>NC_143562.1:53575000-54175000 GCF_054136105.1 Typopeltis vanoorti | reverse complement strand
GCTCCTACAAAATAGATAAAATACTATATGGCCCTCCTACTTCCTCCTTCTCCAACACACAAGAACAAAACATCACTATTCCTATCCCCTATATCTACAGTACATTTGAAAAAGATAGCCAAAGTACTAATAAACTATAACCTTCACAACCACCATTAAACCACTACATGTCAAATATCAATTCTGATCTGCTCTCCTAGGGACAAACTCAACCCTTTTGCATATCCTGGAGTGTTTGAAGTTCCCTGTGACTATGGACAGATAGGAAGATCTGTTACCCACCTTGGAGAACATAAGAAATACATTCGTTACTATTATTATGAAAAATCTGCCAGTCAGATTTTCCATAATCCCTTCACACAGGATTAGATGGAAGAAAACCAGTGTCTTACATAGAAGTCATTACAGGTCAGAAAGATTATTTTTAGAATCAGCAATGGCTGTGACGCATTCTCCTAACCTTAAAATGTCTGTATGCATTAATTTTCCAAAAATTTGGGAGACTGTTATCCTAAGATTGATTCTTCCATAATTGTAATACTTCTTTTTTTACATTAGAGGATGCTAAATTAGGACTTTACATCTTTTGTCCATTGTGATTTGAATTCTTTCTGTTACTCATTGTCACATGTAAATGTAACATGTTTTACTCTGAAGATGTTGGTTTGAAATCCAGTGATATATAAGCCAGTATTAATATACATTTTTAAATATTTTAGTTTCCACAAAGGGATAACCAAAGTCCATCAGATCTGTTTAAGTTCAGTCGGTGTAGAAAGATTTCACAGCTCTCTCTTTACTTAACCACTTTACAAGGAATTTACTTTTATGCAAGAGTTTAGTTTCTTCCTAAGAAGAATCTATATGTAGTCAAGATGGCATGTTCTGCTAGGACAGACTACTCAGGCTACTTGTATACTTGGTATACAGTTTATGCTCCTCACAAAGGACTTCTGCAGAACTACCAGACTGCCCAAAGTGACTTTAGGAGTAAGGGATCTGATAGACACCTGGAAAGCTGAAAAGGAAAAGCTTGTCTTCAGGTGAGAACGGAAAGTAGAAATCTTCCTGACAGGATGAAAGGATACTGCAGTATTAAGAGGTCTTAGAACTTTAGCAATATGTTCAGAAATTTCTTTAATATAAGAAAGTGGAATCCTAGAGATATCTTTGGGACTGGTATCTAAAGTTGTTAAAAGTTTTCTTGATAAAGAACTCATTAAATCATTTTTAATAAAGGTGGATTTGATATAATTCAATTCTTGCTATAGCAGGTCTTCAGTGGAACATATATTATGAGCACAATGTAATAAGGTCTTAATGGTTCCAACTTCTTGACTGGGATGATGAAGAGTAACATGGACATAACAATCAGTATGTTTCTTTTCAAAAGCTGAAAATTGTAAACTACCATCTGTCTAAAAAGAATTAATACTGTATATCTAAAGAGATTAGTTGATTGTTTTTCTCCTTCAAGGTAAATTGAATTCTAGGATAAAGCATATTTATTTTTGTGACAAATGGTTTCAAATCTGATGATGATTCTTTCCATATTGCAAAAATATCATCCACATATCTATACCACACTGTAGGTTTAGAAGAAATGCCTTTAAGAAGATGATCTTCAAAATGCTCCATGTAGTAATTGGCAAGAGTAGGAGAGATAGGACTATCCATAACTGTACCTTCTTCAACCTGTTGGTATAATTTCTCTTATATACTGAAATAACCAGAGTGGATTACAAAGTCAAAAGGTTTGATGATATCCATGGAAAATCTTGTTTTAAAATAAATTAATAGTATCTGTTAAAGGAATGCACATGAAAAGAGTATTATCTCTTTTCATGTGCATCAGTAGATTAGTATGAAGACTAATCTAAATCTGAAGGTTGCAAATGTAGATTACAATCTTTTGTTTTAAAATATAAAGCGCTCTTAATGTGAGAAGTAGATTTTCCAGTAAATGAACATAATAACATAAACAAGTGTTTGAAAACTATATGTGGAGCAGCCGATGTATAGCCAGAGTCAGGATCAGGGAAATGGAGTGGTTAGACCAAAGAGAAAGAGGTGTGGTATAGCAGCTAGAATAGAGAATGTTGGTGCTAGTGGAATGGGGATTGTTATGTTTGTATACAAATGTAAGGATTATTCAAAATAAGAGAGCTGAGTTTGTTGCATTGATTGAATCAGTATGTCCAAAAATAATTGGTATAAGTGAAGCTTGGTTGTCTGAGGATGATGTGATGTCAGGAATAAAAATGTAAGGATAGGAAGGTGAAAAGAAGAGGGAGAGTGATGTTAATGATTGCAGAGGAATTGTGTCCACAAAGTATGGAAATTGATGGTGCATGTGCAGATTTTGAATCTGTGTGGTGTGAAGTTTAAATTAACAGGCTAGTATATCTGATAGGATGTTGTTATAGGCCTGGGAATGTAAAGAATACTGATTGCGAAAGGTTTAGGTATATTGGTTGGGCATGTAAAAAGAAAGTGATCCTGATGGGAGACTTTGAATTTCTGAGGGATAAATATCTTAAGCAATATGTGGCTGAAGCATCTGGAGGCTTTAATGTTTTGGATTTGGATGACTTCGCAAGATGTTGTTAATGAGGTATATTGGTGAGAGTGATCACGAGGTACTTGTTTGGGAAGCAGTGAAACAAGAAAAGGCTACTGCCAAAAACAGATATATGTGGAAGTATAAGGTAGATGATTATGGGAAGCTCTGTAGTCTGCTAGCATCAACACATTGGGTATATGAGCTGTGCAGAAAACATATTGACAGTGCATGGAAACTCATAAGGCAGTATCTGATACAAGCAATGTATAACTGCATATCGAGGGTTAAGTGAGTAAATAAAGTAGGAGTGAAATGGATGAACAGTGAAATCAAGCAAACTGTATTGTAAAAGAAAATGCTATGGAGAAGGTACAAGACAGTTGGTGTCAATCAGATCCATGAAGAGTATAAAGTGCAAACTAGGAAGGTGATGAACATGGTAAAGAAAGAAAAGATGCAGTATGAGAGGAGATTGGTTGGTCATGCCTGAGTTAATTCAAGAGAATTCTTGCACTGTATGGCAAGCAAGAAAAAAAAATAATTATGGCAGGATGACACTGATGGACAGTCATGACAGCAGAGTGACCATTGCAAAGGATATATTGGAATTATTGAATGTGCACCTTATCAATTGTATAATACTTGTGTAAATAATGCCATGCAATAATACACCTCTGAATCAAAAAATTAGAATAATCAGAGAAATTGTGTTGAATGATTTGTATTCTAATTAATTGCATAGAAAATAATTATTACCAAATATGAATTAGCATAATCTAAATCTATACATTTTGTAGATTATATAACCATGTAAACACATAAAAATGTAATATAAATTATAAGAAAATTGTTATTTGAAAACATTCACAAAATTAGAATAATTTTTAACGTAGTTCAAAATATAGAATAACGCAAAAATAAAATGCACAAAAATTACAGTCAAAGGGAAACAACATGGTAATTAGTACTTTGTTGCATTCCCCTTAACTTTTATGACCGTTCATAAATGATTGGGTATATTATTTACTAGTGGTTCACAGTCTTTTTTTATCAAAACATGCCTATATGGTCTGCAGACTAGGAATTGCATTAATTTGCCTTTCTTTGAGTCATCTAGTAGTATTGGAAGTGTGATAAGAAGCTGACTCTTGCTGAAAAAGGGAATCGCTGTCACATAAATCTTCTGATGTCGGTAACATAAAGTGCTCAAGAATTTCTTGGTACACTTTGGAATTGACTCTTTTGTACACAATGCACAGCCTACCTGGACCCCTGTGGTCATACAAGCCCATACCATGACAGAGGTTGCAAATTTCACCGAATGTTTCATGTATTCTTTATCAAATGCTTCTTGCTTCAGATGCCAAACACGTATCCCTTGATGACCATGGGACACACAAAACATACCATACATACCATTGCTAAAAAGTACCTTTTTTTCCCCAGTCCTCTTGACCCCACGACAGTCTTTGCTTACATCATATCACTTTAGCTGCCCTTTGCTTGGAAGTCATAAGCAACTCCATCTTAGGCACACATGATTTAAAACCCAATTTATGAAGTCGTTTCAACCTCGTAGATTTAGACACATCCACACCTAATTCTTTCCATCTCCTGTGAAAATATCTTGCACTTTGGCAGCGGTTTTTCTTCATGATATTTTTCAATTTCTTCTCATCTCGTGACGTAGTTATTACCATTTGGCCTCTATTGTAGTGATTATTTTGAAAACTCCAGGAATTAGAATACTGTCTCAACACTTTACTCACTTGCCTGAGAACATTTCAATTCCTTAGCTATAAACTATTGAGTGGCCTTCTTTGTGTAGAGACACTATATGAAACTTCTTAGCATCTGATATGCCACTTGTTCGACCCATGTTTAGCAAATGATTAACTGACATCTGTGTGCAAACAATTCTTTTACACATGAGTCAGAAATGCAGCTACTGAAATATATGCTATTTCTATGCTCTTCTCAAAACCAATCAGAAAATTTTGGAATATTCTAATATTTTGAACCACATTAAAAATTATTCTAATTTTGTGAACGTTTTCAACTACCGTATATTATCGTGTATAATGCGAACAATTTATGGTAAAAAATACTACTTAAAGTTAGGGGGTTTGCATTATATGCGGATCCTAAAAAATATAACATCTTATTAGACTTGCACACACAATATATACTACCTAATGCCTATGCAACCAAATCTACTTGACCCACTCGCATTTGGCGACCGAGCGTGCATCGTATCTGCACATAAAGCTACTAACATTACTGGCTCTATGTGCAGATACGATGGGCGCTCCATCGCTGAATGATAGAGCACAGTTAGGTATATCAGTTTAACACAGCTCATTTTAAATATTATTCGTTAAACAAACCTAGCCTGAAAATGAGCCAACAGAAATGTAAACGTTCATCTTTTCAAGCAGGATTTAAATTGCATGTCGTGCAGTTTGCAGAAGAACATAATAACAGTGTTGCTATGAGAGAATTTGGCGTAGCAGAGAGTAATATTAGACTTTGGCATAAGCAAAAAGACAGTCTTGAAAAAATCCCCAAAACGAAACGTGCCTGTCGTGGAAATGTAGCATCCTTTCCAGAACTCGAAGAAGAGCTAAATGAATGGATTTTGATGCAACGACAAGATGGCATTATAGTAACAAGAAATGCAATTCGTTTTCGAGCTCTACAATTCATAATGGTAAATTCAAGGACACACCAGGTATTTCATCTTTTCTTGCTTCGCCTGGGTGGTGCAACAGATTTATGGAACGCAAAGCATTAACATTATGACACCGAACAAAAATTGCGCAGAAGTTACCAAAGCAGCTTGAAGAAAAAGTGTAGTCCTTCCATAAATTTATCATAAAATTACGGAAGTGTCACGGATATGAACTTTCCCAAATTGGCAATATGGATGAGACGCCCATGTACTTTGATATGCCTGGGAATCGAACAGTAAACTCAGTCGGTGTAAAGGGTGTCTTCATAAAAACACAACAGGACATGAAAAAACGCATTTTACCGTTCTAGCATGCATGGCAGATGGTACCAAATTAAAGCCAACAGTGATATTTAAAAGGAAGAAAATTCCGAAGCATATGAAATTTCCACCAGGTGTAATTGTTCGCACCAATCAGAAAGGTTGGATGGATGAAGAAGGTGTACAATTGTGGCTGGATCAAGTATGGAACATATGTCCAGGTTGCTTGTTACGTCAACAAAGCATGCTAGTCTGGGATATGTTCCGGTTGCATTTAACAGAGGGCAAGCAAAGAGAAAGCACGTGAGCTATGTACAGACCTAGCAGTCATGCCGGGTGGTCTAACTTCTGTTTTGCAGCTGCTTGATGTCAGCTTGAATAAGCCATTTAAAGATCACTTACGTGAAAAATGGAGAGAATGGATGTCATCTGATTTGGTGAAGATGACAAAGGGTGGGAATTTTCAGAAGCCTGAGATCACCCTACTCACCAGCTGAGTTAAAGAAGCATGGGATTCGAAACCATCTGAAATGATTCAACGCTCATTTCTTAAATGTGGAATAAGTAATTCAGTGGATGGATCCGAAGATCACGTCATATACGAAAGCGAGGATGATGCACAACAAAATGGAGAGCATGAAAACGATGACGACAACTGCTACACTGATGACGCAATCCCTACAGATGAATTTATAAATGAAATGTTTGATGACTCAAAAGATGAAGAAGAATTTAAAGGATTTTGACCTTTTGTTTTAAAATAAATATTTCTTTCGTTAATTCGTATTGTATTTTGATATTTTGTTTTAAAATAAATATTTCTTTTGTTAATTCGTATTGTATTATTTATAATGATATGGAACAAGATTAACAGATCGCATTATACGTGGACATGGCATTTTAGGGCTAGTTTTCAAACAAAATTTCTAGTTCGCATTATACGTGGATCGCATTATACGTGATAATATACGGTAGCAGTTTTCTTATAATTTATATTACATTTTTATGTGTTTACATGATTATATAATCTACAAAGTATGCAGATTTAGATAATGCTAATTCATATTTGGTAATAATTATTTTCTATGCAATAAATTAGAATTGCAAATCATTCAACACGTTTTCTTTGATTATTCTAATTTTTTGATTTGGAGGTGTTGAAGGGACTCAAGTATTAGGAGAATTGGAAGTGAAAGAATCAGAGGTATATCAGGTGCTGAGTGGGTTAGATATTAATAAAGCTGTGGGAATGGATGACATTTCACCATGTATTCTTAAGGAATGTGCACAACAGTTAGCTATACCCTTGACCTGGTTATTTAATATCTTGCAGTGGGTAAGGTTCCTAAGAAGTGGAAAGAAGGCAAAATATTACCACTCCACCAGCATAGTTCTAGGACAGAAGCTTCCAGTTAAAGATCAGTCTGTATACCTGGTATTGTAGTCAAGGTGTTGGAGAGATTGGTTAGGAATAGAATACAAGATTAGGTTGATGGGCATAGTATTCTTTATGATGGTCAGCATGGACTTGAAGTTGTAGAGAATTTTAAGTAACACTGCTGAAGGTATACATTTTTGGTCGTTTTTATAGATAGAAATACACTTTTATTAATACAGACCAGTATTTTACAAATAAACATTTATTAAAACCTACCAGTTTCGCCAGCAAACTGTCTGGCTTTTTCAAGGTATTACGGAGATATGAAAGTAAATGCAAATTAAAAGGAACATAAAAAACGTTGTAAACCAAACTAGTATCTATGGTTACCTATGGAAAACAGGTAACCATAGATACTAGTTTGGTTTACAACGTTTTTTATGTTCCTTTTAATTTGCATTTACTTTCATATCTCCGTAATACCTTGAAAAAGCCAGACAGTTTGGCGAAACTGGTAGGTTTTAATAAATGTTTATTTGTAAAATACTGGTCTGTATTAATAAAAGTGTATTTCTAACACTGCTGATGTTAATTCCATTCAGGAAGATTTAAACAGCCTTTTGACTTGGACAAAGGAGTGAGGGTTGTAGTTTTAATATTAATAAGTACAAGGTGTTGCATTTTGGAGTGCAGAAATATAAGGTCGTGTACTATACTGTACTGCAGGAAGTGTATGAGATTTGAGAGTGATGGTTGACAGTAGACTGAAGTTTAGAGGTTATATTGCAAGTGTTGCAAAGATTGCACATCGTAGTACTGCTATGATGAGAAGTACTCTAACATATAGGAATAAGGAGGCAGCTGTCAGATCATACTTGAACTATTGTACTCAGATTTGGTCACCTGATTTTCAATGTGATGTTGAAACATTGGAGGGGAGAGAGAGTCCAGAGACGAGTGACTAAGACATCAGGACTGTGGAATGTTGGCTATAGAAAGAGATTGAAGAAATGTGGATTGCAGAGTTTGATGGATAGGAGGAAAACAGGTGATATGATAGAGATGTTTATGTTAGTGAGGGAATTTTATTGGATTAATCCAGAGAGGATTATAAAATGAGTCAAAGCCAAGAGGGGAAGAACTAGAAGCCATCCATGGAAATTATATAAGAGTGTGATGAAGAGCAGTGTGAGGAGTAGATTTTTTACATGGAGAATTTTCAGTGAATGGAATGCATTACTGGAATATGTTGCTAATGCAAGGAGTGTTAAGGATTTTAAGATTCAGTAATATAATAATAAGATATAATAATAACATACTACTATCTTAACGGAACACCTGGTTTTATGTATCTTGAGAAGATCATATAATCTAAGCAGATGAGCATAAAAAAATTTTAGCTTCTTTCTGTAATTCTTTGTCCCTGCTGGAGATATTATAAATCAATTTATTGACTTTATAATATTTATAATATTTTATATTAATTTGGCTGGAAGTTGGATCAGATAAGCAGAAATGAATGCCTAGATGTTTAGAGGCTGAGGAAGCTATTGATGTGATGTGTTTATGCCAGAAAAGGCTGAGGATTAATGTGAGTCTGTAGAGAGAATCTTGTCTGGTGATTTATGTATTTTTGAAGGTAAGAGAAGGTGAGTCAAGAATTTTCAATCCTGGTCACATTCAAGGTAGCCAGATTATCCTAACTCATTGGAGAATATGGTTTGATGATGAATGTTTAAGGCACTGATTGTAGAAAATTTTGAAACTTGGGATATTTGTGCACTGCATAATTTATTGAAGGAGTTGGATGAATGGAATATACAATCATCAACAAAACTGCGGATGGGATTATTGGTCAGTGAAAGAAAGTGATTTATATGTATTGTGAAAAGAGTGTAGGTAATAGAATAGCTCTGAGGCACTCCTGCATTCATTGTAAACTCAAAGAGGAAGCCATCCACTATTGAGATACAATGACCTAGAGAGGATGCTGGCTACTGAATTACAGAGGTAGACCAAAAGATATAACAATTTACTGAGCAGGCCTCAATCCAGACATGATTAAAGCTTTGAAAATATCAAGGGCAATAGTACATGGCTGGCAAGAGTGGTGGAATCCAATTCATTCAATAAATTATATAGTGCACAAAACAGGCATCTTCTGATGTCCTTTTTATCCAAAAAACCATAGGAAGCTTATGCTGTACTGTTTTTTCTGGTATGATAGGAAATTATTTGTCATATTGGTCATCTACGCAGGATTTTGAGAAGAAGAAGAATGATGCCAAGAGGTCAGCTTTATCCTTAGGTGCTGTAATAGTGCTAGAATAAGAGTGAGACAAATGAAAGCACAACTGGGCAGAAGTTGCATTCAGTGGCCTTGGAAAGGACCATAAAGAACAACTGCCATTTTGGCAGGCAGTGAGTGTGTGCTCTAGGCCCCGTTCAGAGTTATATTTAGATATGCTGATGGTCGCTTAACATTTTATGTGCATACTTCAGTTGGAACATGGTATTAGTTAACAGTTAAGCACTTACCATTATTATTAGCCATGCCATTTGCTCCAAATTTTCCCTGAACATTTTATAGGTTTGTGAATTCTTTCTCACTTTACTGTTTAAGAATTCAACATGAACCAGCATTTCCTTGTTCTTTATGTCAGTTACTGTGTCTAATGACTAAGAATTCTCGTTCATCAGCAATTTTTCCACTGTTCTCCAAGTCTCTTTTATAATGCATGCAGCAACTAGTCACTATCTCTTTAGAGTTAAATCCAAACTTAAACAAATTTTTCTTTGTTCATTTACTTTACTCTTGTCCTTTTGAACGACTTCCCTTGTGTCTTTCCTAAAAAGTATAATGCAGGTTTTCAATTTGAATGTTAAGTTCTTTTGTTCGTTTTCAACTTTCTACCTGTACACAGTACTGGCATACTCCAGGACAGGGTTTTTCAAATTTTTCCTACGATGGAATACATCACAAATCCTGAAATTTTAACGGAACATCTTGATTAGAGTCGAGTATCATCAGTCTCATATTCAATGTAAAATTAATTATTAATTAACTTAAGGAATTCACAACGTACACTAGAATATAAATTAAATTAAACTTTAATCTATATTTCCAATATTTCGGCAACTTCATGTTGCCATCTTCAAAAGAACTTAAAATAAAGACACATGCACGCAGGCATTACACACAGTAAATGAGGATGATGCGATGAAGCTATTGTTTCTCATAAAAGTCCTGATGGTGTCACCTAGTGGGCTATGTAGGTATTCTTGGCCGTTGGGCTGAAGGTCTCCTGATGTACGTCTCCCAAATTTGGGGCAGTCTCATGCAACCAAATTTGTTGAGGTTTGGCATGTTTCTTATGGCTGAGGCTGATTCCATGAAAAGTCTTTTAAATTTGAACTTGCTACGGTGTATTATTGTGGCTTTCTTCCACCATATTCTGTGGCGTGTATCCAGAGCATGGTCTGCAAGACCAGAGTGGTGAAAACGGATATAGTCCTTGTGTTCTGAAATTCTGATATTCGCTATCCTACCTGTTTTTGGCCAAAGTAGGACATCTTACAGCTGCAAGGGACCTGGTATACACCAGGTAGGTCTAGAGGAAGTGGTTGGTCTTTAGTGGAGCGAATAAGGGATGCCAATTTTCTATATGGCCTGTAACACAAGGTAAAATCATGTTTTTTAAAAATTTTGGTAATTTTTTCCAAGGTTCCTCGGATGTAGGGAATAGTGATGGATTTAGAGTAATCCTTGTTGTGAGGGGTGGGGGGGGGTAGCCATTGGCTGAAAAAGTGTTGAGGATGTGATTTAGTTCAGTAGTTAGGGCATTGTCATTTGAACAGATTAGTTTAGCCATGTTGTGTAATGTCTTAATAACTCCATATTGTTGTGAGAGAGGGGTGGAATTGTTGGTGAATGTATCTGCCTATATGGGTGGGTTTTCTATAAACTGAGAAAACCAAGGTTCCATCAGACTGGCAGGTGACTAGTGTGTCTAGGAAAGGGAGCTTTGGTTTTCCTCTTTTTCAGGGTGAACTTGATTCTGGGGTGTTGGTTGTTTAAGTGTGTTAAGTAGAGGAGTGTATCAGAGCCATGTGGCCAAATAGCAAACACATCATCAACGTAGCGAAGTCATATGGTTGGTTTTTGTGGGGTAGAGTTTAAGGCTTTCTCTTCAAAAGTCTCCATAAAGAAGTTGGCCAAGGGTGGGGAGAGTGGTGAAACCATGGCTGTCCCATCTATTTGTTTGTAGAATTTTCCCTGCCAAACGAAATAGCCTGAGTTCATTGTGAACTGAAATATGGCTGAGATATCGGGAGGAAATTTAGCTTGGATTAGCTCTAAGGTTTCCTTGAGTGGGACATTTGTGAATAAGGAGGAGACATCAAAACTGACCATTATGGCAATATGTTGGAGTGTAAGGTTTTCTATGCTGGCTTTGAAGTGGGCTGAGTTTTTTGTGTGTGTTGCCAGTATAGTGTGTGAGTGCTTTGGCCAAATGTTTAGCTAATTTGTATGTGGGGGAATCAGTGCCATCCACTATGGGATTTAATGGCACATTTTCTTTATGTATTTTTGGGAGTACATATATACGGGGAGGATATAGAGTTAAACAGTTTTAATTTGTTAGTAACTTGTACAGGGCAAGAAGTGACCGTCTTAAGGAGCCTATGATTTCTGAGTTTAATGATTTGTGAGTTGGTGGGATTGTATACAATAGGGAGGTAAGTAGCCCGATCTAATAATAGAGCATTAAATTTACCTGTGTAGTCCGTTTGGTTGAGTTCTATTCACTATTGGATATGTTGGTTTTTGCAAGACCAAAGCAAGACCACCAAAAATCAATATATCCAATAGTGAATACAAAGCTCTGCAGGAAATGAAGAAAAACAAAGAAATAGTAATCACCACCAATGCAGATAAGGGAAACGCCACCATAGTACTCAACCAAACGGACTACACAGGTAAATTTAATGCTCTATTATTAGATCAGGCTACTTACCTCCTTATTGTATACAATCCCACCAACTCACAAATCAGAAAACTCAGAAATCATCGGCTTCTTAAGAAGGTCACTTCTTGGCCTGTACAAGTTACTAACAAATTAAAACTGTTTAACTCTATACCCTCCCTGTATATATGGACTCCCATAAATACATAAAGAAAATGTGCCATTACGTCCCATAGGAGATGGCATTGATTTCCCCTACATCCAAATTAGCTAAATTTGTATGTGGGGCAAAGTGCTCACACACTATACTGGCAACACACCAACACACATAAAAAAACTCAGCCCACTTCAAAGCCAGCATAGAAAACCTTACATTCCAACATACTGACATAATGGTCAGTTTTGATGTCTCCTCCTTATTCACAAATGTCCCACTCAAGGAAACTTTAGAGCTAATCCAAGCTAAATTTCCTCCCGATATCTCAGCCCTATTTCAGTTCACAATGAACTCAGGCTATTTCATTTGGCAGGGAAAATTCTACAAACAAATAGATGGGACAGCCATGGGTTCACCACTCTCCCCACCCTTGGCCAACTTCTTTATGGAGACTTTTGAAGAGAAAGCCTTAAACTCTGTCCCACAAAAACCAACCATATGGCTTCGCTACGTTGATGATATGTTTGCTATTTGGCCACATGGCTCTGATACACTCTTCTCCTTCTTAGCACACTTAAACAACCAACACCCCAGAATCAAGTTCACCCTGGAAAAAGAGGAAAACAACAACCTCCCTTTCCTACACACACTAGACACCACCGCAAGTCTGATGGAACCTTGGTTTTCTCAGTTTATAGAAAACCCACCCATACACCCACAACAACATGGAGTTAAAACACTACACAACAGGGCTAAACTAATCTGTTCAAATGACAATGCCCTAACTACTGAACCAAATCACATCCTCAACACTTTCTCAGCCAATGGCTACCCCCCCCCCTGGAAAAAAAAAATCCAAAAATATTGAAACCAGTAAACCACAACCCCCCCCCCCCACACACACACAACAAGGATTACTCTAAATCCATCACTATTCCCTACATCCGAGGAACCTCAGAAAAAGTTACCAAAATTTTTAAAAAACATGACTTTACCTTGTGTTACAGACCATATAGAAAATTGGCATCCCTTATCCGTTTCACTAAAGACCAGCCACTTCCCCTAGACCTACCTGGTGTATACCAGGTTCCTTGCATCTGTAAGCTGTCCTACTTTGGCCAAACAGGCAAGATAGCGAATATTAGAATTTCAGAACACAAGAACTACATTTGTTTTCACCAGTATAGCCACTTTGGTCTTGCAGATCATGCTCTGGATACACGCCACAGAATACAGTGGAAGAAAGCCACAATAATACACCATAGGAAGTTCAAATTTGAAAGACTTTTTATGGAATCAGCCTCAGCCCTAAGAAACATGCCAAACCTCAACAAATTTAGTTGCATGAGACTGCCTCAAATTTGGGAGATGTGCATCAAAAGACCTTCAGCTCAACGGCCAAGAATACCTACATAGCCAGCTAGGGGGCACCATCAGGACTTTAATGATAAACAATAGCTTCATCGCATCATCCTCATTTACTGTGTATAGTGCCTGCTTGCACGTGTCTTTATTTTAAGTTCCTTTGAAGATGGCAACATGACGTTGCTGAAATATTGGAAATATAGATTAAACTTTAATTTAACTTATATTCTAGTTACGTTGTGAATTCCTTAAGTTAATTAATAATCATGTGTATCCAACGTATGAGAAATGTAAAACTAAGCACACACTATCGCTTCAGCAGGCTGTATCGCATTGCTAAGACGCATTGCATTGTCCTTGCTTGTGACTGCACGTTTCCTAGAATAGATACCTCTGTACTGCACTTGCACTCAGAGGTGTCGTCAACTGCAGGTGGCTGAGTGAAGGCCAGCATGCACTGGCCTTAATAGCACAATCCATACGTAAAGTGAGGAGCATCTGATTTTCAAACATGTTTGAACTTGTCGCAGCATTTAAAATCATTCCGGGCTCATATTAGTTTTGATAATTTTTCATGTAACACTTATTCACTTTCCGCAGAACATAGTTTGGGAAATGCTGCTGTAGGGTAAGTGTACTAGTAATGTAAATGGTGATCCATGTTTCAGAGATGACCATTAAAAAATGCATTAGAGATAAGTGTAACCCAGCTTTTATAAATTTATTAATTTAAGCTTTGTGTAGTCGTGATAGAAGTTTGGGTTCATGTTTTTTTTTTTTTTTTCCAGATTGAAGCCATAGAAGATAACAGAAAAAAAATTAATGGAATATGCAATAACTATTCTGGTATGTTTTTTATGGAAAATAGTGATAGACTGAAGACACATTATTACTAGCTGTAAGATAAGTTTACATTTAAATTGACATCAAAAAATTAAATAAAAGATGGTCATTCATGTAATTTTAGTTTTTTTTTTATTCATATATGCAGGTATTCCCCAGGTTACGGATGACCCGTGAGTACGGTGTTCTGTACTCACGATGGGCACCCAAAGCTCCCCCTTAAGGATAATTAATAATTAAATAATAATTTGGGAACTACTTTCCTCAGTAACTGTGTCCCTAGTTCCGTGATGATTTTTGTGGCTTCACAAAAGAGGACATCACTGAAGCCAGAAAAGCTGTGGTGGATAGTGGCAATGCATTACAATTGGACATCAGTAAAAATGATGTCATTAACTTACTAGAATCCCATTTACAAGAATTAACCAATGAACACCTTATGGAGATAGAGAAGCAGCTGATAGAAATGCAAGAACACAAAGAATCAAAAGATCCAGAGCCAAGAATTTTTACAAAAAAAAAGAATTCGCTGAAGCCTTTCATCTCATTGAAGCAGGATTTGCTAAGCTTGAGGAGCAAGATCCTAACATCGAGTGGTTTACCAAGGTTTACCGTGCAGTTAGTGAGACCATGAGCTGCTACAAGGTCATTTATGATGAAAAAAAAGAAAAAGGCTGTGCATACAATCCTAGATACCTTTTTCAAGAACCTACTTCAGTGGTAAGCTCCTCTCCTCCAGTAACAGAATCTGATCCTGATTTTCCAGCACCATCTCCATCATCATCTTCTGATTAATGTTAGCCTATCTTCTGTTTATGTTCTGTTTGTTTGAATTAAAAGAAAGAGCACAATAGTTTCTGTAACTTATTATTATTGTACAAGGGTATTATTATTATTATTATTACAACAACAGTATTACACTGTATTGCTATTGCCACACATGAGTCATTATATTATTATTATTACTACCATAATAATAATAATAATTATTACTGTTCATCAGGGATCCAAGTTACATACAAATCTGACCTAAAGATGTCCTCAGGAACATATCTTGTTCATAAAAACCAGGGACTGTCTGCGCATATATATATATATATATATATATATATATATATGAACGAAGCCTCATCATCATAATCTGAAATATCCTGGCGTGTACAAGATTTGGTGTGACTGTAATATCCCTTTTGGTCAAACAGATAAGTCTATTGAATTACGTATAGAGGAGCATAAGAGAGACATCTCTTACAAAAGAACATGCGCCAGTGCCTTGTCTAGTCATGTTCTTTTCTCGAATAATCCTGATGATGAACACCAGAGTCATTCAGTCTGCTGGGATAGATCCAAAAACATCTTTCATTGCCATGATGAGTTGGAAAGAAAAATTGTGGAGTCCAGAGAAATCATCCTTAATCGTGAACATTTAAATAACAATTTGAGCTACAACCTCCCAGATGGCCATTCTGCTGTTGTTCAGTACTGGCGTTCATGAGAGACTACAAGCACACACTCACCAAACAATGTCACGGTTGAAAGAACAACTTAAATGTAATTGCAATGTTTTTTCATGTTATGTACTGCAATTTTTTCCTGTGTCTCTCAGTTTTTTTAAACTTGGGTGTTTTTATTGCTGTTTCCTATTTTTAAAAGACATCTGAAGAAGGCTGTCAAAAGCCGAAACTAGTAGTGTGTTATGCCATTAAAAACCTTACAATTATTCTCGGTTTCAGTCATTAAATTCTCTGTATACAAATGTATCAGAACAACCGAGTCAATGTTCCTCAACACATATATATGTATGTATGTAAAATTTGCAGAACATTTATCACTAATAAACAGCATTGCATATTTGGTTAGAGATGATTTTCATCATCCTCTGTGATACCACAGCCTTGATTTCTACAGATCTGGTAAGTTTTCCATATTGAGACCACATTATGATGTAAATAAAGAGTTTACATCATAATGTGGTCTCAATACTGAAAACTTCCCACAGAAACTTACATTTGCGTTTATCATGTTTGTGTCAAGTCCAGTCCAAAATTTTGCTTTTGATGATTCTAAGGGTTGTTTTGCAGAAATGAGAACTATATATCAGTAAGTTCCTCATGGCATGACGCTTTTTTGTGGATATGACAGGTGTTGATGTAAAGCTCATCATCACATCTGTTTTATACGTGTGAGTATGTATATAAAATAATAAAAAACAAAACATATACAGATGTTATTGCTTTGTGAGTCTTCCAGCCAGTTACTTACTAAATTGTACCAGAAAGGGGTCCACTGAATGGTATGCTGAGACTTGTCCCTCCATGCTGAAAGTTTCTTTCGTCACACTGTTTGCCTTGCAGCTGTAGTTAGCATGCCTTTTTTTTTCTTTCTGTACACAACATTATTGTGTGTACTCACTAGTATAATAAATCAGCTAAAGATTAGGAAAAAGGCAATACATATGATTTAAAAACCTTGGATAGTTTATTCAGTAAGTCAAGTATCAAACTTCTAAAAGAGATTAAAATTTAATTTTAAAAGAAATTAAAATCTAAATTCTCTTATTCTAAATTGTTCTGGAAAAGAGTTCAAATAGTGGTATGTGTAAAATGCAGGAGTGTGTAGTGTGCTTTGAATGCTCAAAGTATGAATGAGTTAAGGTTCAGTATGATACATATTGCTGTCTGTGAAGACCACCCACAGTAAGTAGTTTGCTGACTTGGTGGAGATTTTATGATGATGATAATGATGTTGCCGTCACAGATGGGAAACTAAGAGTTTGTAACTTACTCCACAACAACTTGAACACAGTTATAGTTGGAAAATATTTAGATATAAAAGAAAAAAAAACTCTTTCACATAAGACTGCCTATCTCACCTTCACATGAAAAATACCTTGTAAAATTTCTTGTCATCCATCACATCATGAGCCTGATGGATGCCAAGCTTTCCATTTCCACTTTCCTAACATGGCATTGTTGATGCTAACTGATATACAGGGGCACTAGAAATAAAAAGTGCTAGGCTGCCTGAAGAATGACTAAGTTTGGTTCTAGTTGCCAACTAGAGGAACTTTTTCTAAGCTTTTCTTTTACCAGTTCCAAGTTAGTTGATCTCTGGCATGGGAAAGCAGTTTTTTTCTCCTGCAAACTTTAGAAAATGTAACTGTAGAATCCACAATATTTCAGACAATAACATTCTATTAAGGACCACGAGATGGCAGAATTTGTTTGCCATCTCTTCACTGGATGCCACTTAAAATCTTAGGCCAGCTATCTCTGATTGGCTTCCAGTGAAGATTGAACTGCACACTGTATCTCCCCCCCCTGCTCCTGCCACTCTCCATGCAAAAAACCTATTACTTTACTTCCTAGATGAGTCTTTGACTCCATGAGGTCTTGTTTATTTTGCAACTTCTGGGGGGGGGGAGGAGATTGCCCCTTGTCCTTGTTCTTTTCTCTGCTATAAGATAATCTCTCCAGTATCAGTACAACAAATTACTTTCAACAGTTTATATATCTCAATCATATCCTCATCCCCTCCTTCTTTGTCTCTATCCACCAAATTTTTTAGTTTGCATGTCCTCAGTCCTCATAACTAACATCGTACAGTCTTGATATAATATTTGTTATCAACCGCTCTGAGCATGGTAATCCAGATGTCGATCAGAGCTTAATACAGTGGACCCATCACCATTTTTATCTCTGATAGTCAACATCCTCCTCAATATTACAGCAATTCTCTGGGTTGTCTTCACAACATTTGCAGTATGTTCTCCAAACTGAAAAATTCTGTTTATAATCATCCCAAGATCCTTTGCTTTCCCCACTTCTTCCAATATAGCTCCACCAGGTACATATGAAGCATATCCCATCTGTGGATCCCAAATTTCCAAACCTTATGTTTAGTTGCATTAAACTGACATCCCCATTCATTTGTCTACCTTTCCAGCTTATTCAAATCCTCTTGAAGAGCCACATCATCATCACTATTACTAATAATGATTCCCAGCTTCACAACAACAACAACTGAATATCTCCCTACAGTTCATTGACATTGTCATTGAAATACTGAGCCCTCAGGTACTCCACTTGTAACTTTCTGTTTCCTTATACTGCTCCTTCATACACAACTCTCTAATATCTATCAGACAGCCAATCCCCAGCCCAATTTATTAACATGATATCCAGATCCATATTCTGTACCTTAAATCATGTGGCTTATCATGTGGCATCCTGTTAAATACCTTTGTAAAATAATAATAAAAAGAAAAAAGGCAGTATATACCTATCCCTTGTCAATGCTCTTTTTGCTTTATTATAAAAGGCAATCTTTTATAATAAAGCAAAACCAAGGCTGTATATGATTGCTTACTAATTTCTCCATAATCTTAGCAACTACAGAAGAAATACAAACTGACCTATATCTTGTTGAATTGAAGTTTGACACTTTGATTCTATCACCACCCTTATGTAATGGGACTTTCTTTCCACTCCTTGAGCACCTTTTCCACAGCTAGACTCTCAATGAAAAGGCCAAATAAACAGCGCTTATTTGGCCTTAGTTCCTTAGCACATTCTCTATAAATATGCAGTGAAATTCCATCTAGTTCCTGTTGCCTGATTGACATCCAGAGAACTTAGCTTGCAATTACACCTCCAAACCTTGAATCTTCCCTATCCCTTTAGTAATAAAACCCTCTTATCCAGGTTGAAATATCCTAATCAAGTGAAAAGATAAAATAAGAAATGTGGACATTAGGAATAGTTTAGGACTAAAAGTGTTGAAGAAATGCTTATGAATTCTTGCTTGAAGTGGTTGGACATCTAATAAGAATGAATTTAGAAAGAATACCAAGAAGTATGTATGAAATGAAATTGAGAGGGAAGAAGCCAAGAGGAAGACCATGAGAAAAGGTGAAGAGACCTGATAAGAGAAGATCTAGAAAAAAAAAACCTGAATTGATACAGTGTTTATGGAAGAAGAATTTGGGAGGATAGAAAAAGAATGAATTGAATTTCATATTGAAAAGAATAACATGTAAGAAAGTTTTAAGCGAATAAAATTTGAGCAGCTCTCAGATGTGAACTGTAGACTAAAATACACAAAGATTATTGAAGAAAAAATGAAAGAGTTTGAGAACAAGAATCAAACCCTGGAGATTCAGTGACAAGCCTTGAAGAAAGCCCTGATTGATTCAGCTAGAGAGGCATGTGGTGAAGTTGTCTGCAAGGATAGAAACATTAGAACTCCATGGTGGACACAGGAAGTTAAAGAGGCAGTGAAGAAAAAGAAGAAATCATATCAAAAGTTCCTGGCAAATAAGTCAGCTTATGCTCTTAGAGAATACAGAGACAAATGCAAGAATGCTAAACACTGTGTAAAACTAGCTAAACAAAAGTCATGGGAGGACTTTGGCAAGAATATAGAAAATAAATATCAAGAAGATGGCAAAATATTCTGGAGGTTATTGAAGAAGCTTAGGAATGGAGGAAAGAGTGCTGTAAAAGGAGTTAGAGATGATAAAGGTGACAAAAAATGGAAGAAAAAGATATCCTTGAAGTATGGAGTAATTACTTTAAAAAACTGCTAAATGAAACAAGTAGTGATGACAGCACAGTGGTAAAAAACACTGACCAGTCATGCAGTCAGGAATACATATCCATGCTTGAAGTAGAAAAAGCCATAGGCTTAAAATGTGGAAAGGCAGCAGGAGTAGATGATATTCGACCAGAAATGCTGAAGTATGGTGGTATAAAAGTCTTACAGTGGCTGCACTGCATAGTTCAGAAGACCTGGACAGAGGGACAAATTCCCGATGATGGAGTAGAGCTCTCATAGTACCCATATATAAAAAGGGAAATAAAATTATTTCCCTTTTTATTTCCTATTAAGGAACACTTAATAGGTATTTCCCTATTAAGTGTTCCTGGCAAGATCTATGCAATTATACTTGAGAAACGATTGAGAAGAATTGTGGAAGAAAAGCTGGGTGAAGAACAAGCTGGATTCAGGCCAAATAGAGGCTGTCAGGATCAGATCTTCACTTTACGACAAATAGTCGAGAAAGCATGGGAATATAACAAAGATCTGTATTTAAGTTTTGTCGATTTGGAAAAGGCATATGACAAGGTGCCAAGAGAGAAGCTATTCAATACGCTGCAGTTATATGGTGTCAATGGGGCATTATATCAAGCAATACTTAGTCTTTATTTGAGTTGTAAGTTAGTTAGAACAGCAGTTATAATTGAAGGAAGTACAGGAAGATGGTTTAATGTTAAATCTGGTGTGAGACAAGGATGTACATTATCACCTCTGTTATTCATTATCTATATGGATCACATTTTGAAGAAAAGTGGTATTAAACGTGATATCAAAATTGGAGATGTTAATGTCAGCTCTTTGCTTTATGCGGATGATGTTATACTTCTAAATAAATCCGCTACAAGTCTGCAAGATTCTCTGACTAAATTGAATAGCTGTTGTAATAGATATGGTATGAAGGTCAGCAATAAAAAGACAAAGACAATGAAAATAGGCAGAATCATTGAAAATATCAACTGTGTTGTGAATGGAGAACGTTTGGAACAAGTAAAACATTTTAGCTATTTAGGCATGATTTTTATTGAAAATGGTAAGTTAAATATGGAAATAGACAACAGAATCAACAAAGCTGGTATAGTGGGAAGTCAATTGAATAAATTCATATGGAATAAGAGAGAAATTAGTCGGAACACTAAATTAGCTGTATACAAGACTGTGTTCAAACCAATTTTAACTTATGGATCTGAGAGCTGGGTCAGAAGTAAAACACTTGACCAAAGACTAGAGACCGCAGATATGAGAGTCCTGAGAAAGATTAGAGGCGTAAACAGATGGCATCAATGGCAATATCATATTAAAAATGAGAATATTAGGAAAGAACTTGACATTTTCAGCATCCAGGAATGCGTTAGCAGAGCTAATCTCAGGTGGTCTGGTCACTTAAACAGAATGGGAGAGGAAAGATTAGTAAAGCAAGTGTTCTCTGCCAGGTTGGCAGCAAAATGACCCAGAGGAAGACCAAGATATAAGTGGATTGATACGGTACAAAGTGCTTTAGACGATGGAAATATAAGATCTGATAATGTTGGAGTCTTGACAAGTAACATACTGATTTGGAGGAAAATTGTAGATAGGAAGTTAGTAATGATGTAATTTTTTCATGTAGTACTATCATATCCTGTACCCCCCTTGAGGGTAATGGCAGGAATTTGATGATGATGATGAGAAAAATAATGGAGATATTTGATTTTCCTCACCTGACAGTTTCTGTTGGAACAGTTACCTTTCCTTTGGTAACTGTTAATATAGGTAAAATCTTAATCAATCCACTGACTGTATGTGTGGTGTGCAGAACTTTTGAGATGACCCTTATAGTTGATTAAATGAGAAAGCTTTGCAACTTTTATTGAAATACGTGTGTACAGGCTTACGTGCTGTGAGGACATCATGTTGGAGGCTTAATGGATATTTTACAACACTCAAAAAGAATTAAAATAGAATTTAATACTTCCTCTATTTCGTCCTAGTCACTAGGACATCTACGGGGATTACATAAACAATTAATGTAACATGCACACACAAATCTTACAATACTAAGCCCAACCACGTGAGTGACACTGAAGTCCTATCTAGGTGGAGTGCCCTCTAAGGGCAGTAGTAGGTGGCCTGGAATGTAAGGTGGGACCTCTGGTGATGAGTGTTTCCCAAATCTTAGGAAGCTTAATACAACCGTTTTTATTAAGGTTTGGTTGGTTTCTGAGAGCTGCTGCTGCTTCTAAGAAAAGTCTCTCTTTCTTGAATTTGCTGTGGTGGAGCATGGTGGTTTTCTTCCATGATACTCTGTGGGTGTCCAAAACATGGTCAGCCAAGCCTGAATGGCCATAGTTATGTTTGCATATGTAAGACTTGTGTTCCTCCAGGCGGATGGATGCTGATCTGCCTGTCTGTCCAAAGTATGCCAGCTTACAGGAACAGGGTACTTTGTAAACTCCAGGCAGCGAGAGAGGAGGGAGTTGATCTTTCGTAGAACAGATAAGGGTAGCAAGCTTGCGGGGGCTTATATGCTGTGTGTAGGTTGTACTTTTTTATTATCTTGGCTATTTTATCAGATGTGCCACGGATGTAGGGTATGGTGATGGCATTTTTACAATCTTGTTGACAAGAAGGACGGGGAATGGGGGAGGAACTGATTATTTTTTGGTGATGAGTGTTTCTCAAACCATCGAAGATAGCCAACAACATCAGGCTTGACGTAGCCAACATCCTCGCTCATTCTTCACCTCCAAAAAGCAACTTATCGTATACCCAACGCATGGCTCTCCTGAAACTACGCAAATAAAAAAAGTATCATCACCACCAGAGCGGATAAGGGTAATGCCACAGTCGTTCTTAATACCAGTGAATACAATCGTAAAATGAACATTATTCTCCACGATCGCGTTACCTACATCCCGCCAGAACACGACCCCACAAAAACACAGGTTAAAAAATTAAAAATCTTAGTTAAAAAAGTAACCTCCTGGCCCCCTGACGTCACAAAAAAACTTAAACCTTTCTGCTCCCCCCCCCGAATATACGACTTACCAAAAATCCACAAACCTAATTCCCCACTCAGACCTATAGTAGATGCTATCAATGCACCTTGCTACAGATTGTCTAAACAGCTGGCCAACTCACTGACCCCACTAACTGGAAGGTCCACTTCCTATATAAAAAACTCGACCCACTTTAAAGTCCTCACAGAAAATTTAACCTTGAATAATACAGACATATTGGTAAGCTTTGATATCTCCTCTTTGTTTACCAATATTCCCTTAACTGACACCTTATCTCTCTTAGAAAATGTTTTTCCCTCTAACATCCTAGATCTCTTTTCCTTTGCCATTAACTCTGGGTATTTCTCTTGGAAGAAAAAAATCTACAAGCAGATAGAGGGAACTGCCATGGGTTCCCCCCCTCTCACCCCCCCCCCCCCCCCGGGCAATTTCTATATGGAAGATTTCGAAAAACGAGCCATAGACTCAGCCCCACTCAAACCTTCTATCTGGCTAAGATATGTAGATGATGTGTTCTCTATTTGGCCTCATGGCCCAGACACGTTAGACTCCTTCCTCAGTCATCTTAATAGCCTACATCCAAGAATCCAGTTTACTATGGAAAAGGAAAAGAACAACTGTTTACCCTTCCTTAGACACCTTAGTCACAGCCTGCCTAATGATACACTTGCCTTCACTGTATACAGAAAACCCACACACACAGGCAGATACATTCACAAACTCTCCCACCACCACCCCTCACAACAATATGGTATCATCAAAACTCTTACTAAGAGAGCCCACAATCTTTGTTCCTGTGGACCGCCCTTACTACTGAGCTTAACCACATAACACTTTCCTCTCCAATGGCTACAGCGAACACAGTATCAAAAAAATAATCAGTTCCTCCCCATTCCTCGTCCTTCTCGTCAACAAGATTTTAAAAATGCCATCACCATACCCTACATCCGTGGCACATCTGATAAAATAGCCAAGATACTAAAAAAGTACAACCTACACACAGCATATAAGCCTTACCGCAAACTTGCTACCCTTGTCTGTTCTACGAAAGATCAACTCCCTCCTCTCTCGCTGCCTGGAGTTTACAAAGTACCCTGTTCCTGTAAGCTGGCGTACTTTGGACAGACAGTCAAATGAGCATCCATCCACCTGGAGGAACACAAGTCTTACATATGCAAACATAACTATGGCCATTCAGGCTTGGCTGACCATGTTTTGGACACCCACAGAGTATCATGGAAGAAAACCACCATGCTCCACCACAGCAAATTCAATAAAGAGAGACTTTTCTTAGAAGCAGCAGCAGCTTTCAGAAACCAACCAAAACTTAATAAATATGGTTGTATTAAGCTTCCAAAGATTTGGGAAACACTCATCACCAGAGGTCCCACCTTACATTCCAGGCCACCTATTACCGCCCTTAGAGGACGCTCCACCTAGATAGGACTTTAGTGTCACCCACGTGATTGGGCTTAGTATTGTAAGATTTGTGTGTGCATGTTACATTAATTGTTTATGTAATCCCCGTAGATGTCCTAGTGACTAGGACGAAATAGAGGAAGTATTAAATTCTATTTTAATTCTTTTTGAGTGTTGTAAAATATTCATTAAGCCTCCAACATGATTTTATTGAAATAATGCAAAAATTTTTTTAAAAAATTTTATCAACAAAATGGATTCTTTTATTTTTAGGTAGAAACTGCAATCCAGTCTTCCTAACGGCAACTTTATATTCATTACCTTATAAGAAAGAAATGCTGAAAGAGTCATTTCTACCCTTTGGTGTTATCCTCAGTCCTCTGGCAAGATTTCATGATGAAGAGGCAAGTTTTATAATTCTTTTAAAATAATTACATGGTTAATAAAAAAAATTAAAAAATAATTTTAATTTACTTTTTTTTATCATTGATTCTATTTTTTATGATGTTTTATCATGATTTTTATCATGTGCTTAATCAATTCAGTTTTCTTTTGCATTACTTGAATGTTTCTGCTAATAATATAACAAAGAAGTTTTTAAAATACTAAGGAGTTTTTTTGACGTATGCCATCAGTGATGTCATGTCATGGGAAATGGATATTATTAGTAAGTTAGAACCTGTTATGCAAAAAAAAAAAAAATTGTAGAAATATAAACTGTAAAAAAATGCAAAAACAGAAAAAAAATTGTCTATTTCTGTGACTTTATCAACTACCTTCCAGGGTTTTATGACTTTTAAATAAGTCTTTGTTGTTTTTTTGTTAACAAAAGACTATATTGACAATTACTTTTAGTTCATGTCATATCATCTATACAAGCATTAGAACAATGATGATCAGAAATAATCATATCTGAAGACAAGAAAAAAAAAAGTACATTTCTGCATTGTAAAGTTTTTGTCATTAATCAGATATTTTAAAGAGAAAATGAAGAAATTCATCACAGTGATGTGTAAAGTGCTCTGTATGGTCATAGCTAGAGAAATGTTCCAAGGAAAGAGACACTGTACAAGTAACCCTCATATAACGCGGATGTTAGTTTCCACAGAAATGCCGCATTATGCGAGACTCAGATCACATAGAAAAAGTAGGGTTTGGTTCCGAAGTCATTTTTTTTTTTTTAAGATTATATAAACAATGACATATCCAACAAAAAAATTTTTTATTTAATTCGTGTAAGTTAAGAAAGCATAAACTATGAAACAAATACATAGTATAAAATAAAAATTAAAAATTGTACGTAAACTTCATTGCACATAATGTATAAATGTTTTAGGCAAAATAAAATAAAGTGTATATTTTAATCGTCATCACTGTCTTCAAAACAGACATTTCATAGATGTTCTTTATTTTCAAGTGGCCGGACGTTGTCATCACTTGAAATCTCTTGGACATCATTCGTATAATTCTCATTGCTTACTTTGGCTGGTTACTTTGAAGATCTTGCTTACCACTATGCTGCAATTTTTTATTAAGTTCATAATATGGAGCTAAACATCCAATTGTCTCGTGAATTTTCCAGAGCGCTCCATTGAGGGATCATTATCCGTAAAATAACTTCCTGACTTTCTTGCCAAGTCCAATCCTTCTGCTAATTTCTTTAAATTGAATTCTTTAATGGATTCATCACAATCAGAATCTTCGGGCAGAACTTTCCTCGCCATTTGATTCATCGTCATCTATTAATTGTACCAGTTCCTTCTCATATAAATCTATTTCCCCATCAATTAATTCACTAATTTCGTTTTCAACCATATCGCAAAAGCCCTCTAAGTGGCCATTATTATTATTATTATTATTATTATTTCGGGCGACTCCAGGGAGTCCTTAGACTCATCGAGGGAGACCCTAAACATCATGTCCAAGCAACTATATGACATTCTCACAGTATCTATCATACCTTGCCTTGAACTCGCTCACCGTCATAGCGCTCACAACAGACTCTGGCAGCTTATTTCACTCATTTACCACTCTAAAAGTAAAGAACGCAGCTCTAATACCCCTGCTAACCACACTTGCCGAGCTTCCATAGGTGTCCCCTAGTTCTCCCACCACCAGTCCTGATCTCAAAAATATCCTCTGAATTAATCTTATAGAATCCCTTTAGCAATTTGAATGTCTCAATCATATCTTCCCTTTTCTGCCTATCAACTAGTTTCTGCAACCCACAAATCTTCAACCTGTTCTCATATGGTTCATTCCACAGACCTGCCAACATCTTGGTCACTTGTCCCTGGATCCTCTCCACCTCCTCCCCATCAAGAAGGAACTGAGGTGACCAAATCTGGGCACAGTAGTCGAGATGAGGTCTTATCAAGGCTCGGTACAGAGGTACAATAACTTTCTTGTCTCTGATCGTCAAGGTATTTTTCAACAACCAAGTGAGTTGATGAGCTGATTTAGCTACTTTTGTAATGCGCCCCCTAAACTTCATCTCCATATCCACCAACACTCCCAAGTCCCTGGCCTCATCAATTTCCTTGAGTACAGTTCCACCAATGTGGTATACTGCTGCTAATCTTTTCACCCCAAAATGCATAACCTTACATTTTGTCACATTAAATTGACATCCATTCTCCTTAGCCCAGAACTCCAATCTGTCCAAGTCATCCTGCAAGATTTTGACATCTTCTGCATTCACTATCGCCCTACCCAACTTTGCATCATCAGCGAACAAATGAACTGTTCCACTTAGATCCTTCCCTATATTGTTAATGAACAGATTAAACAGCAGTGGTCCAAGAACAGAACTCTGCAGCACACCACTAGTCACAGGCCGTCTTTTGGACTCTACTCCTGAATAAACTACTCTTTGATATCTCTCCATCAACCACCCACCTATCCATCTCACCAACCCTATATTCATTCCCATATGTTGTAGTTTACAGATTAGAATTAGAATTCCATGCGGTATCCTGTCAAACGCCTTTGCCAGGTCTAGCAGTATCACTGTAAACCCATTACCCTTATCCAGCTGAGCCGTCACGTTGATATAAAACTTGAGCAAGTTACTGAGGCATGATCTACCCTTCACAAAGCCATGCTGTCCCCTGTACAGTATCTCATTTTCATCAATCCATTCCTGTATTTTTCCCTTGACTACTTTCTCCAAAACCTTGACAACGACTCCTGATATGCTGATCAGTTGGTAATTTGCAACGGTATTCTTGGATCCTCCTTTATACAGTGAAAGTATTTTCCCCTCTTTTCACACCTTTGGGACTAAACCAGACCCGAGACTCAGATTAAACAACATGGTCAAGGGCACTGATAATTCCTTAGCCGCTTCACGCAAGACCCGTGCCGGTATACCATCCAATCCCACAGATGTATTCACATTAAGGTTCTGTAATAGAATATTCACCTCCACTTCATTCATCACAATTCCCGTATAAACTGATGGTTCTTTCATTTTTTCAATGTCACCACCTGGATGATATACTTTTGCAAAGTGCACGCTCAGTAACTCCACTATATCGACTGATTCAGTGACCTCCTTACCATCGTCATTCCTTAAAATCATTTTGCCGTGTACAGTTTTTTTCTTGCTTGCAGCATATTGAAAGAACTGTTTGGGATTCTCTTTAGCTTGCATAGCTAGTTTCCTTTCATAATCCGCTTTTGCTTTTTTTACCACACTCGTTACCCTTCTGGCCTGCACTTTATACCGTTCGTGTGCCTGCAGGTCACCCCTTTCTTTAAATTCCCTCCACAGTTGTTTCTTTTTTGCAGCTCAAGCTTAATGGTGTTATTCATCCATTTAACCCCTACTTGTTTTACTATTCGGACCCTAGGTATACAATCAGCCATAACCTTCTGTAAATGCTCCTTGATCACTTCCCATTCTCTATTGACGTCCAGCCCTTGCAGTTGTATATGCCATGGCACTGATCCAAGCAATCTCCTAAGTTTGTTATACTTGCCAGCACGGTAATTCCACATATACCCTGTCTTAATCGAAAATTCCACACCTTTAGCCACCTCCCAGGTCAAGACCTTATGATCACTCTCACCAATAGGCGGCAATATGGTCATATTCATTACAGTCAAATTCTGAGATGCTATTACCAGGTCAAACACTCTCACACCCCTAGTATTTTCAATTACATGCTGTCTCAGATAGTTATCCCTTAATAATTGAATAAAATCCATTTCCTTCCTCCCGTGTGTCCTCTCCTTACTCCAATCAATGCGACCATAGTTGAAATCTCCCATAATAATTACCCTCCTTCCACTCATTTCATCAATTTGTTTATGCATACTATCTCCACCATATCTTCCATCACCTGGTCTATAGCAGCACCCAACTGTATATTTTATTCTGCCAGTCTCAATCTCACACCAAATGGCCTCAAATGAGCTCCTTTCACTATCCTGCAATACAACTTCAATTCTCCTTGGCTGCAGTTCATCAGCTCTCATCAATAACACCCCTTCCCTCATTTTATTCTCTCTGTCCCTCCTAAATGCACTATAACCTACACATTCTATCCCACTAACTTCCGTCAGCCATGTTTCACTAATGCCAATAACCTGTGGCCAGGAAGAGCCAATCAAGGCCAAAAATTCTTCCTTCTTGTTCCTAATACTCCTGGCATTAGTATACATGAAATGCAGTGATCCCTTTGTCCCACCTTTATCTTGATGCGTTATTCTGAATGTCCCATTCCCATTTTTTGTCCTTAGTGCTGGTTCAGGTACATTATATACATTCTTACACTCAACTGTCTCACTGATGTCTGCATGCGTATCCACTCCCCCTCCCCTCCTTGGTAGTTCTAGTTTTCCTGGTTCTGCACATTCATTTTCACTTCATTCAGCAACACTTTTTCTAATCTCCGCACACTAAGTCCATTCAAATGCAGGCCATCCATCTTGTATAAATCCTTTCGCCCATAAAACTCATTCCACACGTCCACGAATTCCACACCACACCGTCTGCATAACCTGTGCATAATGTCATTTGCGACCTTCTAAACTTTTTATAATATTATTATAAAAATAATTTTTTTACATAAAAAAAGCATTACATATTGTATGTAACTCACGAGAAAATAAAGTGCTCAGCTGAAGATTAACACACTTATAATTTTTTTTTAATGCACTTTCCTGGCAGAAACGAAGACAACTTTCAGCAATATGCACTTTATACTGTAAACCAGAGGTCGGTAATTCAGTGCCTGTGGGTGCCATGGCACCTGCATTGAATTTTTAGTGCGCCCTCAGAGAAATGATTGTAAACTGCTTTGGAGCTCACAGCGTTAATTTTGCAGCATAGATCGCAGTATATCTCAGAGATACATTCATTACTAGTATGTGTTAAAATGCAAGAAAACATAAAGAAAAAACACTGCAAATATAATACATGATGGTACAAATTAAGTGAATATTCAATCCAACATTATTTCATAGCCAAATATAGAAACTACAAGAGTTTCATGCCGAATATAGAAACTACAAGAGTTTCATGCCGAATATATAGAAACTAAAAGTTTCGATGGATGGAAGCATAAGTAGTGCCTAATGGGCAACTCGTAGTAAAGGTGGAGCAAGCTCCAGACTTCTTTCCTTAGTATTTTCCATAAATGTAAAACACATCTTGCAGAGGTCAGCAACCTTTTTAATATGAAGACTGCAATATAAAATTTGAAAATTATGGAGGGCTCATTACATCCATTATAAAGGGTTAGAAATATCTTTGTAAACCAAAGTATTTGAACTGATAGTGGGAGTGATTCAACAAACACACATACTAAAAAACAAAGGGTTCTAACAACGTTTAGAAATGGTTTGAAGGATAGTGAGAGCAGTCGCATTGATAACTAGATGATGTCAACAACTCAAAACTACTTATGATCAGAGGTCTCTCATCCACTCGGGCACCCGCATCTGATCTGACAAATACATGCTAATTGTTAACATGAATATTCTTTAACCGTTAAAGAATATTCATGTTAACAATTAGCATGTATCTATCAGATCAGATGCGAGTACCTTGCTTTATCAATCATAATGGCAAATGTATTTATTTATTATGCAATAATAGTGTGGCTATTTCTAAAAAAAAAGTAATATAGAAAGACATTTCAAAACCATTCATGCCAAATGTAATTTAAGTTTAATTATTTAAATCAGGAGGTGTCGGAAATGCAACGCCTGTGAGTGTCATGGTGCCCGCAGTATTGTGCCCTTCATATTAAAAAGGTTGCCGACCACTGCTGTAAACAATTGATGTACATGCGTGCTAAAGGGTATTTCCCCTAATGCTACTTATAACTACATGTGCGACACAGACAAACGCAAATTTAACGAATATAAAATTTGATTTTTAAGTCGCATGGTGAAAAATATATGAAAAGATAAAGGGTTACTACAATTTGTAGACCGTGTTTTTAGCGAAACTGTGTTGTATAAGTACTGCGTTGAACAAGGGTTACTACAATTTGTAGACCACGTTATATCGAAACTGCATTGTATAAGTACTGCGTTATACGAGGGTTACCTGTATATACATGTCTTTGTGTGCACATGTAGGCTCAGAGATTCATCCAGTTCATCTGCTGTATGTTATAATCTTTCCTTGTAATTTGATCAGTATATTCTGATCTGTTTAACCAAGAAGGAAACTTCTAAAATGAATGAATTCATGCTTATAAATATTCATCCAAATTTAATGATAGTCTTGGGCCTGTTATCTCTAATTGGCTATCAGTAGAGATTGAACTGCCACTCAATCTCTAAAAGTTAGAATTAAAACAGCCTCACCTACTCCACATAAGGGAATAAAAGGCATTAGCCGATTTTATAGCGGAATCAGATTACTACATGCTATAGCAGCCAAAGGCAGGTGACCAATGGGATGTACGTTTACTTTGTTATCTGTCTCTGAATGTTCTATCTGCTTTTGATCAATGCTTTTTTAATACAATAACACGACATATGCACGCGCACGCACACGCACGCACACACACACACACACACACACAAGGACCCAGAATAGGGAAATGCGACATTCCTAAATTTACTTTTGATATTAGCATATCCAAAAAATGAATAGATAAATAAATATAGTCGACTCTCATTATAGAAAAGACCATTATAGTGAATTCACTCGCTATAACAAACTACCAAAACATTCCATCTGAATCCTAATCCTTTATGCTTTGAGTGTGCTATAGTGAGAGTCCACTGTGCTGTTTATATTAACAGCTGTATCATATAAATTTTATTTTGTTTTAATTTAGTTTGCTCTGCCAATATGCCATACTGATAAAGATGGTCCTGTAAGATGTATCCGATGTAAAGCCTACATGTGTCCTTACATGAAGTTTATCGAAGGAGGAATTAAATTTTCTTGTGCTTTTTGTGGTGCTGCTACTCGTGGTAATTATTCTACATTATTAAATCTCATTAATAAAATCATGCGTTAATATCATTTAATTTTTGAATAATGAAATTGATTTTACTACTCAGAATTAAACATAAAAAAAAGGACATTACACATTAAAGTTCTTAGTTGTGAATCACATGACTCACAGCAGATTTTGTCCTTTGTTCTAAGGACAAAATCTTGTGCTCTACTTGTTATGATAATTTACTTAGTAAATTATGTCTGTGAACTCTGTATTCGTATAAATTGAGAGCTTCTAGAATATCTAAAATAAGTTGTACGATCCATTTAAGGTTTACAAGATGATGCATACTCATTGATTAATTGGGTGTTGGCAGTTATTACTTTCATGTTATAATTCACAACACTGAGGAGACAAAATAAATAAGAAATTTATTTATTTATTTAGCTCTTAATATTGTGGTAGTTTTCTAAGTAGCATCCTCAGAACATAGTTAATTTATACTGACAAGGATTACTGTATTTGTTTTACTATTGTAAAAATCATAATGAATGCATAAAAAGAACTAAAGTCCTAAATAGGTGCACTCTGCTATTGGATAAAAAAGAAGTTTTGTAAGTATTAAGTTGGAGCAGGTCTTAAAATAACTGACTCCTAAATTTTTGGTAAATTCATACAGCCATACTTATTGAGGACTGGAGAGTGTCTCGTTGCTGCTGACTCCAAAAACAATCTCTCTAATTAGTAAAGAATTGTATGTAGAATGTTAGTTTTCTTTTATCTCATCCTGTGTGAAGGGGTGACTAAAATATGGTCTGCAGTTATGACGTGTCATAATAATAGTAGAAAATGTAATTCTGGTGTTCTCTGTGATGGATGTCAATCAGCACATCTTCTAGCCTTTCACAAGAAAATGCATTTATAAAAATAATAATTCACAAAAAATAAATCAATTATGGCTAATTGTTTTCAACAACAACCTATCATTATTATTATTATTATACGGGAACCTCCATGTAGTCCAGAGACATCGCAGGAGACCCAATCTACCCACATAATCCACACCCAGACCCAATCACCATCCACACAATCCACCTCTCCTTGAACCCAGCAATAAACAAAGCACTCACAACTGACTCTGGCAGCCCATTTCACTCATTCACAACTCTCCAAGCAAAAAATCTAGTCCTCACACCCCTACTAACCATACCTTTATTCAACTTCCAAGTGCTAAAACATTTCTCCTGCATTAACCATATAAAACCCTTTAAGAAACATAAATGTTTCTATCATATCCCCTCTTTTTCTCCTATCAACCAACTTCTGCAATCCACACACTTTCAATCTATTCTCATAGAGAACATTCCACATATCACTCACCATCTTGGTTACTCTCCTCTGAATCCTCTCCACTGCTTCTGCATCTCCAGGGAATTTAGCCAAATTTGAGTACAGTAATCCAGATGTGGGCATATCAAGGACTTATTATTCCTCTTTGTAATCTCTACTTGTTAATGTGTTCTTCAATAACCAAGTAATCTTAAGAGTTACCTTAGCAATATGTCCTCAAAACTTTAACTCTCTGTCTACCACTGCCCGTAAATTTCACAGTACTCCAGGAAACTTCATTTTCTATATCATTTATGTACAAATTAAACAGCAATGATCCCAGCACATTACCTTGCGGCAGACTTCTAGTCACCTGTTTTCATCTCGATTTTGCCCCTCCATATACGACTTTTTGATATCTGTCCAGCCACCCTCTTATCCACTTAACCAGTGTCATATCCATCTCCGTTTGTTCTAATTTGTGTAACAGAGTTCCATGTGGTATTCTGTGAAATGCCTTTTCAAAATCATTGTGTAGCCATTTCCTTTATACACCTCAGCTGTTAAAAAAATTCGTAAATTACTAAGGCATGACTGTCTGTTCACAAAGCCATGTTGACTCTCTTACAGTATCATATTTTTATCTACCCATTCTTGAATTCTCTTTTTTTATCAGTTTTTCTAGTACTTTTACCACCACGCCTGAGATACTGATTGGTCTATTATTTGCTCGTGCAGTCTTAGAACCTTCCTTATGCAAAGGAATTATTTTGTCCTCTTTCCACTACCTTAGAACTCTACCAGAGCTGAGGCTTAAATTAAAGAACTTAACCTAGTCAAAGGCATTGCCAGTTTTCACTTGCACATTCTCGCAAAACCCTAGCTGATATCCCATCTAATCCCACAGCTGTATTTATATTAAGATTATGCAATATCCTAAGAACCTCCAATTCATCTGCCTCTGTTCACACATTAGTGTCTGTCATATAGGTTAAAGCAGTAACCTCACTAGGATGATATACCCTTGCAAAGTGGTCACTCAGTAACTCAACTATTTTATCTGCTTCTGTCTCCTCATGACCATTATCACTCATTAAGGTTAATCTTCCATAGTCATTCTTCGTCTTACTTGTCACATAATGAACATTTATACGAGGATTCGTACAAATGATTCGTTAGTACGAGGTGTGTTAGTAGAGGATTTGACAAAATCGTACCAACCTGGTGCGACCATCGATGATGTAACTGAGTCTATTAGAGAGCAAAAGGAAAGGTTGAAAGAAATGATTGTTGTGGCAGGTACAAATGATTTGAAAGGAGATAAAATGGAAATGATAGAGGACATGAATGAATTGTTTGAAGTAGCAAGAGAAAAGAGTGAGAGAGTTAGGATGATTAGTCTTTTTCCGCGTTATGACAGTGAAGTGTTTAAAAGGAGGGCCAAAATTGCAAATGACTTTATACGTGAGTTATGTATGACGAGTGGTGTGGAATTTGTAGACGTATGGAGTGAGTTCGATGGGCGAAAGGATCTATATAAGATGGATGACTTGCATTTGAATGGATTTGGTGTAAGGAGACTTGAAAAAGTGTTGTTGAATGAAGTGGATGTGCAGAATCAGGGAAACTAGATTTATTAAGGGGGAGGGGAGTAGATATGCAGACCTTAGGAAGGCAGTTGAGTGTATGAATGAGTATAATATGCCCGAGCGAATAAGGACAACAAATCAGAATGAGATAGTTAGTATAAGGCATCAAGGTAGGGTTGGGGCTAATGGGGGTCTTAAATGCATGTACACTAATACTAGGAGTATTAGGAACAAGAAGGAAGAATTTTTGGCCTTGGTTGGCACTTCCAGACCACAGGTTATTGGCATTAGTGAAACATGTCTGACTGTAGATGACATAGCTAGTGGGATTGAATGTGATGGGTATATTGTGTTCAGGAATGACAGTGAGAATAAAATGGGGAGAGGAGTATTGTTGACGATAGCTGATGAGCTGCAGCCAAGGAGAATAGAAGTTGAATTGCAGGATAGAGAAAAGAGCACATTTGAGGCCATTTGGTGTGAGATTGTGGCTAGCAGAAAAAAATATACAATTCGGTGCTGCTAAAGACCAGGTGATGGAAAAAATGGTGGAGATAGTATGCACAAGCAAATAGAAGAAATGAGTAGTAGGGTAATTATTATGGGAGATTTCAACTATGGTCGCATTGATTGGAGTGAGGAGAGGACACACGGGAGGAAGGAATTGGATTTTATGCGGTTATTAAGGGATAACTAATAACTATCTGCGACAGCATGTAATGGAAAATACTAGGGGTCAGAGAGTGCTTGACTTAGTAATTGCATCTCAGGATTGCTGTAACAAATATGACCACATTGCCACCAATTGGTGAGAGTGATCATAGGATCTTGACTTGGGAGGTGGCTAAAAGTGTGAAATTTACAATTAAGACAGGGTACATGTGGAATTATGAGGCTGGTAAGTGACAAGCTTAGGAATTTGATTGGTTCAGTGCCATGGCATGTACAACTGCAAGGGCTAGAAGTTGATAGTGCATGGGAGGCAGTTAAGAAGTGTTTGCATGAAGCAATGGCTGACTGTATACCTAGAATCCGAATAATAAATCAAGTAGGGCTTAAATGGATGAATAACACCATTAAGCTTGAGCTGAAAAAAAAGAAACAACTGTGGAGGGAATTTAATGAGAAAGGTGACTGGCAGGCACATGAATGGTATAAAGCACAGGCCAGAAGGGTAACGAGAGGGTAAGAAAAGCAAAAAAGGATTACGAAAGAATATTGACTATGCAGGCTAAAGAGAATCCTAAACAGTTTTTTAGATATGTTGCAAGTAAAAGAAAAAATGTATGGCAGAATGAGTTTAAGGAATGCCGATGGTAGGGAGGTAACCGAATCAGTTGATATAGTTGATTTACTGAGTGAGCACTTTGCAAGAATATATCATCCAGGTGGTGACATTGCAGAAATGAATGAACCGATAGATTATACGGGAATTGTGGTGAATGAAGTGGAGGTGAGTAGTCTATTGCATAATCTCAATGTCGATACATCTGTGAGATTGGATGGTATACCAGCTCGTGTCATACGTGAAGCGGCTAAAGAATTGTCAGTACCCTTGACCATTTTGTTTAATTTGAGTTTCGGGTCTGGGTTAGTCTCGAGGGGGTGGAAAGAGGAGAAAATAGTTCCACTGCATAAAGGAGGTTCCAAGACTGCTGTTGTAATTACCGACCAATTAGCATATCAGGAATCGTTGTCAAGGTCTTGGAGAAATTAGTCAAGAAAAGAATACAGGATTGGATAGATGAAAATGGGATATTGTATGGGGGACAACATGGTTTTGTGAAGGGTAGATCATGCCTCAGTAACTTGCTCACGTTTTATAACACAGTGACGGCTGAACTGGATAAGGGTAATGGGTTTACAGTGATTCTACTGGACCTTGCCAAGGCCTTTGACAAGATACCACATGGAACTCTAATCAGTAAACTGGAGCAGATGGAGATGGATATAGGGTTGGTGAGATGTATAGGAGGGTTGTTGATGGAGAGATACCAGAGAGTAGTTTATTCAGGAGTTGAGTCCAAAAGACGGCTTGTGACTAGTGGTGTGCCGCAGGGTTCTGTTCTTGGACCACTACTTTTCAATTTGTTCATCAATGATATAGGAAAGGATCTGAGAGGAAGTGTTCACTTGTTTGCTGATGATGCAAAGTTGGGTAGAGCAATTGTCGAGTGCACAGGATGTTCAAAATTTTACAGGATGATTTGGATAGTTTGGAGGACTGGGCTAGGGAAAATGGATGTCAATTTAATGTGGCAAAGTGCAAGGTTTATGCATTTTGGGGTGAAAAGAATAGTAGTAGTATATCATATTGGTGGAACTGTACTCCAGGAGATTGATGAGGCCAGGGATTTGGGAGTGTTGGTAGATAGGGAATTGAAGTTTAGGGGGCACATTACAAAAGTGGCTAAATCAGCTCATCAAATCACTTGGCTTCTGAAAAATACTTTAACAAGCATAGACAAAAAATGTTATTGTTCCTCTGTATCGAGCCTTGATAAGACCCCCATCTAGACTACTGTGCCCAGATATGGGCTATAGGGTTTCTTCTTGATGGGGAGGAGGTGGAGAGGATCTAGAGACAAGTGACCAAGATGATAGCAGGTCTGTGGAATGAACCTTATGAGAACAGGTTGAAGATTTGTGGGTTGCAAAAATTGGTCGATAGGCAGAAAAGGGGTGATATGATTGAGACATTCAAATTACTGAAGGGGTTTCTGTAAGATTAATCCAGAAGATATTTTTGAGAATAGGACTGGTGGTGGGAAGACTAGGGCCCATACATGGAAGCTGGGAAAGAATGTGGTTAGAAGGGGTGTTAGAGCTAGGTTTTTTACTTGGAGAGTGGTGAATGAGTGGAATAAGCTGCCAGTGACTGTTGTGGGTGCTACGACCGTGAATGAGTTCAAGGCGAGGTATGATAGATACTGTGTGAATGTAGAATAGTTGTTCTTGACATGATGTTAGGGCCTCCCTCGATGAGTCTGTCGACTCTGAGTTTCCCGGAATAATAATAATAATAATAATAATAATAATGAAAGAACTCTTTGAGATTTCCTTTGGCCTGTTCGACTAGATTCTTCTCATGATCTGATTTTGCCTTCCTTGGCATGCTGGTCACTTTTCTTGCCTGAGCCTTGTACTGTTCATGAGTTTGCTGGTCACCTTTCTCTTTATATATTTCTTTCTGGTTACCTTTCTTCTATATTTCAGTGTGTTTCTGTTAATCTTTTATTTCCCCAATACTAGGATTTAAAAAATTTTGCAGGAGTTAATAAAAATTAAAGCACTCTAGCTTGCTCACTATTTATTAGCGAGTCTTCTGTATATACTGTATACATATATACTATATATGTATGACCTTGATACAAAAGTTGAAATGTCAAAAAATAAATCAATTCATTAAATAATTAGTTGGTTATCTAAGTTTTTCATTGAATAACAAAAAGCAAAAAGAGGCTTTTTTTTTTCATAATAAGCCGGTGTGGAGTAGGTAGCCTCTGGTTGTTGATTTCAAAATACATACACATTTTGTCAATTATTTCTCAACTTTTTAAACCTAAAATAAACATAGACTTTATTTTATTATGTAAACCTAACATATATAAAACTAAATACACTTTATAACAAAAGCCTTTTTTTTTCCTGACTGGAGTACTGACTTCCTACTTTGATTTTCACAAAACATGAATATTGACATGAATAGTCCAAGTGAATAATCAAAGAGAAGTGATTAAACCAAACATATTTGATCATTTGATAATTAAAAATATAAACTTATTTAATACTGACCATTTACAAACATCTTACATTATAGCCTACCAGTTTCGTCAGCAAACTGTCTAGCTTTTTCAAGGTGTTTACGGAAAGACATAAAACTAGTTAATGCAAATTGAAAGGAACATAAAAACGTTGTAAACAAACTAGTAGGTAAGGTTACACGTTCGCGTGACAGAGACCGAAAGGACTTATTGTTCTTATTCATTATCACGCATGCGTGTTTGTTGTAAACGTGTAATGTGATTACTGGCTAGCTGTAGTTCAGATGGATTTAGAGAGAGGATCAGGTTTTTCCACGAACTGTTTAGGATTGCACCAACAGACATGCTAGCCAGTCTAGATGTTGTATCCCTTTTCACCAGTGTACCAGTAGAAGAGGTAATAAACATCATCCAAGATCTCTTTCCTCTAGACATCACACAGATGTTTAGACACTGCCTTCAATCTAATTTCTTCAAGGTTAACAATACCATATACCAACAATTAGAAGGCCTAGCAATGGGAAGACCACTATCACCATCTTGTGCAGACCTTTTCATGGAAAAACTTGAAAAAGAAATTCTCTCCACAATCTCCCCTTGACCATCTATATGGTGGAGATATGTTGACGATATTTTCATTATATGGCAAGACAGCTTAGAAAACCTAAAATCGATTGTGAATAAAATCAACTCAATACATAAGATAAAATTCACTCTGGAAGTGGAAAACAACAGCCAACTGCATTTTTTAGACATCTTGATAAAGAAACAATCAAATAGTGTCAAATTATCTATTTACAGAAAGCCCACAGATACTGGAAGATATCTTCATTATACTTCAAACCATCACAAGACACACAAACTGAGCATTATCCACATGTTGAAATATAGGGCCAGAAAGTTTATATCAGAAGAGGAAGATACACAGACTGAACTCTCACTGATAGCCAACACATTATCACAAAATGGATATCCTCCAAATGTCATCAAAAAATATCTATATGGTGACAACTCCCAGACAAGAAGAATCAAACTCCCAGCACATTTCTACTGTAGTGATCCCTTTCATCAAGACAATTTCTTATCAAATAGCCAGAATACTAAGAGCCTACAACATCAGAGTGGTCTTCAAGCCAACCACCAGCATCAGACAGGTTTTAGGATCCCAAAAGATAAGGTGCCATTCTACAAATATCCAGAAGTATATTACATTCCTGTGGTCTTGCCTACATCGGACAAACTTCACAGAGTTTAGAAATCAGACATAAAGAACATGTTGGTGATGTAAACCACAACAGAAGTATCTCTTCAGGCTTAGCACATCATTTGTGTACGTCTAACCACACGATAGAGTGGAAAAACAGCTCCATGCCATATCTGGATGATGACTACAGACATCGTTTATTCAAGGAAGCTACAATAGTGTTAATAACCAGCGGAAACCTCAACAGAAATCAGGGTGCAATCCTAAACAGTTTGTGGAATAACCTGATCCTCTCTCTAAATCCATCTGAACTACAGCTAGCCAGTAATCACATTACACGTTTACAACAAACACGCATGCGTGATAATGAATAAGAACAATAAGTCTTTTCAGTCTTTGTCACACGAACGTGTAACCTTAGCTACTAGTTTATTTACAACGTTTTTATATTCCTTTCAATTTGCATTAACTAGTTTTTATGTCTTTCCGTAAATGCCTTGAAAAAGCTAGACAGTTTGCTGGCGAAACTGGTAAGCTATAATGCAAGATGTTTGTAAATGGTCAGTATTAAATAAGTTTGTATTTTTAATTTTCAAAGATAAGTGAATCAGAGTTATTGGTTTTTTTCTTTATGTTAGCTCCTCTTACAATTGACTTAATTTCTCCACTTCTTCCCTACTAGTGTCTTCATGACTAAAGCATCTCTTATTAAATAATCTCACTTGTTTTGGTCATAATATTCTTAGATTATTATAAATATGTCAGCCTTGGTTGGCTGTATGAAATGACTGAAAGTTCCATGTTTGGTCTGTAGAGCTGGATTTTTGGATTTTCTAATCCTTAGCTCACTTAAATATTCTACAACAGTGTTTCTCAACTGCCAGGCTATGGCCCAGTACCAGGCCGTGGCATCAATTATACTGGGTCGCGAGATGTTCTTTCTAACTGGAATTTGTCATTTTAGTTTTCTAAGCATTTTCCATGAATAAATATTTTATAGTGGAAATATTCTAAGGAGAATAATATTCATGAATGCATTGAAAAACTCAGACCCAGAACACCTAACTAATATCTGTGTAGCAAATGTCTGACCAAGCCAGGTATTTTTAAACATGGAAGTATTCATGAATTATCATTAATTTTCACATATCGAAATCTTTCAACATTTGGGAAAGGGAATACCACTGTTTATGACCAACCATAAAAATTGCCTGCAAGCCAATTACAATAATGGGTGGTGTATCTTCTGTTCTCAAAACTGAATGAAATAACATCTGTGTTGCAAATGTTAGTGACCGATTAGCAAGGAAGTATAAAGAAAATTTTTCCACTAAAATTAAAGATCAAGGTAGTCTGTATCCGGTTCTTGAATCTAGTAATACTGAATACTTTCTTTGCAAGTTCATATTGCAGTGTGTAAGTGCTTGTTTTGAAACCGTAGTTCCGTGACTTTTTAAAAGTAATAGGCCTACGGATTTAAATTTTAATATGAATAAGAGACAAGGAACTTTGTTTAATTTTGGTGTTAAGAAATCTTATATTGAAGGTGTTTGTGATGCAACAATATTTTTAATATCGGTGCGTCACAAACACCTTTTAATATTTAATATTTTTATATATTTTAATATTTTTAATATTAATTTATTATTAATTTAATTAATTATTAATACTTATGTTAGTTTAATGTGTGAACTTTTAAAAAAATTGGAAAGGTATTTACGAGTAAATCTGTTGGGACTGGGCTCTCGTCTTATAATAAAGAATTTACTGGGTTGTGGTCTCACAAAGGTTGAGAACCACTGCTCTACAATCTTATACTAACAATGCTATAGGTTTACAACATTTTGTATATGAGATTAATATTTAAAAATATATTAAATTAAAAAGAAAAACTTATATTGACCTGTTATTTTTAATTCCTTTTTTTTTTTTTTTACAATGGCTTCACTTCTGTTGAAGTTATTCCACCGTCTTTCACTATTTGCACTAATTCCATGGCAAAAACAGTGAAGGTCTTGTATAATCAGACACTGTTGTTTATTTTAAGCCCAACTCCTGCATGCACAATATCACATTGACTTATTTCAGTATAATACAGCATTAAAAACATTGGCAACTTCCATATTTATTTCATTAACATTATTATATTATAAGTTACTGTTGTGGTTATGACTACAATGTGGTCACTATATCATCAAAATTTAATTTAATCATGTTAAACTCCGATGTGCAAATGTTCTGCAGATCTGGGTTGTCTTTCTCTGATTAAGTTTGAAATACTGTGAATTATTTTGTTGCAGCACCAAAATTGTCAAATTTTTTTTAAAAGAAATCTCCCATCATAGTTTATTTCAAGAAATTATGAATGGCAATATCATTGTAAATTCCATGTTGTTTAAAAAAAAATGTGCAGAAGAACAAGTTAAGCCATCTCATTAAACATTTTTATTGTCATTAATATACTAAGTTAGAAATTGTGTATTTTATATTGTGTACACTAAAAGTAAAATAGCAAATAGAGATCTTTATTTTAAAAGTTGAATTAGTTTATTTTTTACTAGAATAAAATACATTAAGAAAACTATATTAAAAAAGTGTAGGGGTATGTAATATAATATATAGATAAAGGCCTTCATAACTGTAATTTAGCAAGTAAAATCAGATTTCAAGCAACATTTAAATTAACATAAGTGATTCTGTTATTAATATGTTATGATGAATTCTTTCTCTTATGTCTTGATTTTTAGAACAATTTGTATCACAGTCTAATGTGCTTTTTTTCCAACTTTATGTGAACAGGACTTGCATAAAAAAGAACAATTATTAATATTATTATTATTATTAATGCCAGATCTCTATGGAGTCAAAACTCATTGTGGAAGGCATGCACTATCACACACAAACCTCATCGAATTGTGCTTTAAACTCAAAGTGTCCACATTCACTACACTCTTAGGTAATGCATATCATTCACTAGCCACTTCTCATGCAAAGAACCTGCTCCTTGATGCTTTGTGAGGAGCAGGTTCTATACTACACAATACACAAAATACTGAACTTTTTTCTTTTTTTTTCTTGCTATTCGTTATTATTAGAATTAATATTTTTAATATTATTAAGAGAAATAACAAAAATAACAAAATTTCCTTTTTGTTATAAATTTCAAGCCAACATATATCCAATAATTGCAAAAATTAACTGCAATTTTCTTACAAGGCAAAGAAGAATATAGGATTTGCCTCCCCCATCTCTTGGGTCTCGAAAGTTCTGATAAACACCTAGAACAAAAATGATATTAAAGCAACTGATATAACCACAAGAAAGAACAGACTAGTAGCAGAATTATGAAGGTAACTTATGTTCTTATATTTTTATATCCCCATAGTTTCTTTCTTGTGGTTATATCAGTTGCTTTAATATCATTTTTGTTCTAGTTATTTATCAGAACTTTCCAGCCCCCCCCCATCCTTTTTTTTTTTTTTTTTTTTTTTTTTTCCCTCCCCTGATCAAAACTAATAAGATAATATCAGTTGCTTTTGAAATCTTGTAAGAGTTTTATTTATTTCCCTACAGTTCCTCAGGAATATTTTAACTATTTGGATGGTACTGGTAAAAGGATTGACAAGTATCAACGCCCAGAGCTTTGTATGAATTCATATGAGTTTTTTGTGCAGGAAGATTATTGTAGGGTGAGTTAATTATTTAATTGCTAATTACTTAAATGCCTTTTAGAATTGTGCATGTAAATTGACTGAATTGATTATTGATTGTTTGGTTGTTACCCAAACAATCAAAATGGTAACAACCAATCATTAATCCTAAAAGTGTAAGCATTGCAGAACTCCAGCCTATAAATTTTAGGTTCATCATTATCGCCCTTCCAACAGGAGGCTTAAATCCATCTTGGTTGTCAGTGGCCTGAATGTGATAAATTGTCCATATGGTCTCTTGTGCTAGAAATAAATGCAGTAGGTGAACCCTTATACTGTAATCAGTACAACCAAACTGAGCATGGGATTCTACTTCACATGTAATCATCATTATTATTAATAGAGATTGATAGGGAGTCAGGGACTCGTTAAGGGAGGCTATGTACCACACACACCAGCTGTAATACTTGTTTTTGAACAAGTATTACATCAACTGAAATTTTGTATGACTCTTTCAGAAGTTTGTAACCTACAAATTCTCAATCTGTCTTCATAATCAGTATTCTATTCCACAATCCTGATATCATTTTTAACACTCTCCTTTGCTCTCTCTCTCTCTCTCTCTCTCTCTCTCTCTCTCTCTCTCCACTCTATCAGATCACAACAGAAACCAGGAGACCAGACCTGTGCACATAGTCCAAGAGAGATCTTATCAAGGCCTTCTAAAGAGCCAAAATAGCATCCTTATCTCTACATGTCAAAGTTCGCTTCAACATTGCAGTTATATTTTGAGTTGTATTTGCAATCTTCGCTACTTGGATTCTGAACTTCCTATCTACTAACATTCCAAGATCCCAATCAGTTTCTTCTAGCATAATCCTACCAAACCAATATAATATGACACTGGATATCTAATCACGCCAAAGTGCATGACTTTACATTTAATGACATTGAACTAATATCCATTTTCTCATGTTCACAATTCCAGCCTATTCAAATCATTCTGCAAGTACAGCATACTATTTGCATTCCTAAGTACCCCAGCTATCTTTGCATCACCAGAAAATAGCTGTATATCACCTGTCAGATCCTTCCCAATGTTATTAATATACAGATTGAAGATCAGTGGACCAAGGATTGATCCTTGTGGTGCACCACTGGTTACCATACATCTTGCAGACTCACATCCTTCATATACCACTTTTTGATGTCTGTCAGTCTTCTTATAATCCAATCCTATATTCTCCAATTTATGCAAGTTTTCTATGCTGTATTCTGTCAGAAGTATCATGGTGTATCCATTCCCCTTGTCTAGCTGAGTGGTAAAATTATTATATAATGTGAGCAAGTTGCAAAAAACATGACCTTCCCTTAGTAAATCCATGCTGTTCATTGCAAAGTAAAGATTCTCTGTCAACCCATTTCTGAATGCGAGCCCTTACCAACTTTTCCAAAATCTCTACCACCACTGCTGAGATACTGATAGGGTCTTTGCACAACCCTTGTGCAATGGGAATCCCATACATTCTTTCTACTCCTGGGGAATCTACCCTGTTCTGAAGCTCAAATCATATAGCCAGTTCAGCTGAACACTCTTTTGGCATCCATGCTGATATCCCATCAGTTCCTATTGCTGAAGTCTTATTCAGTTTATACAACAGCTCTAATACCTCCTCCTCATACACCTGAGTTTCTTTATCCAGTGAAGAGGTAATAGTGAGCTCACTGTTGCATAGAGCCACCAGGTTGATAGCTTTTAGTAAAATGGGCACTCATTAGTTGAATCTGTCACCCTTACACCATCTGCATTCAATAAAGTTATTCTTTCTTTTACTTGCAGCATAACAATAGAATTGTTTGAGATTGTCTTTAGCTTGCAGAGCTAGTTTCTTATCATACTCAGACTTAGCTTTCCATACAACAGTTGACTCTTCTGACCTGCTGCTTATAATTTTCATAATGGACATCGTCCTTATGCACAGAGTATTCCTTCCACATCATCTCCTCTTTGCAAATCTCTTGCTTTATAAGATTACACATCCATTTTACTCCTACCCTATTTATTCTTCGAACTCTCAGGACACATTCTGACATTGCATCATTTAAGTATATTTAAATTCTTCCCATCCAGCAGCTGATACCATTTCACTCAACCCATTATACTCCTCAGGTGATCATAATTTCCTGCTTTATGTAGTTCAGCATGTAACTGTTTCTGAATGGCATATTCATAAACTTATCCACTTCCCAAGTGAATACTGCATGATCACTGTCGCCAACTGGAGGAAGAATAGTTATGCCTTTAACTGAAACACCTTCTCACACTATAATCAAATCTAACACTCTTCGACCTTGAGTTCCTTTCGTCACATGCTTCTTGAGGAAGTTGTCTTGCAACAGCTCAGTGCATTCAGTTTAATTTTTTTTGATGAGATTTTACTGCTACCCAATCAGTGTTTGGATAATTAAACCCACCATTATGATTACTGTTTTTGCACCAACATCCTTATCTGGTGATGCATTTCTTTATCACTAGCAACTGATCCACCAGGTCTGTAAAAACATCCCACTTTGTATTTGATCTTGGTTGATTCCACCTCACACCAGATGGCCTGAAACTCGCTGCCACATCATAAACTGTTACTAGTATTACAATCATAGGTCTCAACACTAACTGGATTCAAGTTATCTGATATTATTAGGAGCATGGCCCTCGTCTCCTATCCTGTCTTCCTAAAAATACTGCCCTTTACGCTCGATACCAGTTAGTGTGTCTGATTCTGATAGCCAGGTCACTAATACTTACAATCTGAGATCCCAACATATTGACCAAGGCAACAAACTCTATCCCTTTGTTTCTGATACTCCTAGCTTTTGTGTACAGATATAATAAGCTACCTGCATGTTCTTTTGTAAACTCTTGTCTGTAGTCTGCATGACACAAGTGGACAACTTGCAGATCTCTGTTCTTCTTTAGTGCCTTATATATCCAGACATCTTTGCACACATTTGATGGGTCTGAACTGGATGAACCAAAATCGAAATCATTCTCTTCTTGTAATCATTTCCATGATAATGCCTATTCTCATCATTAACACAGTTACATAACATTGTCGCTCTTACACACAGGTTCTATTCCTCCCATTATAATTTAGTTTCCCTGACTCCATGTTAGATTCCTAGCTCTCATTCAGGATACGAGATATCTATCATATCGAAACTTATAACTCATTTACACATATTCTGGTATTGCATTTCACTCATCTGCCACTTTCCATGAAAGATCTGCTTTCTTCTCATCATATCAATACAAGTTCCAAGGATGGTCTCTTGCTCTTTTCCTCTGTTGTATGTATAATCCCTTCTATATTAATTGTGAAATATCCTCTGTAATTTAAATTTTTTCAGCCTGTGTTCATAACCAGTATTCTTCCAGAATCCTGTCATTGCTCTAGTTATTTGTTTCTGGAAACCTCGACAGAGTTTCCACATCACAGTGGAAACTAGCTTAATTTCCCCCCACTCCTTCCCTCCCAATCTGTTGAAACAAGTGCAGCAGCTAGTCTATGCTCCTTCACAGTTCAAACTCATGGAAACTTTTTTTTTTTCTTAATTCATTCATTCCTTCTACTGCTGTCTTTTGAAACAGTCTTCCATCTTATGCAATTCTTAAAATCTAAATCATTAAATTTAAGCACAGCAGTCAGGTATGATCTGACCAATGTCATATATAGTGGTGCACACAGCTTATTATCTCCACTTGTCAGCATGCTCCTTACTGTTAGCAATGTACTGTGTAGCTTTTGCAACATTTACAACATGCCCTGTGAACTGAAGGGTACTGGCAATTATCATCCCAGATCTTGAATCTCATCTACCTCCTGAAGCATTTTTTCACCAATACAGTACACAGCTGTATTTTTTTTTTCATTCCAAAGGGCAGCACTTGCAATTATAAACAATAATGTTGCAACCTCACACATTCATCTAAACTAAAATTTAATTAAAATCTTCCTGAAGTGTATTATCATCAATATCACTCCTTATTTCATTGTATTTGACCCTTTGCATCATCAGCAAACGCTGACTATCTCCTATCATTCCATGTGAAATGTCATTAGCAAATATATTAAACAGTACAGTAGAGGCCTAAGAACAGAATCTTACAGCACACCATTCGTTACAGTTCTTCTCTGGGACCCCCCCCCCCCCAATACATAACTTGCTAGTATTGTTCAGAGCCAGTCTCCTGTCCATCTGGCCAATTTACTATCCATCCCCCCCCCCTTCTTCTCCAGCTTATACACCGACTTGTTGTGTGACAATCTATAAATGCCTTTGCAAAGTCAAAAATATCACCATATGAGTCTTCCTTATCCAACACATTCATCACTTTATCATAAAATGTGAGCAGATTGCTAAAGCATGACCTATCTTTCACATAACTGCGCTGACTATTATAGAATCCTATATTTATCAAACACTTGTGTGTCAACTCAATATTGTGTTCTATTCAAAAATATTGGAATAGCTGCTGGCTAGGCACTTCAGTATGTTAATTAAATGCAGATATTCAGAATTGGCAACATTTGTTCTGATAGCATTCTTGTGCAATGGCAACATTTTGGCCTATGTTCCACTCCAGTACATGACTTGTAATTAATCTATCTTCCGGTCTTAATAGCTCACTAATTCCATCTTAAAGCTGCATAAATTCAGTGCTTGTTATAACCATTTGCTGAATGCCATTACATATTTTTTTATTATGTTCTCTTGTAGATCCTGATTCAGTCACATACAACTAATTCCTGCTCTTTGTCCTTTATATTCTCTAAACTAATCTATGAACTTTATTTAAGTCTCTTAAATGTCCTGTTAGATAAATTCAATAATTGCAGCTTAACTAACTAATTTTTGTAGCTATCAGGATATAAATCCACCATTCTAAGTAAATTTTAACTTAACACCCTTTGATTTTCTTGTTATCCATTGAAAACTTGATGAGGATGAGAGTGAGGCTATGTAGTCAGAACAACATTTTCCAATATTGTCCTGACTAAAGATTTATATAATGATATCAAACTTCTGTTACTTAATATACAACCTGCTGAGCTTTACTAGTTGGCTTACCAGTATGATTCCCTAATTTTAATTCCTTATCAACCAATCCTGTATTTGTTAACTTTTCTAGATCTTGTACAAACTTAATCATTTTACAGGATTATCTTTTAAGAACATCCTGTATAAAAAAAAAATAATAATAATAAAACTTAAGTCATCTGAACAGGTGTTTACTGTTTTTCCCAATCTCGGATCATCAGCAAAGAGAGAATTTTTACTCTTAATATGGGAACTTAAATTGACTTAAACAACAAGCATCCCAACAAACTTTGAATACCCAATCCTATTTATATGGCTCTAGGAAGATTTCTCTCTTAAGATTACTTACTGTTGTTTAACTTTAGCCTTTCTACTCATTTCTTGAGTAATCTTCAGTACCTATTTGGAGCCTCTGTAGCTCAGTCGGTATAGACAAAGCCCTTTGGTCAGAAAGACCTGGGTTTGATTCCCATCCATGATGTGAGGAACCTTTATCTGGTCTCTTTTGACTAAAGATGAGTTAACCAGTCTCATACAGAGGTAGAGGGCTTTTTTTAACCTGGAAACTTGGGTCTGTTCATCCCTCAGAACAGACCAACCGGCCTGGTGAACACACATGGATCTACAGTCAGAAAATACATACTTAATCCTCATTAGGAAGGCTCAACCCTTCCTAAGGAATGGGGGAGGAACCCATATAAAATAAATAAAGTACCTTTTGGTAGCAATTAATTGCATACGAATTATAAAGAGCAGGCCAGGAAGGTGACTCAGACAGCAAAACTGCAGTATCAGCAGAAATTAGCAAATGAAGCTGTAAAAAAAACCCTACAGAGCTTTTCAGATATGTGGCAAGTAGACGGAAGAATGATTATGGTAAGATGATGCTAATGGATGAAAATCGTAGTGATAACTGCTGCAGAAGACATTATTGAGGTATTCAGCGAACAATATATAAGGGTGTTTCATCCTCATTTAGGGTGAAATCATGACAAACTCAAGTGTAGAGGACATAGGAAAAAATGGCTTAATTGTGAATAAATAAATACGTTTGATGTCAATAAGGCAATAGAATTTAATGACATATCACTACGTATCTTAAGGGAATGTTCTAGAGAATTGACAGTAGCATTGGTATGCTTGTTTAATTACAACAGCACAGGTTTTCCAAGGGAGTGGAAAGAAGGTAAAATTGTTCCACTGCATATAGGTGGCGATAAGGTGCTGTAGCTTCAAATTATAGGCCAATCTGTATATCTGGAGTTGTGATGAAGGTACTAGAGAGATTGGTGAGAAGTAAGATACAGAATTTGGTTGAAAACAGCAGTATTCTTTGCAGTATTTTATCAGCATGAGTTTTTTAAGGTGAGATCATGTTTTGCTAACTTACTTATTTACATTATATTATAACAAGTATTATAACAAGGTGGCAAATGTTTTGGACAAGGGAGATGCATATGCAGTGGTATACTTAGATTTTGCAAAAGCTTTTGATAGACTACCACACGATAAGCTGTTAAACTGAATCAGATGAGATTGGATAACAGACTAGTGAGTTTGATCTCTGAATGGTTGTCAGATAGGTATCACTAGTGGTGTGCCACAGGGATTTGTATATTAATGGTATTGGGATATGGTTAACTGGTGATATACAACTGTTTGCAGATGATGCAAAATTGAGAAGGGTGATGGGGAATCAAGCCTTACAGGAAGACTTGAATAGATTGTTTGAGTTTCTTTATGAGTAGTTTAAAGCGTGAATAAATCTGTTATTCTGATATGGTTGTAGAATTTTCATCACTATTAATAGCATATGTTTTTAATGCAGGACAAAAAATTACCTAAGCCGCCAGTGTATATTTTCATGATTGATGTATCAGCTCCTGCTTTCAGATGTGGAGTGGTCCAGTATCTCTGTGCCAATATGAAAGAAATTCTTTCTTGTTTACCCAGGTATGTGAATTAAGTCTATAAATAAATAAATTTGATTTTCATGGTGATCTTGTGTGTGTGTGTGTGTGTGTGTGTGTGTGTGTGCACACGTGTGTATTTAGTTTTTCCTCATATATTATGCATCATTTAGTTTGCAGAGATTTAACATTTAAGAATTGGGAAACCTTTGATAAACATTTATAGATAACATTCAGAGTGAATATTATATATAAATGTTAAATACCAACTACTACCTTTTCTAGAAATGCATTTCAGTTAAATCTTGTATCTTCTGTGTTTTATATGACTCCCATCTATGAAAGTTTGAAACCTATACAATGGCTACAGCCATATCCACCTAAAGACATTCACAGACATCTCTTCCCATAGTACAATTCAAGCTCTTAACCTATAGGTTGCAAAATGAAGATTCTATCCACTCATCCGACCAGGCAGCTTGTGTATATATATATATATATATATATAGTCTTGCCATAAATAGTGTTACAACTTCCACACACCCTAGCAGTTTCCAAAGAATTGCACAAGCCCAGTCCCATTAGTGGTGCTTTGTGCAGCCAACATTTGCATGTTTATCAGTAGAGAGAGAGAGAGAGTTGTTGTATGGGTTAATGCGTAGCAGAGAGATTATGAAAACCATGTAGCTGCTGTAATAGCACTTCGCAAGGTTGAAATGCAGCCATCTGTTATTTTCAACATGCTAAACACACTCAGAATCAGTAGGATGTTTGTATTGGACCATTAACCATTATAATGATACAGAAGATGTATCTGATTGCCAAAGAACAGATTAGCCATGCTGCATTAGAACATAACAGCTTGGGAGGGCTGTGATGGCACGTCTTCCATTATCGTGTGAGAACACAGAAAGTTATATCATGAGCGATGAACGTTTTGAAGAGAATGATGTCACATGTACTAACTGATTACCTGGGTGAGAGTCCATCATCGTTCTACTAGACACTTCCTAACATCACAGCTTATGCGGCAGAGGTTGATAAAATTAAAGGCACTTCTCCATCAGTATGTGAATAACAGACAAAGAGATATCCTCTTCACAGATGACAAGATTTTCACCATTGAAGAGTCATTTAATCACCAAAATGATCAGGTATATGCCTTGGATGGTCACACAGCATGTGCCATAGCACCCAGGATTCAGAGGGGTCATCACCCCCCCCCCCCCCCATGTCAGTGATGGTTTGGTGGGGGAGATGACATATCAGGGGAGTATTTAGATTGCATTTCTGCAAGATAGGGATCAAAAACCTCCACCAGAGTGTATCAAGACATCATGCTGGAACCTGTGGCTGCTGAACAACACCTTGTTTCATGATAGACAGTGGACCTTCCACCAGGATTCAGCTCTGCACACAAGGCACTGACCATACAATAGTAGTTGGAAGTAAATGTACCTAACCACATTATCACCATCTGATAGACTGTCTGGAAGTTCTGATCTGAATCCTTTGGTATTCAAATTGTGGTCAGAGCTTGAGAGGGTAGCCTGCAACAAATGACTTTGAGCATTGCCAGCCTCCAAGTGGATTTGGAGTGAGCATTGGCAGTGTTTCTATTTATTGATCTGGAGAAAGCATACGATAGAGTGCCAAGGCAAGCAGTCTGGAGGTGTCTGAGGGAGAAGAAGGTTCCGGAGAAATATGTCAGGTTGGTGCGGGAAATGTACAGAAATGTGAAGACAAGTGTTCGGACCTGTTTGGGACAGACAGAAAGTTTTCAAGTAACAGTTGGCTTGCATCAAGGATCAGCATTAAGTCCGTTTCTGTTTAATATTATGATGGAGGTGGTAACAGAGGAGGTGAGAGAAGATGCACCTTGGACAATGTTGTATGCAGATGACGTCTTGCTGTGTGTAGATTCAAGAGAAGAAGCAGAAACTAAACTGGAAAGATGGAGAAAAGTACTGGAAGAGAGAGAGGTATGAGACTGAGCAGAAGTAAGACAGAGTATATGTGTTGCGCAGTGGGCGGTGGCTAGGAGACAGATCTGGAGCTGGAGGAAATGTCATCAGGAAGGTGAGAGACTTTAGATACTTAGGTTCAACAGTGGAAGAAGATGGAGGAGCTGAGAAGGAAGTGGGATGCAGGATACAAGCGGGTTGGAGGAACTGGAGGGAGATGGCTGGAGTGTTATGCGATAAGAGGGTGCCAATCAATCTGAAAGGCAAAATTTATAGGACAGTAGTGAGGCCAGCTATGACATATGCTATAGAAACTGTGGCCCTGAGGAAAAATAACATCAGCAGGATGGAAGTAGCAGAGATGAGAATGCTTAGGTGGATGTGCAGTGTGACCAGAAAGGATCATCTGAGAAATGACTATGTGAGGGGGAACAGTGAAAGTCACGAACTTAGGAGCGAAAATACAGGAGGCAAGGTTGAGATGGTTTGGTCATGTGATGAGGAGGGAGGACGAATATGTGGTCATGCAGATGGATGTGCAAGGAAGGCGGAAGCGTGGGTGGCCAAAGAAGAGATGGAGGGAGCTGGTAGAAGAGGACTTGAAGATAAAGAACTTGGATGTGGTGACAGCCCAAGACAGGAAGGTGTGGAGGAGACTCATAACAAACAATGACTCCACTTAAGTGGGAGAAGCTGTAGAAGAAGAAGAAGATTGGCAGTGTTTCTATTGGGTGTTGTGTGCCACTATCCAAAAGGCAAAAGGGGGACATTTCGAACATACTGCTATATGCACATTATACATGTGGTTTGTATGTGTGTGCTGAAAGCTGTAAATGAGTTACTGATAGATTAAAGGCTTACTCTTACAACTTGAACAGTGCATGCTGTTCAAGTTGTAACAGTATTTATGGCTGGACTGTGTAATATCTACATGTATGTATGTATGTCTTTGATATCTTGCCTTCCAGAACTCTTCACTAAGAGTTCTAGATGGGAAGAGCTCTCTACAAAGAGCTTTCCCAGTCTCAATGCTTGAGTGTGTTAAGCAACACCAGTTTGTTAGTATGCTGAGATAAACAGTTCTTCCCAGCCAAGCAACATGTAGCCAGCACATCAAGAAAGATGGCATATTATTGTGTAAACTGAAGTGAATTGATACTGACTATTCCAGTGTTTCTCAAGGTGTGGTACACGTACCCCCGGGGATACGTGAAAGATCTTTATCGGGGGGGGGGGGGCTTGGCAATTTTTGGCTATACATCATTAATGCATGGAATCATTATTAAGAAAAAAAGAATTATTTTAAACGTATATATTTCTCAATTAATTATTTATTATATATGAATTCTCCTACTCAAATTGAGAGTTACTATTGCCACGTCCTGGCGATAGTAACTCGCTCCCTGCAGTAAACAACACGCCCTCCCCAACAGCGTCACTGTACTAGTTTTTATACTAAGTAGTTTTATTGTATCACTGAATAAGGTACAGAGACATTTGCAGTCTGTGTAATATATTTCTCAACAAATAGTGCAATTAGAGACAACTGGGATAAAAAAAAACAGCACTAACTAATGAATTACATCTCCCCTCCAACAGAAACTGCTGTACAGATTCAAGCAAAACCATATGTTGCCACATATGGTTTTGCTTGACACCCCCCCCCCCCCCTTCATGAACGTGTTAAAACTAAAAATATATAGTGAATGTGTTTCAGATATTATGGAATTCAGTTGAAAAGAATTAGCATTTCAACTCAACTGTTGGCCTGCCTTTGTCTTTGGTTCTCGTGATATTTTTTGTTAATACCACACCAATCATATGCACTTCTTCATAGCTTCTCTATCTCTACTGGCTTACCATTGCTGTCTGTTTCATGTTCTGCTTTTACTTCTCATTAGTCATTTGTGAAGGATTGTTCATTACGTATCTCAAGTCTTGTAAATTACTGGTATTTTTGCTTGAAATATTGAGAAAGAAGAATGAAGCTATTTGGGTAGACGCACACAAGGAAACTGTTTGCGATGCCAAAAGTAGCTATAGTGAATAGGAGCTTCTTGGTAAGTCGCACCATTTTCAGTTTTTTTCTGAAAACTTTAGTTTCCGAAAATCCCTGCATATATCTCGCACCACGATATTTTAGATTTAATTTTGGAAAAAAAGTGCGAGTTATGTTCGAGTAAATACAGTAAATTTTTTAGCTTTCAAATCTTAAGTATGGTCATTGGTTAAAGACTGGATTTATAAAATGCACAAAAGAGAGCAATATAGCAAATACAAGTAGCTGTAAGCAACAAGAAACGTTGATATTGTATCTGGATCAAATGAAATTGATAAGGATGTGTCGACTGACATCTCTAGAGAACCAACTAACTAGGAAGAAGATGAAAAATCTTCATAAGTATGATATGAATTACTTGAAATGTGGATTTTCATGGACGGGAAATGAAGATGGAACCGATTCCAAATTTTGTTCTATTAAAAATAAATCATATTTTTTGTTTATTTGAACATATAAATTCAAATAAAATAGACATTTACAATGAAATGTACTTTATTTATGTATTTATTATTATTATAAGGGGGTACTTGGTAATAATGAAAATTTAAGAATTGGTATGTGGGTATCTGAATTTTGAGAAACACTGGACTATTCAATTGCTGGGGAGTGTGTTTAATGTTTTGTGACAACTAGTCTCATCTCAGTTGTAACATCAACATATTTAACCTTCCTACTGAATGAAATGGATCAAATAAATGAACCACATTACAAACTTTAAAGGAATGGAATGTAAACTTGAGTGGCTCTTTGTCTTTCATAATTACTCTATTCCACCATTAATCTACCTCTACAATAAACCACAGATTTATTGTAGAGACAGTTGCAACCTTTGAGACATTTGACTTAAAGTGAACTGCTTTACTGAAAGTTTCCTATCAGAAATTCTTTTGGCATTCACTTTAATGTTTTGCTTCACATTTTTGTTTATTCATAAGTGATAAAAATAAATTACACATGTGAAAATGAATTGTCTATTATAAAGTATTACATGAAATCTTACGAAATCACCATTCTCAAAGCAAATAAATCTAGTCTGCACAGCCTTGATAACTACACTCTTACACAACTTCTATGGGTGTTGCCTAGTTCTTCTCCCCCCACCTCCCATTCATCTTGTATGGAAAAAAAAATTTTCCTTTGTGTCAGTCTTATCGAGCCCCTTTAGTAACTTATAAGTTTCTGTCATGTCCCCTCTTTGTTGCCTTTCAGCACTTTGCAACCCACACACCTTCAGTCTGTCCTCATAGGATAGATCGAAGGTGTGTGGGTTGCAAAGTGGTGTACCACAGACCACCAGCTTAGTAACTCGTCTCAAGTAATTCTCTCCATCACTTCCCAATCTCCAAAACCTCTTTGCACAGATTTGGTGATCAGGTGACCAAATCTGTGCAAAGCAGACAGAATGTGGCTGATTCATAGCCTTATAAAGAAGGATAATAACCTATTTATCTTGAATGTAAATAAATTAAAGATACCAAAAAATAATATACTTGGTTTAATCCTTTATCCAAGTGTAAGCAAAATTTGCACCTGAGCTATTTTCAGGACTGGGGCAACTCGTATATTGAAGCTAATGACTTCACATCACTTGCCTTAGTATCCCATAATGCAAAGCACATTATCCTTACAGGATAATGTGCTTTGCATTATGGGATATGTATGTATAATGCTATGCATTATGGGAAGGGTCACTACCCAGACGGGGTATGACACCTTTTGGCTACTTGTATATGAAATTATGACTTCTGCATTACTTCAACCTTAGTATCACCTCTGGGTCTGGCTCCTACTGACGAGACCTCAATAAAGGTCGAAACCGGTCTGGGTAGTGACCCTTCAAATAATGCATAGCATTATACATATCCATATGGATATGTGCTTTAGATTATGGGATACTAAGGCAAGTGATGTGAAGTCATTAGCTTCAATATACGAGTTCCCCCAGTCCTGAAAATAGTTCAGGTGCAAACTTTATTTGCTTACACTTAGATAAAGGATTAAGCCAAGTATATTATTTCTTGGTTTCTTTAATTTATAGTATAACCAAGTTGAAAAACTTCCAACAATTATCTTTAATGTGTTTTTTAACACATGAAAGATAATTGTTGGAAGTAATAGCTATTAAATAGCTATTTCTAATATGTTATATATATTAGAAATTTCTTGTATAGTTTTCATTCTTAGCAAAGATGCCAATGTTTTATTTGTAGAATGATGGGCGATGGTATTTATGTCAAAATTAATTCCACCAAAGACAACATAATTTATAATAATCACTGCTTCGGTTTTATTCTTAAAATATAAATTATCTTACATAATTACCTTTGAACCTTTTGATCTGATATAATCACATCACCTTTGGAGGAAAAAACTTTTTTTTTTTTGTTAAAAAAAAAAAAAGTGCTTTTTTTTTATGGAAGGAGATTTACTTGACTATTTCTGATTATAGTTTATTTTTGTTTCAGATCTTTCACCTTTCCTTGAATATCTTTATGCCATGGTACTACTTTATGCCTCCTAAATATATTATAATCACCTGCCTTGTAGTTTCTCACATACCCCTTCTTAACTGGAATTTCCACATGTTTTGCTACCTCCCAAGTCAATACTACATGATCACTTTCTCCAATTTGAGGCAATGTAAACACCTTAGTTATGGACAGGTCATCTGATCCAATAACCAGATTCAACACTCTCATATCCCATGTCCCCTCTGTCACATTCTGTTTCAAGTAATTATCTCTCGGTAGGTGTATAAATTCCATTTCCTTCCTACCATGTGATCTTTAATCATTCCAATCTATGTCTCAGAAGTTGAAATCTCCCATAATAATAATGTAACTCGCACTCATTGTACTAATCTGCTGATGCATGTCTTCCATATCATCCCCCCCCCCCATCCTATGCCTATAGCAGTAACCAATTTTATATTTTTTCATTGGCCTCAATCTCACACCAGATCGACTCAAAAGAACTGCCATTCTGCATGACTGACTCCTACTCTGGTTAGCTGCAGTTCATCTGCTATCATCAGCAGTACTCTACACCCTATCCTGTCTGCTCCATCCTCCCTGAAAATACTAAATCCATGACATTTAATCCTTGTAACTACATCGTTTGCTGTTAGCCAAGTTTCACTAATGCCTATAATGTTTAGCAAGATTTCAGCAACCAATGGCATTAACCCCTCCTTCTTGTTCGTGATAGTCCTGGTATTAGTATATAGAAACTACCACATTCCTATAGGCTCCCAACCATCTTTACTTCCTGAATTGTGACTACTTTATTCAATATTTTTTCTTGAAAGACTAGATTCTGCACTTGGTCATTATCACACTCATTTGCTTCATGGGTGCCTTCACATATGTCTGCATTTGCTCTAATTTTTTTAGTTTTCCTGACTTTGTGCTTCCACACTCTCAGTGAACAAAGCTCTCTCCGTACACCAGACTCTCTCCAAATCTAAATACAGCCCATCAGCATTGTGTAAATCTTCACATCCATCAAGCTTAGGTCATAGGTCCACAAACTCTACATCATTCCTTCTGCACAATCTACATATTGATTCATTAGCTATTATATCTCAGTTCTCAGTTCTTGTCTATCATAGCATGGCAGCAGATTCATAAACTTCATAAACCTTTTTGCTCTTCTTTTTTTGCTTCTTCCAATAACTCTTTCATCACATCCTCCCTCATACAATACTTCTCACCTCTCAGATCATTGGTTCTTTCACATTCCCTTTCTGTATTCTAACAGCATTACTAATATTATTAATTTTTGCACTAGGGAAACAAGATTTTGTAGCATTTTCCTGAAGTATTCCCTTATCATAGAATCACTTGTTTCCCTTTATTAAAAATTATCTGCTTATGCTCTTTCTCTCATTTATTCTTACAATTTTCTTTTTGGCTTTGGACCTCTTACTTTTTTCTTCTTTTAGTTCAGTTAATCTCTTCTGTATTGCACTTTGTCCTGTGAAGGACTACATACAAGAGAGTTATCTTTTTTCTGCTCTTAGTTCAGTTAATCTCTTCTGTCTTGCACTTTGTCCTGTGAAGGACTACATGCAAGAGAGTTTTCGTACCACTACTTTCATTCACCTCATTTATATTCTCTTTCACATTTCTTTCACCATCATTTAAACTCAGAACTCCATTCACTCAAATACTTTGGTGTCAGAGCTATTCAGGACTATGATCTATTACTTCATTCTCTCACTTCTCAAAATCTTGCATTTCTGACTCATAAAACATCTACGACACACACTTTCTCTCTCTGTCTCCTTCTCCACTCATTCTCATACCACAATTCATTTTCTTTTTTTAATGAATACATAGCACGCATGCACACACACACTACATTTCACAAAATCCTCCATGTCAAACCCCCTGCACAATGATGTCTTGGTCGCCATTGCTCTCATTCACATCATCGCCCTAAATAACACAGTTTATTCAGGGCATTATGTTAAGTTTAGCATTATGCAATCGGGTCTTACTGTATCAACTAGGTCTTGATATATATGTAATAAACTATCAAAATTTTTCATGCAAAGTCTTACAGCATTACTCCTTATTCTAAAGAAAATTCACTATAGTAAAATGTTCCATAGTAATACTTCTTTGGTCTCCGTTAGTCTTCTATAATGTGAGTTGATTATCATGACATATCTGTCATTAAAATGTTTATGCCATAATGAGACATAAACATTGCATTTTCCATAGCAGAATGTTAATGTAGCGATTGTTATTTGATGTTATTGTTGATGCTTCATCGATGGAATACCAAAGTTTCACAATGTTTAATGACTCTGTCATGTTGACACACACACACACACACACACACACACACATATATATATGTATATATATATATATATATATATATATATATATATATATATATATATATCCTACATGCAAGATAGAAGAACTTATAGCACATGATTATTGTGTGTGGAGTGCAAGTGAGGGTTTGAAAAGAAGAAATTTCTCTTCAAGAAAAATGTTGACATTTTTCTTGAAGAGGTGGAGGTTGTATTTTGAAAATGCTTTGTGAGATAGGCTGTTCCAGAGGATAGCAGTAGATGGCATAAAAGAAGAGAAGAAGCAAGCTTGTTAGTTTGTATGTTTGCAGTTGTACTGCCTGATTAATAGGAGGTTAATGGTATTGGGATAGTGGGGAAGGTTATCAAGAATTTGGGTTGATAGATGTATGATTTACATTAGATCATTGCTTAATAACAAATACCTCCTCTCTCTCTCTCTCTCTCTATATATATATATATATATATATATATATATATATATTATAACCAGCCTGTCACTGGATTTGTAAAAGGGAAGCCATTTGGAGTTATAGACATTAAGGTTCAACCTAAGGTGAAAGGTCAGAGCATTGATTAGAATTTGGAAGGTGGCAAATGCAGCAGATAATGGTTACTAAATGGGGCAAGGAAACTTTAAGCCAGATATCAAAAGTAGAAGAGTTCTGAATTTGGCATTCTCTTGCAAGCAATGTTGGATCTCAAAAAGGCATGAATTCTTTCACCCTTGTGGTGAAAGAAATCATGCAGTGTATTTGTAATTTGGAAAGTGAAAGTAGACTGTAGTTGTTATAGCTGCAGTTTGGGTTTCTGTGGAGTGAAGAATAGGTCTGCTCTAGATTGATGTCTGTAAAATATGATGTACATCATCATTTATGGCATGAATGTTGATGAAATGGATATATGAGTGATTTTCTTTTTAAGAAATTTGGCTTTTGTATATATTTTATTTTGATTGTTGTCATTTTTATTGAAATTATGTTTTATAAATGTTTTTTTAATTCCAATAATGCTATAGTTGTTTGTTGTATGTTTCATTACTCAGATGAAAAGATAAGAGTGGGTACATGCAGTGAGAGCAGATACTCTTGTATATGATGCCCATACAGAGAGAGAGAGAGAGAGATCAGTCTCCTTGCAATATTTTGGCCTCAACATTCCTTCCCATATATGACTACTCAGACTTCCCTTCCAAGCATGACCTGGCAAAATGTGGTATTGGGTTTATGCATCAGCTAACTGGGAAGTTTCTTGACTCTTTACTGACAGGGTCAGACATCTACTGCCTGGCAACCAGGCAGTAGATGTCTGACTCCACCATTTTGACCTCTATGATAATAATGGAGGAGATTTTGGAGGTCATTGTATATATATATATATATATATATATATATATATATATATATATATATGTGTGTGTGTGTGTGTGTGTGTGTGTGTGTGTGTTTGTGGCATGCCCTTGAAAGATATTACTCACTCACTCACACTGCATGGAGAGAGAGAGAGAGTAGGAGGGAGAAGAAACCACTGAAGGTCAAATGTAACATTTGATACTTCTGATCTTCATTAAGCAAGGTGGTAGTGTTTCACTGGGTGATGATCATCTGCCACCTATTAGGTTCCACCTTTTTTGTTGATTTCCTTATTAAAATAAATGAAAAAATAATAATAATTAAAAATGCTTTTAGTCTTAAATTTAAAAGTTTAAAGTTATTAAAAATTTGTAATAAAAAACTTTAATTTTAATGAGCTCACTTATTTTTCATTAAATACCCACCATATCATACTTAAATTTTTTTTAACTTATATATTACTGAATTTCAATCTAGGGATGAAAAGGAAGATGTGTCAAAAGTGAAGATTGGTTTTCTGACATATAGTAATGTACTTCATTTTTATAAATTTAAGGTAATGGTTAAAATTTAGTTATTTTTTTAATTCAATTTATTTACCAAAATACAGTCAGCTCTCACTATAGCAAACAGCTCTCCCTATAGTAAATTCACTCACTATAACAAATTATAAAAAGTACTAGCACAAAACTCAGTAGCATCCATGCCATGATGAAGAAAATTCACAATAACTTGCTATACCTATAGAACCCCCCCCCCCTTGTTGAAAAGATTTTGACTACCAATTACCAATGTTGTTCAAGTTCAGCAAAAATTTCACTGAAATGAGAGTGCACGAAAACTAAGCATGTCTTTAATAAATATATATAAACAGTTCATGAGTTTGAAGTGAGGACAGTAAGGGGGTGTATCAATAAAAGAAAAGAATGCTTAAAATATTAGAGTGAAAGCTAGATAACTGGAAAGAGACCTTCCACACACACACATGGTATCACAAGACTGGATCACAAAAGGAATACATGGATAAGAAATCAAACCAAAGTCTCTGACATCATAGGAAGAGTGAAGCATCTGAAGTGGCAATGGGCTGGACATATTGCTCGAAGACAAGATCAATGATGGAGCTTGTCTTAGATTAGATTCCACGATGCCGACCTAAATCACGGTGGATTGATGATATCATCAGATTTGCAGGAGAAAAGAGAGCCATGGACACACAGTTTTGGAGTCATCATGGAAAGGCCTTCATCCAGCAGTGGATTGACAATGGCTGATGATAATAATTATATGTATGCATGCATCTGTTTGTATGTATGTTTATACAATGTATATTTGGTCACCTGGTTTTCAAAAGGATGTTGGAAAGGGTCCAGAGACGACTGACTAAGGTAGTTTCTGATCTCTGGAATGTCGAATATGAGGAAAGGTTGAGAAGATGCAATTTATAGAGTATAGCAGATGGAGGAAAAGGGTGATGTGATAGAGACCTACAAGTTAGTAAGGGGGTTGTTATAAGATCAATGTTGAAGAGATTTTACAGAAAAATGAGATCAGGGAAGAACCAGAGATCATCCCCTGGAAGGCTGTATAAGGAGGGTGTGAAGATGGGAGTGAGAAACGGTTTTTTTGTGTGCAGTGGTGAATGATTGGAATGTCTTGTCTGAGAGGGAGGTGTCTGCAGAAGAATTTTGAGAGAATTTGAATTAAGGTGAGGTATGGTGAACTATGTGTATGACAAAAGGACCTCCTAGATGAGTCTTTGACTCCATGGGGGTCTTAGGATGATAATAATAATAATATATTGACTACAAACAACACAAAAACTAAGAACTCAAAATCTAAGAACACAGTTTAGTGTATCAAAAGACTGGATCACAAAGGAATGCTTATATAAGAAATCAAATCAAAATATTTGATATTATAGAAAGAGTGAAAGATACCAATGATGGACAGAAGTACTTGATTGGATTTCATGGGAAGAAAAATGACCACAACACCAGCCAAAATTGCAAGGGATTGATGAAATCATCAGATTTTCAGGAATGACATGGGATAGGAAACCCATCAATAACTGGTCTTTGAGTCATTTTGGAAAGGCCTTCATCCCACAGTGGATTGATAATAGCTGATTATGACACACACATGGAGTGTTTCTAAAATGTTTCTCCAAACTCGTGATACTTGTCAATGTGTTCTTCAAAATCCAAGTAATTGTTTGAACTATTCTGTCAACTTTTGCAATATGTCTTCTGAACAAATCTCTACCTTCCATCACTCACTCCTGTCCACATATTTCGGAATAATTTTACCTTTAATCAACTTTTCTCAATACTTTAACCACCACCACCACTCCAGAGATATTAATTGGTCTGTAATTTGCTATTTCTGTCTTAGAGCCATTTTTATATAATGGAACTATCATGTCCTCTTTCCACTCCCCTGGAACCCTGCTAGAGCTGAGACTTGTGGTAAGCAACTTCGTCAGATGCACTGTTTCTCTTGTGCATTCTCAAAGCACATTAGCTGACATCCAGTCCCACCTGTATTCACATTAATATTTTTTCAATATGTTCAGTGCATCCAGTTTGTCTACCTCAATTCTCAAATCAACCTCTGTCACATCAGTAAAGGGTGCAAAGTCTCCACCCTTATGATACATCCTTTCAAAGTTATCCTTCAGCAACTCCACTATTTCTTCTGTTTCTGTCACCTTCATACCCTCAGCATTGATTGAAGTCATCCATCTCTAATCATTCTTTCCATTGCTTGCTTGCTACTTAGCAAAAAAATTCTTTTGGAGTCACTTTTTCCTCTTAGTTAATTTTCTGTCATGATCTGATTTAGCCTTCTTTACCATACTGTTTACTCTTCTTGCCTGTGCTTTGTATTGCTCTTGAGCATGCTGTTCACCTTTTTTTTTGTGTTTATATTCCTTCCACACTGCTCTCTTTTTTTTTTTTTTACAGCACTGGCTTTATATTGCTACTCATCCACTTAACCCCTGCTCAGTTTATCTTCCTGACTATGAATATGCAGTCTAATACTGCCTCTCTCAAACAGTCCCTAACCACTAATGACATTGATTCCTTGTAGTATCTTATGCTGTGGCACTTCTCCAAACTGCCCCTTGGACAAGTCTACATTGTCACTTTCCCCAGTCAGAGGTAGAATTACTACCACTGCTGTGCAGTTATATATAGAGCGAGATCTTCTGATACTCTTCCCAGATCCAACACTTCCAATCCCTGGTCCCCTCTATCCTGTGCTGCTTCAGGTAATTATTGCTTCGTAACTGTATTAATTCCATTTCTGTCTTTCTGTGTGCCCTTTCCTCCTTCTAATCTCTTTCCCTGTTGAAGTATCCCATAATAATTGCCTGACCTGTACTTGTTGTACTAATCTGCTGATGCACAGCATTCACATCTTCCTCTGGACCTTCAGATCTAGAGGAAGATCTTCAGCAACATCAGTATATTTTGTCCTGTTGGCCTCAAATAAACCATTTCCCTCATATCCACAGTCCACTTTAAATTCTATTTTTGTTAGTTCAAGTTCTTAAGCAATCCTTAATAACACCCCCTCATCTTGTCCTATTCCTACTATCTTTTTCTGAAATACAGTATCCCTTGTATTCTCTCTCTCTCTCTCCCTGTAACTGTCATTCTCTGTCGACAAGGTCTCACTGATACTTTTTAACCAAATTGAGCCAACTAATGCCATAAACTCTTCTCCTTTATTTCTGATACTTTTGGAATTCATGTACATGCATTTCAACATCCCCATGGGCCCACGGTTACCCTTCCATAATGTCATTACCAGCTCATTAAGATTCAAAATCTGGGAACTATACCCAGCTTCTCATAGTCATTTCTGCACTCACTTATATATCCCAGGGCAGTCTATTTCTGCATGGTCATTCTTCAGTGCAGAAATAGACAGGCCCTGATTTTACACTTCCAAACTCTTACTGAATAACATTTTCTCCAAACATCCTAAACCATTCAAGTACAGTCCATCAGGCACATGACTTTTCATCCATCAAATACTCCATACATCTATAAAACTGCACACCATTCCTTCTGCACAATCTTCTCATTGATGACACTTCTCAATTCTGTCCTATTGTACCAAATCAGAAGATCCATAATTTTTAGTTTCTTACTCTTCATTTTTTGCTTTATCAAAATGGAAATTAATATTTAAAAAATTCATTAAAATTTAAAAATTAATTTTAGAAAATTTAAAACTTAATTAAAATGCAAAAATCAAATATTTGCATTATCAAATTCATTTTAGGATAAGTTGTTTTCAAATATTTTTTGCAGAGTTTAATAGGCTTCTGCCAGACATACACACTTTTCTGATATTTTTGAAATTGAATTTTTTAGGATATGGAAAAGATAAAAGTATATTTTAAGTGATGCATTTATTCATCTTTGAGTTAACCACACCTACCTTGATGTGTATATACGTCCATAATTACATGGATATGAAGTGTCTATTGAAGTCAGTATAACCTTTGGATGTTATAGAAATAATATGAATATATTATTTCTTTATATTTGGTATATTTTATTCATGTGGCTATTGGGATGGTTAAGGAAGGAAAATATTTTTTTTGTTTTTTTTCTAAAAGTTAAAAAAAATTGGGCTATGTAAAACTTAAAATTTTAAGTGTTCAGAATTTTTGTATATGATTATATACAAAAAAAAAACTACCACCATGCAAAAATTCAACATTCTTGTCTTTAATTTAATAAATGAGTAAAAGTGTCTTCTAAGTAATCAGTTTAACGGTGTACATCATGTATGTATGATAATTATTTGATATTAATTTTATTACTTCACAGTAGACATTGCAGTTTCTTTTTGATAATTAGGGGAATTTATCAAAGCCTGAGATGTTAGTCATACCTGATATTGAAGATGTTTTTGTGCCATTTCTGGATGGATTCTTAATTACGCCTCAAGAAGCAGAATATGGCATCAGCAGGTAATTTTATATAATGCTTTCCATAATAGTAATTATTATTTATTTTTTTTTACATAGATCACATAGCTGTCAGTAAATATTTTTCATTTTCTAACTGAAAAAGAATTTTCAATTAATTAATTCAACTATCATTTATTATTCAATAACATAAGGGAAGAAATGTGTTTGCATTTTATAGTTTATGAATAACATTATGTTGGAGATCTGTGTTACCAGTGGGGAGAAGCTGAGTAAAATTTGACTGCAGAGTGAGATATATATTTAGGATCAACTGGGTTGTTTCTAAACCTCTATGTAATTGAGTAGCATTGTACTCATTTTTTCAAACATTATTTAGTCATTACTTTAAAGAAGAAGTAGAAGTGTTGAGGTCACAATCTCAGATATAAAAACAACTGCATTTGCAGTTCAGTAATTAGATTGACAATTGAAATACTTGAAGCTACAGAATATACAGAGTTAATAAACATAATTAGTCACTTCACTTATTATTTCTTAACTGCATATCAACTTAACTTTCACAGAAGTCCCCTTGTCCTCTCCCACCTTCCATACAATGAAATATTTAAATCAATATCCAATAACACCTTTCATAAGCTCATAAACCTCTATCATATCACCTCTCTTTCTCCTGTTTAAACGTCTGCAGTACATTACACTCTCAATCTGTCCCCATAATCTACATTCCATAATCCTGATATCAGTTTTGTTTCTCTTCTTTGCATCTTTTCCACAGCGCTCCTTCTAACCCAGGAGACCAAATCTTCACAGATTAGTTCAAGTGCAGTCATATCAAGCCTTGTAAAGAGTCAATATGATATCACATGTCCATGTTTGTTTCATCATTGCAATTATCCTCTGAGTTGCATTTGCAGTTTTAACTATGTGATGTTTGAATTTCAAATTCCCATCCACCATAACTCCAAGATCCCAAGCCTCATCAGCTGTACACCAAAATGCATCAATTTACTCTTACTAGCATTGAATCAATACCTATTATCATTTGTCTTCACTTCTAACCTATTCAAATCATTTTGTAAGTGCTGTATATCATAGCATCCCCGATTTCCCAACCTATCTTTGCATAATCAGCAAATAATTGAACATCTCCAGTCAGGTTGTTCCCAGCATTATTAATTTTTAGATTAAACAACAATGTTCCAAGGACCAATCCCTTGGGTCCACCACTGGTCACCTTAAATCTAGCAGTTCACATCTTCCATATGCCGCTTTCTGATCTCTGTCCCTCAACCATCCCACTTATCTAAGTCAGTAATTTATATTTCAATCCGATATTCTCCTGTTTATGCAACAACCTTTCATTATGTAGTGTGAATGGCAGATTGTGTAGTGTAGAGAGAAAGAAAGACTCCAGCAATGTGTTCAGTGACCCCCATAGAGGTGACATGTAATAATAATAATTTTCTTGCAAAGCCCAGTGTTGTAGTTGTTTGGGAACACTTCATGTGAAAAGTTCTTTGAGAATAGAAGCAGATGGAATGAAAGAAGAGCAGGAGAAACAGGTTTTGGCAGATTATCATTTGGACTGTAAAAGGATGTTGAAACAGCTGCTGCTTGTGTTTTAACAGACTTAATGAAAATTGGAGGAATGGTTGCGCTTAGTTCATGGAGCAACACCCTGAAAGCACTGTAGAAAAGACATAAGGCAAACACAGACCATCTGTGAGACATTAGTAGAAGTAAATCATTGAGAGAGGTTCATGGACAGCATTAAGAATGTTGAGGTAGGTTTTTAGTGTGCCACCCTATACAGGAAAACAGTATTCTGAAGTCAAGCAGATTTGAAATTTATACAGGATTAGTAGCTGGATGGATTAAAAGTAGAATCTTGGCAAGCTTTTCTGCCTCATCCTGAGGCAGAAAAGATTGCCAAGCTTTTTAGAGGCCGAGGAAGTATTGATGTGATATATTTATGACAGGAAAAGTAAAAGGTACATCTCAATCCATGAAAAGAGAGATCTAATCCTTTCTTGGGATTTCTTTATTATCAGGGTAAGAGAAGCAAAGTAATATCCTTTTGTCAAGGGAAAAAACAGACTATGTTTGGGTAGTATTGAAGATAACTAGGTTTTCCTCACCCCATTGTAGAACGACATGAAGGGCTTTGCCTTAATGCACTAGTTACAGAAGATTTTGAAGCTTTGGATATTGGCACTGCAAGAAATGGAAAATCAGTAGGATGATTCCATTCTGCAGTAGAACTGTGGAGAGGATTATTGATCAGTGAGAGAATATCAGTTATGTATAGAAACAGAAAAAACATGAAATATGTGTTTCATGAAAGGATGGCAGTAAACAGACCTGGAGGAAAGACAAGATATGGGTGGATTGATGCAGTAAGAAGTGCCTTAGACCCATGTATAAGATACGATGGTATTGAAGTCCTAAGAGATAAGACTAATTTGAAGGAAATTATCAATAGAAAGTTAGTAATGATGCAAACTTTTCATGTAGTATTGTTATAATTATAGTATTCTGTATATCCCTTGAGGGTATATCCCGAATTCATTGATGATTAGAATGAAAACATGGTGGCTAGGAACAGAGGAAATGAATTTCTCAAGTTTTTGATGAAAGCTATCTTAGACAGTATGTTACTTGATGGTAGAGAAGGATTAAGATTCTTAGATCTGATCACTTCATCAACAAATGTTATTCTAAATAGGATGGTGAATCTTTGTCTACTTACTGGGAGTGGTGAGATAAACATAATCACCTGGCTTTTGGCTATCATATGGACACTTCTGTGAGGAAAGGATGTACACTGCTTGTAAAGAAATCAACAGCTCCTCCCCCATGGGCAAGGTGTATCGTGCCATGTAGTTAGTCACGTGTTTGTAGCAAGTATAAATTGGAGTGATATAGTTGCTCAAATCAGTGCAACTGTATTCTGGTGAGAGGGGAACTGATGAAGTTTGAAAGAGGTGTTGTGATAGGATATGTTGCAGGCCTATCTGTTTGACAAATTGTTGATAAATTGGGCCATCCTATGTCAATCACTACATTCACAAAATGTGACCATAGGTTGCTCGAAGGATAATATGTAAACACTGTCATTCATCAGCTTACACATTGAATGTGTAGTACCAGACATCAACTTGAACATGAATCTGCACAAAAACATTGAGATCTGAGGCTCATAAAATGGGTTTCCATGATAGGACCACAATATGCAAGCGCCACATTACCTGAACCAACATGCAGCATTGTCTTCAGTGGTGCAAAGGTACAGTGGGACTTGGAAGCTTGGAAAGAAAGCTGTTATGGAGTGACAAATCATTCTACACCCTCTACCAAGCAGATGGATGTGTGTGTGTGTGTGTCTCTCTTACCAGAGTACATAACCCCAACTATAAAATTCGGAGCTGTCAGTGCGATGGTATGGTCTTGTTTTTCCTGGTTTGGCCTTGGACATCTGTTTGTGATACCACGAACATTGAACTTCGAGAGATATTTGAGCCTTCTGGACAATGCATTGCTTTCTACTTTGTAGTGTGTTTATCTTTCAGCAAGAGAATGCAGTGTGTGATAAGGTAGTGTGGTTTGTAAACATGACACTTGACTGGCCTCAGCAGAGCCCTCATCACAACCCTATTGAACATCTGTGGAAGAAACTAGAGCATTGCATGAGGTCTAGGGACGTTTGCCTCACATCAGTCCAGAACCTTATTACATGCCTACAGGAAGAATGGTAAAAAATTCCTATTAATTGCTATCGTACACTTGTGGAAAGTATTCCCATAGAATTAGGATTGCTGCAGTCATCATAGTAAAAGGAGGTTCTACATCTTATTAAGGTGAGGCTATGGCTGTTTGTTCTTTACACTGTGGTGTCCATTAACTTCTTTTCAAGCAGTGTTATGTGGAGCCTCAAAGGTAGTGATTACAGAAAGCTTGGAAGACTGTTTGGAGCTGTAGTATAGAATGTGGAGATAGATGGACAGGGGATCAGTCAAGAACTGTTTAACAGCAGTAGCAATCAATGTGATACACAGTATTTAATCTTTTCAACCCAAAGTGTATAACTTTACATTTTGCAACATCAAAGTGACAGCCGTTATCCTTTGTGCACAATACCAATTTATTTAAATCATCCTGCAAAATATTTATATCAGCTTTATCAACTATTGTCCTCTTCAGTTTTGCATCATCAGCAGATAGTTGAATATCCTTCTTTAAATCACTCCCTATATCATTAATATGCAAATTAAAGAGTAGCGGCCCTAATACAGAGCCCTGAGTAACTTCATTAGTCACCCTTATTCTCCTAGATTCCACTCCATTATATACTACTTTCTGGTGTCTGTCACCCATTCCCATTCATACCCAGCTTCATATCTATTTCCAACTTTTATAATAGTTTTCCATGTGGTATTCTGTCATATGCCTTTGCAAAGTCCAGTAGTATCATGGTATAGCCATTTTCCTTATTCAGTTCTGCTGTCACTATTATAAAATGTGAGAAAATTACTAAAGCATGACCTACCTTTTGCAAAGCCATGTTGCCCAGATGCTGGATTTTACTTTTTAATGCTGGATATTGCCTTTAACCAACTTTTCAAATAATTTAACCACTACTCCTGAGATATTAATTGGTCTGTAATTTGCTATTTTTGTCTTGGAGCTACTTTTATTTAATCGAACTATCTAATCCCTTTTTTTTCACTCCCTTGGAACCTTTCCAGAGCTGAGTCGTAGATTAAATAACTTCATCAAAGGCATTGTTAATTTTTGTTCACATTCACATAGCAACTGCTGTATTGATATTTTTCAATATTATTATTATTATTTCGGGCGACTCCAGGGAGTTCTTAGACTCATCGAGGGAGGCCCTAAACATCATGTCCACACAACTATATGACATTCTCACAGAATCTATCATACCTTGCCTTGAACTCGCCCACCGTCATAGCACCCATAACAGACTCTGGCAGCTTATTCCACTCATTTACCACTCTAAAAGTAAAGAACCCAGCTCTAACACCCCTGCTAATCACACTCTTGCCCAGTTTCCATAGGTGTCTCCTAGTTCTCCCACCACCAGTCCTGATCTCAAAAATATCCTCTGAATTAATCCTATAGAATCCCTTTAGCAATTTGAATGTTTCAATCATATCTCCCCTTTTCCGCCTATCATGTTGCTGAGCAATATGCTGATCACTTCTTGTTCATTTATCTCAGTTCTCAAATCAGTGTTACTTCTATTAATAGTATTATTTCTAAGCCTCCATGGAGTCCAAACACTCACAGACCACAATAACTATCATACATTGAACACATTTTAACGTTGGAGCGCTCTACCCATGCTGTAACGCATTCCTCTCCTTCACCACCGGATAAGCAAAAAAAAAAATATCTCTTTTCTACCTTTTTACTTATGTTGACTTTTGTCTAAATAAGTAAAAAGGTTTCCAGGGATGACCTCTCATTCTTACATCACCCATTATCCTATGAAATAATTCCCCTGTATCTATTTGGTAGCCTCCTCTCACCAGTTTATATGTCTTATTATCTTAGTAACTGTATAAATTCCATTTCCATCTTCCCATACACCCTTTCTTCCATCCAATCTGTGTTCCCATAATTGTAGTCTCCTGTAATAATTGCTTGTCCTGCACTCTTGCTAATCTGCTGATGCATAGCATCCAACAGTATATATTATCCTGTTGGCTTCTAGCCTCACGAGATAGCCTCACTCAAATGAACCATCTCTAACACACCTAAAATCCTCCTTAACGTCTATTAAGTTAAGGAGGATTTTAGTTTGTTGGTTGAAGTTCTGCAGCTAACATCAACAATACCCACCTCTTGTCATATTCCCTCTGTTCTCCCTGAAAATACATAACCAATAATCATGAATTAGCTTAGATAAATACTTGAATATTTTGTGTAATGAATAGACTTTTTCTGTTATTTAAAAAATATAATTATTTTGCAAAGACAATTCAAAGGGTGGATCACACGACTTGAGTGCATCATGAAAAGTTATCTGGCTCTTCATTGAGTGCTAACTACTTTGTTTTTGTGAGTCTTCTTATTTGTCTTTTCTACTGTATTATTGTTTATAGATAATTTATATAAATTCACCTTTCATGATGAACAATAAATGAAAAAAACACTAACTGAAGTTGTGACAAGCTTTATTGTTGTGGACCTTTTAATCCCACAATAAAAGCCACATTAAAGGAAAACATATTTCTACACATGCAATGTATAGTGAGAATTAAAAAATATATTCCTCTGTTTTCTCAAAATAACAATTATTTTTTTTTTTAAAAACATCACCTATTACAATGCACAAAATATTCAAGTATTTATCTAAGCTAATTCATGTTGTGAGCTGCGAAAATAAACTGAGAACAATACTACATTACAGTTGTGCATCTTCCTCAAGGGGTAACATTGTTAGAAGAATAAGATGCTTAGATGTAGTGCAGTATTTAATTAGAATGTGATAATTTTAATCTTTGTGTTTATAATTATATTCAAAATAGTGTTTTTTTTTTTTTGTTGTTGTCAATTTGTCAATAAAATTATGCTGTGGGAAAAGTACAATTGTTTCTTTTTTTTTAAAAAAAATATTTCATGCATAGTATTATACATATAAGGTTATTGACTAAATGGGTGCATTGATTTGATTAAAAATTTATTTATTTGTAATTATAACTATAATTTAATTTAAATATATTCATGACATGAAAAACTTGGTTTACTTAGTTTCTCACATACTTCAGGTGTGCAAGATTTATTATTTTCAAGTAAAGCACCATAACTATCATGGTGACATATTTTTCTCACTTCATGACTGAAACAAACATAGGAAGTGTGGTGTGTAGTAGAGCATTCCTGAAGTGAAAAGAACACTATAATATAATATTGCTGTGAAAAAATGAGGGGATTTTTGGAATTTGAAAGCGAATATTATATTTATGAAGCCTTATGTATATAAAGAAAAATGTTTAAATGTTATCAGTTGTTGCATTATGACAGTACAACTGTTGGGGAGGAGGAGAAGATGTGTCAGGTTGAATTTTTAATTACCTGTCTTTCATATGGAAACAGTAATAAAGTTGTGAACTTTAAAAGAGATAAAAGGATGGAAGAAAGTGAAGACGATTAGTTTGTTATGACTTTTATAGAAAACTGAAACTAAAATCACAAGTGTTTTTGTGATTCTTTAAAAAGGAATGCTGTAGTTTTCAAATTAGGGGTCTCAGATCCAGAAGTTTTATTTCCAGTTCTCTGGAAATAAAACTTCTTTAATAAATTTGATGGTAGCCGCCCGTGATCAAATAACATGACAGTGACTGAGGTGATGTTTTAAATTATATGAAAAAATGCTATATTTTAAATGCATTAGAATGAGGCAGAAAATTCACTTGTCTCTGATAACTTGCCTGTGGTGACTGGGCAAGCGAATTTTTGAGCCCATCCTGTAATTGCATAATTTTCTGTCAACCAAGTCTCACTGATACCCATGAGTTTGGGCAAAGTTGAGCTGACCAATGCCAAAAACTTTTCTCCTTTATTTCTGATGATACTTCTGACATTCACATACATTTCAACATCACCTTCGACTCAGCTGCCTTTGTGTAATGGCATTACCAACCCATTCAGATTTGAAACTGGAATTGCATTCAGCATTGCACAATCATTTCTGTACATGCACTCATTTGTCTCAGGGATAGATGAACCCATACTTGACTGCATCTGTCATAATATTTCTATTTTCCCTGATTTTCCAATCTCTCACTGAACAACACTATTTCCTAACAACTAACTCCAAAACCACTCAAATGTAGTCCATCAGGCATTTACAAGTTCTTTCATTCATTTGATACAGCCAGAGACTGCACGCTATTCCTCCTACGCAATCTTCTCATTGACTCACTACTATTCGTGGCCCTTCTTCATTCAGTCCTATCATACCAAGATAGCAGACTCATATTTACTTCCTCACTCTTTTTTTCACTTTTATCAGCAACTCTCATATCTTCTTTCATTGCATATTTCTCACCTTTCAAATCATTTGTACCAGCCAAAGCAATCAATTCTTTCACTTCTCTCCTCTACGAACTAACAGCTTTGCAGAGGAAAGAATATCCTTGATCTTTGCACCACCTGGGAAATATGCTTTTGTTGCCTTCTTATTGAGTTGTACATCTTTTATCATCAAATCTTCATCAATACCTTCTCCTTACTCCCAGTTTCTTACACTTTCATACTTTTCCATTCACTTTTTCTTTCACTATGGAGGTAACATAAGATTGGTGATAATAATCCTAAGCATGGGATAACAGTGTTGGATTCTAAATGAAGAGAAATGAAAATTGTTAATACTTCTTTCAGAATCCAACATAATCCTCCATGTCAAAGACAAGACTTGTAAATATTGTTTTTCTCTTGCTTATAGTGTGTTATTCATATAATTGCCTTGAATTTTGTTTATTATTATTTAATAATATAATCTTAAGTAATGTAATAGTAATAAAAAGGCTCTGTATAAAAATATTATTCTTTTAATTTACTTTATTATATAATAATATTATAAGAAGCTGTGCATGTATGTTATAGAATTTGTGTTTATTATGATTGAATGTGATTTATATGAACTATGGATTATTTCATTATTTGTATTTCTGAAAGAGAATGTATATATATGTAAGTTTAATGTACCCTATGTGAACCATGATATTTTTTTTTATTTATCATTACTGAAAGAGAAGGTAATTTTATGTAATTCTTCTGATTGGATTTGATTGGCTGTTGTCAAGGAAACAGAGTTAATTTTAGATAACGTGCATGGAGCATGAGCTATGGTATTTCGAAGGGAGAAGAAATTGATATAAGCTGAACTAGCTAGAACCAGATTTTGGTGGAAAGAATGAACGTATTTAATTGGAGAACGAAGGTAAACAAGGGAGAAAGCTTATGGACAGCAAGGAGTGAAGTAAGAGGTGGCAGTAATGGGGATTTGGAAATGCCGTAAATAGATTATGAAAGGACCGGGAAATTAATAGGCAATTCGGAATATTTCTATGGAATTCTAAAATTACGACAAATTGCAGTTGTTTTGAAGAAGAACAATGCAAGGCTGAATTTAATGCATAGTAATAAACAAGGAATAAGTAGATTACCTAATACGAGTGCGTCATGACTTATGAAGCTCTATGTTTAGCATTTCAGTTATTATAGCGAAGATGCTTCAGAGTGATAGTTAACTACAGTTTTAAGTGTGCCTATAGTGAATCCAACGTGTAAAAGATGTAACCCGGTAAGAGCAGTCCATTTTTTTTTATATTTCAGCGTGAAGATATAAGAATTAGCTCCGCCTCATATATCTTAACATTAACTGTGGCGTTCTACTAAAAATAGCTGAAGTATGGAGCTTTAAAGTGTTTCCCCCTTGAAGTGATAACTGCCTCATAATTAAATTAAGTGTTATATGACTAAGAGAGAATTAGAGAATTCTACTTTAAGAATAATTACTTAAAGAATATAACATTGAACTGTGTGGACCATCTTCAATTATTTGGATGAATATAGTATTGACAGCTGAATGTGCGATGCCTAATGTTTTATGTTTGTTATGAGTATTTGGACTAAGCTGATTTGCATTATCTTGTTTTTAAAGTTTTACTTAAATGTACATATTCTATAACCCTGTATTTAATGTTTATTTTATTGGATTCAATTTGTTGTTTGCCTGATTTTTCTTCATTACACCGCTCATCAAGTTTAGCGGACCTTGCAGAAGCCTTAAATATTAATTTTAAACTCGGCCTGTAGAAAAGTGAGATTGCTAAAGTTAGTTGATGATTGATTCCACTATATTATATAGACTAATCTGAATATAGGGTGGTGCAGGATAATACAAATTTCTCTATATTTGGATTAGTAATCAACCAACAATTAAGATAATAAAAAATAGATAATTTAAATAAGAACTACGTTCTAACAAGATGGCGGATCCAGAGCCAGGATGTATGACACAACAACAGACTCTTGAGTTCGATCAGTGATTGGCTGTCAGATAGATATCAGAAAGTTGTGTATGCAGGTGCAGTATCCTGTAAGAGGAAGGTCACTAGTGGTGTACCGCAGGGATCAGTTTTGGGATCATTGTTCTTCAATTTGTGATATTAATGATATAGTGATATGCAGATGATGCAAAATTGGATAGAGCAATGCACAGTCAAGCAGATGCTATGGCCTTGCAAGAAGACTTGAATAGATTGCATGAATGGACAGGTAGGTGGAACTGTCAGTTCAATGTTGCAAAGTATAAGGTTTTGAAATTTGGTAAGCAACGATGGGATGCAAAGTATACACTTAATGGGAAAGCTTTAAAGGAGGTAGAGGAAATGAGAGATTTGGGAGTGGTGGACAAGGACCTGAAATTCAGGGGCCATGTTGCACAAGTTGTGAAGTCATCACATCAGATAATGACAATGATGCAGAGGACCTTGACATGTAGATGACTTGAAGAACTAGCTCTCTCACACTCTCTCTCTCGTCTAAGCCATATATTATTAGCATATGTAGCTTAAACTCATTTAGAGAAGGAAAGTGAGATTCATAATAAACTTCACTAATTTAACTTAAATTAAGGGGATATTAAATCCCACATAGTTTTAAAACCGAATAAGAAACTCAAAGATTGGAATCAGAGAGTTTCTTGCAAGAGAGTTTCTTTAATATTTGTTTATATTTCACGTTAAGAGTGCCAATATTTTCATAGTTTCATTATTAACATGTTGAACGCCAACTACAAAATAACTTGTAGTTGGCCTTCTATATCAGGATGCCAACCACAAGTTTTATCTTATCATATTTTTTCTACTGAATATTAGTCATACTATTCCTGTACTCCCCACCTGTGTGAATCTAGAAATTTTCATCCCATAATATGCTCACACAAGCTCTGAAAACTTTCTTTACTAAAAAGTTCATACTTTTTAGTAAAGTTCATAAAGTTCCTTTGGCTGGGACAAAGCGAAAAATTATCATCAATTACATAATTTTGAAGAGAAAATACTAACAACCTTCTGGAACTAGTGATAAGTTTGCACATTAGGCCAATAGTAGTCAACTTGTTAAAACAAATTTTAAAGTAGGTAAATAAAGGTCTGGTTTTTTTCCCCCTTTTTTTTATTTATTCTTCTTGAAATATACATTTGATGTTCTCTATAGTAAATTTGCTTAGAATAACAAGCTACTGAAAAGTCCTGACAAAAACCTCTGGCTTAACAAACTTTTTGTGATCCCTATCAATTTATGATGTGAGAGTAAACTGTATAAGTATGCAGTTTGCTTTCTCTAGTATACAAATTTTTCAAAAATATTTTTTGAAGTTGTACTACACATGCAGATGTCATCTAATAATGGTTTGTTTTAATTTTTATGTGTATATGTTTTGCTGCAGTCTTATGAAGCATATTCCGGAGATGTTTTCTGGACAACATGAAGTTGGATCTATATTAGAACCTGTTATTCGTGCAGGCTTAGAAATTCTTAAAGTAAGTAAATATATATTAAAGTCTTTAATTTTATATAAGCATTTTGAGCTTTGGATGCAACATGTCCTTACTTCATCTCACGATGTAGATGATCATTAACCAATGAATATATTAATAGTTTCATGTTATCTTGCTGTTGCAATAAACAGTATGTTTAGAAAGTAAGTGAAATATATGAAAATCTGTATAATATCACTTACTGTAAAAAAACAGCAAATAAATAGACATCGACAAACTCCTCAAAAAAAAAAAAAAATCTGTAATGAGAAAACTGAAGGAAGTTTGGCATTCATTCATGTGAATGCAGCTAGTTGCTACATTTTAATTGAAGGTATTTAAAATGCTGCAGTTTCAGTGGTCTTGCTTATCTATCATGATTATTTCTCTCTACATTCTAATTTACTATAGTAGGAATATCTATTATTCTTTATTTAGAATAATAATAATAAAACTTTGCTTTTATGTTGTTCAAAATCAAATATGTTATTTGAGAACAGTGTGATGTAAGAACATTTTGTGCATTTGGGGAAGGAGGTTAAGCAGTGTAGCCCTCTGCTTAACCTCCTTCCCCAAATGCACAAAATGTTCTTAAAAACTTGCATAGCTAGTTTAAGAAAGCAATATAACTATATGCTGAAAGATCTATTGTTATTATTATTATTATTATTATTAAACAAGACCTCATGGAGTCAAAGACTCATCTAGGAGGTCTTGTTTACATCTTATCAAATTACATCTTTTCAATCTTTCCTCATACTTGACATTCCAGAGGTCAGAAACTACCTTAGTCAGTCGCCTTTGGACTCTTTCCAACATCTCTTCATCTTTCTGAAAACCAGGTGACCAAATCTGGGCACAATAGTCCATGTGTGGCCTAATCAAAGCCTTATACAATGGAACAAGAATCTCCCTACTTCTACACGTCAGTGTCCTCCACATCATTCCCAGAAGTCTTTGTGTTATCTTCACAATTTTGGCAATGTGTCCCCTAAATTTTTTACATCCTTATCCACTATCACCCCCAGATCTCTTATTTCCTCTACTTCCAACAATATATTCTCACCAAGCATAAATTCTGCATCCCATCTTTGTTTTCCAAATTTTAAAACCTTACATTTGGCAACATTGAACTCACATCCCCATTTGCTTGCCCAATCACTCAATTTATTCACGTCTTCTTGCAAGGCCACAACATCTTCACTACTCTTTATGGTTCGTCCCAACTTTGCATCATCTGCAAACAACTGAATATCTCCATCCAAATCTTTGCCAATATCATTAATATACAAGTTAAATAGTAATGGCCCTAAAACAGACCCCTGAGGCACTCCACTAGTGACTTTCCTTTTCCTGGATATTGCACCCCCCATACACAACTTGTTGATACCTATCAGATAGCCAGTCTCCAATCCAATGCACTAATCTAATATCCAACACCATCTGCTCTAGTTTGACTGTCAACTTATCATGCGGTACTCTATCAAAAGCTTTTGCAAAATCCAAGTATATTACTGTGTATCCTTCTCCTCTGTCCAAGGAAGCAGTCACTTTATTGTTATAAGTAAGTAGATTACTAAAACATGACCTCCCTTAAGCAAATCCATGCTGTCCATCAAAGATTATACCATTGTTGTCAACCCAATTCTGGATCCTAGTTCTCACAAGCTTCTCCAACAACTTAACCACAACACCTGACACACAGATAGGCCTATAGTTTGATGCTTGAGTTCGATCACCTCCTTTATGAAGTGGCACAATCTTGCCCTCCTTCCACTCTTTGGGGACTTGACCAAGTGCAAGATATTAAAAAAATATGTCAAGGCAGGTGTCAACTCTCTGGCACATTCCTTCAGAATACGCAGTGATATATTATCAAGTCCCACAGCCTTATTTACATCTAGTTTACTCAACTCCCCAAACACCTCTTGCTCACTTACAGTCAGTCTCTCCTCCCCATCATCAACTGCTCTTAATCTCTCCATGAAGTCACATTCACAAGATTGAAAGATCTTTATGAACTGCTCATTAAGTATCTCCACCACACATTCTGCAACAGCTGTTTTTATACCATTTCCTCCAATCAATGGCATCCTTCCATAATCATTCTTTCTTTTGCTGGCTACATATCGAAAGAACTCCCTAGGATTCTTTTTGGCTTCATTAGCTAACTGCTGTTCATACCTCTCTTTAGCTACTCTCACCAACCAAGTCACCCTCCTTGCCTGGTCTTTGTAGACCTCATGAAATTGGTTACTTCCACTTCTCTTATGCTGCCTCCACAATGCCCTTTTTCTCTGTATTGCATGCTTAATCTCTTTATTCATCCATCTCACACCTACCTTATTTAACCTTCTCACCCATGGTATACATTTAGACATTGCATCTACTAAATATTTTTTGAAAATCCCCCAAGCTGCATTGATCTCTTTTCCAGCTAACTCCTCATTCCATGCTACACTTGCTAGCTGTCTCCTGAGCTCTTCATAATTACCCCCCCTTGTAGTTCCATGTATAACCTTTTTTCACATGGGTCCTTGCACTGCTGGCAACCACCCAGGTAATCGCCTCATGGTCACTTTCACCAATTGGTGGATGATTTGATACCTCATTGATAATTACATCCTCCGATGAGATGACCAAATCCAAGACCCTTAATCCTCGTGTGCTCTCTGTTACATACTATCTGAGGTAGTTATCCCTCAAAAACTCAAGAAACTCATTTTCTTTACTTCCAGTTGCTATCTCTTCATTCCAGTCTATATTGCCATAATTAAAATCGCCCATAACGATCACCCTTTTCCTATTTGCTTGGCTTATTTGACTATACATTTCACTATCACCACCATCCACATTATCAGGTCTATAACAACATCCCACCAAGTATTTGATTCTATTCACCTCTATCTCACACCATACTGCCTCAAAACCACTGGCCCTATTTCCCTCTTGCATCTCTACCTTGTATGGACATAACTCTTTCTCTATCATCAATAGCACTCCCCCTCCCTTTTTACCCCTTCTATCCTCACAAAACACATCATACCTTTCCATCTCTATTCCTGTCAGGATGTCATCCTCATCTAACCATGTCTCACTTATTCCGACAATCTCTTGGTGCACAGATGCAATTAGTGCAACCATTTCATCTGCCTTGTTTCTTATACTTCTAGCATTGGTATACAAACACAACAACTCATTTCTGGATCTACAGCTAGTTCCACTGATACCACTCACTCAATGTGATCTCTCCATGCTGGACTGGGGCCATTTCCCTTTCTGCTTTTTCATTTTAGAACCCTTTGCAATTCCATCTGTTTCCTCTTGATTCCTGATCATCCCATTACTTTCCTGCCTACACATGCTCTCACCTCCTCTTGGAGCATCCACCTTTCTCACGCTGTGTACCCCTGTCCACCCTGAGCCTCCCCGTTTCCCTGCTCCTCTTGCACACCCATTCTCTCATTTTCTATACTCATACCACTCACTTCCCCATTCATTTCCACTTCTTCAATCTCTCCTGTCTTACTCTCCTGCTCTTCCACATCACTCCCCTCTTGATCTGATTCATTCTCTCTATTCACTTCTCTACTTTCTAGCAGCAGTCTCTCCAAGCGACTCACACCATAACCACTCAAATGCAGTCCATCACTCCCATACAGCTCACTTCATCCCTCATTCCATACATTAACAAACTGTACTCCCATCTCCTCACACATTTCAGCCAGAATATCATTCATAATCCTTGCTCTCTGCCTCATTTCACCACAATCATACCTAGGCAACACACTGACTACCCTTCCTGTCACACTATTCTCTTTTATCTTCCCAAGCAGTCTCCTGACATTCATTTTGACATGCTCTTTGTTCTCCCTCAAATCATTTGTATCAATTAATACAATTAACTCTTTTGCTCGTTCCCGCCTCATATTCAATGCCTCAATCACTCTACTCATTTTACCACCTGGAAAACATACCTTGTGCATTTTATCCTCTAGCACACCTTTAATAATGGAGTCGTCATACAATGCCACTTGCTCATCTTTCGTTAACTCTTTCATGCCATCATGATTTATTTTAATAGTTTTGACCTGAATTCTCTTAATTTCATTCCGCATCCATTTCATTTCTTGCTTCATCCAATCCAATTCACCTTCTGAACCTCACGACACATTCTCTCTATCATTAAATCTTTCTAACTTTCTAACTCTCGACCCCCTCTTCTCACTTTCCCTCTCATTCATTTTTCTTTATTTCCGTACTTTCGGTCCAACATACATCCAACTTTCACTATCATTCTTCTCACTTTCACTCTCACATATCTTTCTTTGTTTCCGTACTTTCGGACTAACATGCGTCCAACTTTCACTATCATTCTTCTCACTTTTACTGTCATTCATCTTTCTTTGGTTCAGTACTTTCGTTCCAACATGTGTCCAACTTTCGCCATCATTCATTCTTTCGATTTTTTTTACTTGCGATTTCTGCATCACGCCATTTCTACTTTCATTCGTTCTCTCAATTTCGTTTCTTTCTGCCTCACTTTCGTCCCTTTTAACATCCGTTACGGTTGTCAAATCGCTCTTTTTCTTTTTTCCTGATTTTTTAACATTTTTTCGCCTGTCTTTCTCACCATCCTTCTCTTTCAAATGTGCACTCACAACACAATCGGTACTAGCACTTTCTGTCATCAATTTCATATTCGCATTCATCAATTCCTCGTTCAGGTCACGCTTTGCACACACCCTTCTTCCATCCGCTCTAAACATCCACAAATCATTTATGTAATCGAAAGAATACATATAACAGACCTCACACTTAACAAAACGACTGAAATCTAAATTAAAATCATGGAATGACAATGCCGCTGCCATTTTTTTTTTTTTTCTGCAGGTTACTAGGTCTAATAATAACGATTTCGTATTTAGTTTAGGCAAGAAAAAAAACCCCACACTAATAATATCGGTAGCATACAATGTTTACAGCTGCTCTTACTTAAACAATTACGCATATATACTTAATTATTCCTAGTAAAACTTATCCGAATCAGGAGCTCTTCAAATCGCGTCCATAGCGCTTGGCCTACTAGCGCCCTCTCTATACATCCAAATGATTGAGTACAAAGATTTATGAATAGTTTGGTAGATTTCATTATTCTATTGAATTTTAGTTACTCATTGATAGTTAGTTACAGTTAATACAGAAAGTTAATTAAAAAATTAATTGGCAGAGATGGTCAGTATTTCATGAAGAGTGTATCTTATTACATCCTTAGCATAATTAGAGAACAGTCTTCAAAAGCAACAAAAACCATTGCATATAGTAATCAGCTGCTAGCTTTGGCATTATGTTACAAACTCTTAAAATAGTTTAACATAATGATCTAGATTATAACTGTTTAAAATAGTTTCTAGCACATTAGAAGAATCCTTAAAGGGCAATATTTGATCTCTGATACAGCATTGATTATGCATTGCTTGACATAATATTCTATTTATTCCATATAATTATAATGTTTTGAACAGTTTTTCTTCTGGTTTTTGTCATCACATCCTTTTGTGATCTACAAAACTTAAATACTGATCCTTGTTATATTTTATGTGACTTGATATCAGTGAAGAAAGTGTGAGTGTGATAAGTGAATGGATTATTCAAAGATTGTTCACAGTTTAGACCCTTGTTTAGACACTAAAATACAAAACTAATTGCTTGGAATTGCTTCCAGGTTTGCACTTCTTTTTACCACAGTTAGAACAACACATTCTCTTTGGTTGGAAAGACTTGGATTCAAATTCTGTGTATAAAGCAAGGAAATGCTCAGAAAGATTTTTCATATATCTACTTTTCACTGGAGAGGGACCAAAGTGATATCAGGACTCTGGAGTGTTGGTTGTGAAGAGTGTTTGAGGGAATGTGGATTACAGAAGTTGGTGGATAGGAGGAAAAGAGGATATATGATAGCTACCTTCAAGTTAGTTAAGGGATTCTATTAGATTAATAAAGAAGGAATTATAAGAGTGGATGTTAAGATGTGAAGAGCAAGAGGCCATTCTTGGAAGTTGTATAAAGATGTGGTGAAGAAGGGTATGAGGAGTAGATTTTTTTACATGAAGACGTTAGTGAGTGGAATGCATTACAGGAGTGCATTGTGAATGCACGTAGTGTAAATAACTTCAAAGCTCATTATGATAAATGTGTTGCTGATTGAGTGGGCCTCCCACCATGAGTCTGTTGACTCCATGGAGGTTACCATAATAATAATAAAAATAATATTGAAAGTAAGTTAACTAATTTTGCAAAAGTAGAAGGATTTTTATTCTTACAAAATTGTTATGGTTCAGGATAAGAGATGCAGCTGATAGATGTAATACTGTACATTGTTACTTTGCCATATTTTTCTAAACTACCAACACAGTCCTGTAAAGTTAATGGTGTCTGATAAGGTTTAGCTATTATGTAATTCAGGTATTAAGCATCAAAATTACAACTAATTTTCCTTGCTGTGTACAGATTTCTTACACTTGTGATAAACATGTATTTGAATAAAATCATTAATTTGTTTTTTGTAGTGGCAAAGTTCAGAATCAGTCCACTCTCACTATAGCAGGCTATCTACCATAACAAACTATTCCTATAGTGAGAGATATAGAAACATTCTAATCTTAACAAGAAGTTAAAACAATAGACAATGTGAGTACACAAACAATTGGAACATCAGAATCAGGACCTGTCAGTCTGACTATTAATTTGTTTGAACATGTCATTTTATTTTGTGTGTTTCGTTTTTAGTTATGTCATTATAAAAAGTTGTGTAAATAGTTCATAGCAAAGAAATGGCAGAATTTATTATATATATATATATATATATATATATATATGTAGGAAGATTGATTTACTCGGTTGATATACATTAAAAAAAAAAAATTGAATGACTAGAAATCGAGAAAAATGAAAACATAGTTTATTAGCACGACTAGTTTCAGCTTGTATCAGCCTTCTTTAGGTGTGTAAAACTTGATGTAGCTTAAAAATACCAAAGCGCTTTACATCAATTTTTACAGAGGTTAAGTCTCGTGAGAGCTATTACAAAAATAACCTTGTTTGTCTCTATGTATTTTATGTTAAAGATTAATGTAAATAACCTTTTGGGAATTGATTGTATTTACTGTTTTAACTAAAGTTTATAGAATGTCAAAAACAAAGGAATGTTTTCCCATCGGAAGTTTTGTATAATAGCTATGTATAAGAGCACAAGAAAGTTGCTTATGATGAAGTGTGTGAGAAAGTTGTTTGTAAGCTCTGTGCATGAACACCTTCAAAGCTAGTTTCAAAGAGGTCCGCTAGTTTTAGAGAAGTTTCCGCTGCTTGACAAGACAAGGAAAAAAGAGTGCATAGAGGAGAAAAAAGAATGGGCTGGCTTTTACAAAAGGATCAAGGAGAACTGCTGATTTCTTCGGGGTTTACAACCCTTGGTGCAAGGTCCCGAGAAGGCGAAAATAAAAGAGGACTGAGCCGAACATCATGGGCAGTTTCCGGCAGAGAACCAGGGGCAGTTGAGAGGAGAGTCCAGGTACAGTTGCCGAGAGAGGAAAGGCGAGGTCCAGTTGCTGACAGAGGAGAGCTGAGATCTAGTTTCTGAGAGAGCAGACGTGAAGTGCTGTTACTGAAGAGAGCCAAAGAAAAATTGCTGGGAGAACAGCTGATGCCAAGTGCTGGTCGGATATCCTAGTGCTGCGGGAAGTCAATGGAAGCCAAAAGCTGCAGAAAGATCTTCAAGCCTGAATGCTGAAACTTCTTGCCTGAATTTTTGAGCACCGGGAACATTGCAGTCCAAGACCCGCCAAATATTCTGACGAAGCGACCCCTGAAACAAGACTCTCCGGACGAAAACCTAATGCCTGTGATGATAGAAAAACCATAGTGACTTTGATGAAGGACTTATGGAAGGTGTCATGACAAAGAGCCTCCGTAAGTGTGTCCAGTCTCTAATGTACATTCTTTTTGTAATCTAGGAGATATGACGTAGATGGACTGATAAGAAATAAATAAGAAATAGTAATAAGAAATATCTATAAGAGAGTCCTCTGATTTGTTGTTAACTGGAATATAAATTGTAAGATAACTTGCCATAACTAGCTTATCTCTAGAGTCCTCTGAAGTGTCGTTAACTGGAATATTAATTGTAAGATAACTTGCCATAGCTAGCTAACCCTTTGAGTAAATTAGTCTTGGCAATTTATTTTTTTAAGCAGAGAAGTAACAGAGTAATTATATATATTGTATAGTCATTTAAATTTAAATTTGTTTCTATATACCAAAGGCATAAAGGATATGTAAAGAAGAATAACCTCCCTATCACTTATTTAATGTACTTTATTTTAAATGTAAATAAATGTGTTTTAATTATATTATACTGTTCCTAAAAAAATATCGGACTTGTGAGCGGGAAACCAAGTGAGATAGCTGAAGCATATAGTTAAGGGCAAATAGACCACGACTGTTTGTGTAAAGTTTTACTGAAATAATTTGTGTTAGAGAAAGAAATCAACCGGCCGTATTACTGAGTTTTATGCCAATTAAAAGATATTAGTGGTGCAGTCTCGATAAAAAATAAATTTTCTAGTATCCATAGGCATAAGACTCGTAGTGCGAAAAGTAGATAAACACACGCAATAGTATAAGAAAGAAAGGTTACGAGAAAGAAAGTGCACACTGCTAATTAGAAATAATGGTATTTCAAAGGCGCATTAACCAAGCAGGCTTTATAAATAACAAGTAATAGCTATTACAGGTGCACATTCAAAAAGAAATAACCAGTAACACATAGAGGAGATAATTGTAAACATCACGGAAAGTTAGTGTATATATATTCAACGTTAAAATGTTGAAGAAGTCTGCACATTCAAAACTGTTCTCTCGTTGGCTTCATTGTTGGGCGTATGCATGTGTATGGCATCTCGCCAATGCTAGTATTTGATTGTAGCACAATGACAGTCTGAAAGGTTGTAACTCAGGTTGTTGTTGAGATATAGGGGGTTGAGAATGATTTCTTTTGATTCTGTTATCTTTCTTTCTAATTCTGTTATCTTTCTTTCTAATCGTGGCAATGGAAATGTTATTAGACTCATCCCCATAGGACTGTATGGCTAAGATATTCTTCATTAGAATCGGCTGAGAACAGAACATGACTAGACAAAGCACTGGCTCATGTTCTTCAATGCGTAACTCGATCAATTTTTCTGTTTGGCCAAAGTATGGTATACAGTTGCACCAAATCTGGTAAACACCGGGATATTTAAGGTTGTGACGGCTTACTAAGAAGCGGATTTTTGGAAGAGGAGTAAATAAAGTTCTTATGTTGTATTTCCTAAGAACTTGACCAATTTGGGTGAGACCGAGCTTATGTATGGTATAGAAATATTACCTTTCCCCCTATTGGTCTCTTCATTATTGTGAGCAGGTGGATTTGATAGGAATTTGTCAATTGTTTTTTGTGAATGACCATTTAGTTGAAAAGTAGACCTGAGAAAATTGAGTTCTTTATTAAGTTCTATCTCATCATCAAAAAGAGAGCGAGCACAGTGTCCTAGTGTAGAAACGATTTCAAACTTTTGAGGAGGGTAATGATAGGATTGACCGTGGAGATATCTGTCGGTGTGGGTAGCATTTCTGTAAATCGAGATTTTTAATTTCTCTGAGGAATGGGTCAGTTTGATGTCCAAAAAAGGAAGAGAACCATTAGCTTCAACCTTAGCCATAAATTTTATTTAGGTGTTCATTTAGATGTTTATTTAGATGTTCTAGGAAGTTCAGGAGAGATTTACGGCCATGGCTCCAAATCAGGAAAATGTCATCAATATATATTTTCCAAATTCTTGGTTTTTAAAGGATAAGAAGAGATGGCTTTAATTTCCAGATCTTCTAAATAGATATTTGCAAGTACAAGTGACAACAGATTACCCATTGCAAGGCCATAATTTTGTTTATAGATGGTGTCCTGAAACTTAAAGCATCCTGAGTGGATGCAATGAGTAAGTAAGGCCATGATCTCTTTAGATAATTTACCTTTGAGTAGTACAAGAACTTCATCCATAGGAACATTGGCAAATAAGGAGACTATATCAAAACTAGCCATGATTTCATCTTCCTTAATAATAATATCTTTTATACATGAAACAAAATCTGCGGAGTTTTTAGTAAAAGATGATGATTTACCAGAAAAACATTTGAGAGATTTAACCAGATATTTTGAAAAGTTATATGTTGGAGAATCAATTTCTTCTACAATAGTTTAAATTGGGTATTTTCCTTATAAATTTTAGGTAGTCCATATAATCGTGGAATAAGCAGATGGAGAGAACGAAGAGAAAGACGTATGTTTCTAGGTAGTTCAGAGGTAGTTCTCAGTAGATTGTTGGTTCAGTTGTGGAGTTCATGGGCGGGATCTCTCTCTTGAGGATCGAGTAAGTGTCACTCCATAACAATTCCATCATCTTGTTATGATATTCAACAATGTTAAGAACAACTGTGGCATTGCCTTTATCTGCAGGAAGAATAATTATAATTTTGTTGTTTTGTAACTTCTTAATAGCCTGCCGTTCTGATGAAGAGATATTGTCTGTGGTGGGTTTTGACATTATTGATGATGAAAATGGATTCAATGTGGAGTAGGTTTGCCTCTTGGGTAAGAAGAAAGGAGGTAGCTTTTTCGATCTTTGTAAGTAATAATTCTTTAGGAATAGATCTAAGAGATAAAACAAAATTTAGCCTTTAATGAGGACCCTTTTCTTTGCATCGGAAAGATTATAACTTGATTTGTTAATAACAACTTTGTCGGGATGGAGGTGTGGTTTCGAAGTTGAATTTCTTTATATTTGTTTAAGGGCTTCGAATTTTCTAATAAGTTTTAGTTTATTGTCATTTTGAATTCTGGTGGCTTTGAGATTCACTTCTCACTTTAAGAAGATTCCAACTGTCACTATCTAGAGATTGTTTAATTTTTTGAGATAATGTGGTTTTTTACTAAATAAAAAAAGCCAGACTGCATTTAGTATCAGATATCCTCTCAGTGAGATCTAACTTTGCTCTATGGTAAATCCTTTTAAATATTTACTCCTCTTCCGAAATTCCGCTCCTTAGTGAGCCGTCCGAAACCTAGGCATGTAATCTTTCAAAATCTGGCTAAATCTCTCAAATGTTTTTCTGGTAAATCATCATCTTTTATTAAAAACTCTGCAGATTTTGTTTCGTGTATAAAAGATATTATTAAGGAAGATGAAATCATGGCTAGTTTTGATATAGTCTCCTTATTTGCCAATGTTCTTATGGATGAAGTTCTTGTACTACTCAAAGGTAAATTATCTAAAGAGATCATGGTCTTACTTACTCATTGCATCCACTCAGGATGCTTTAAGTTTCAGGACACCATCTATAAACAAAATTATGGCCTTGCAATGGGTAATCCATTGTCACTTGTACTTGCAAATATCTATTTAGCAGATCTGGAAATTAAAGCCATCTCTTCTTATCCTTTAAAACCAAGAATTTGGAAAATATATATTGATGACATTTTCCTGATTTGGAGCCATGGCCATGAATCTCTCCTGAACTTCCTAGAACATCTAAATAATCAACATCCAAACATAAAATTTATGGCTAAGTTTGAAGCTAATGGTTCTCTTCCTTTTTTGGACATCAAACTGACCCATTCCTCAGAGAAATTAAAAATCTCGATTTACAGAAAAGCTACCCACACCAACAGACTTCTCCATGGTCAATCCCATCATTACCCTCCTCAAAAGTTTGAAATCATTTCTACACTAGGACATCGTGTTTGCTCTCTTCTTTATGATGAGATAGAACTTAATAAAGAACTCAATTTTCTCAGGTCTACTTTTTAACTAAATAGTTATTCACAAAAAACAATTGACAAATTCCTATTAAATCCACCTGCTCGCAATAATGAAGAGACCAATAGGGGGAAAGGTAATATTTCTATACCATACATAAGCTCTGTTTCACCCAAATTGGCCAAGTTCTTAGGAAATACAACATAAGAACTTTATTTACTCCTCTTCCGAAAATCCACTCCTTAGTGAGCCGTCCGAAACCTAGACATCACAACTTAAATATCCCGGTGTTTACCAGATTTGGTGCAACTGTGATATATTCCATACTTTGGCCAAACAGAGAAATTGATCGAGTTACGCATTGAAGAACATAAGAGAGACGTCAGTTACAGGAGAATGCGAGCCAGTGCTTTGTCTAGTCATGTTCTGTTCTCGGATGATTCTAATGAAGAATATCTTAGCCATACAGTCCCATGGGGACAAGTCTAATAACATTTCTGTTGCCACGATGAATTAGAAAGAAAGATAACAGAATCAAAAGAAATCATTCTCAATTCCTACATCTCAACAACAACCTGATTACAACCTTTCAGTCTGTCATTGTGCTATGATCAAATACTGGTGTTTGCGAGATGCTATATGCATGCATATGCCCAACAGTAAAGCCAACTAGAGAACAGTTTGGAATGCGCAGACTTCAACATTTGAATATACAGTATATATATATATATACACACACTAACTTTCCATGATGTTCACAATTATTTCCTCTATGTTTTACTGGTTATTTCTTTTTTAATGTGCACCTGAAGAAGGCTGATACAAGCTGAAACTAGTCGTGCTAATAAACTTTGTTTTCATTTTTCTCGGTCTCTAGTCATTCAATTTTTTTTTTATAATATATATATATTATGTACACTTACAGATGAATAAATGCACTCAGGATAACAAAAAATTTCTTTCTTTTGCTGTTCCAATATAGCACAGCATAATCAAAGAACTACTGAGAAGAATGCTATATTTGTCAGGCCAGTTTGTAAGACTATAATAATGGAAACAAGTTTGATTTTTTTTTTTTTTTTTTTTTTTTTTTTTATTCCAAAACTGAAATATTGTAAACCTACAGTACACCAATACCACGAGTATGTTTTTATTATTTTTTTTTCTTTTTTGTATTTTTTAATACTTTTTTACCTGATTCAGAAATCCTGCTCTAGAGAACATACATGGAACTCTTTCAAGCCACTTCAGACTTCCAATAAGTAAGGCATTGGTCTCACACTGGACATTGAAATACATCTATCACCTAAGGATGATCACAAGCATCCATGCCTGTGGTGTATTTCCTATCCAGCACTTCCCATTACCAAAATGCCTGCAGCTTGTGAACCTTATTTACTGAGGCATTCACCATCTGAATCACTGAATACAGTTGTTTCATCCAGTTCAGAATGTGGTTCTGATATAAGCAGTGAAAGTTGATATAATCATTCAGCTATCAGCCTGTAAACAAGAGCAAACATTAACAGTTTACAGAAAGTGAAGCAAATGATCTTGTGGATAATTTAGGTATACCAAACAATTCCTAGGATTAAGACAAATTAAGAACCTATCTCTTCCATGGACTTCACTTTCTGGGTACAGAAGTTTGAGAATTAATTTATGTGCTGTATATGTTTGCAGGGGACTTTGCTGCTTTACTGTAGTGATATTTCTAGACTTATAAGTAGGTTAATTTTCATTGACTCAAAGTCAAAAGAGGTGTTCTTGCTAAAAAATGTCAGTATTTTTATTTCCATCATAGTTGTTGCTCATTCTTGATTGGGGGGGGGGGGGGATTGAATGCTACAGGGATTTGTTTTGGGACCATTATTGTTTAATTTGTACATTAATGACATTTGGACTGGTGTGACTGGAGAATGTACAGCTGTTTGCCAATGATGCAGAGTTGGAAAGAACCATGAGAAGTAGAGCAGATGTTATGGCCTTGCAGGAGGATCTGAATAGACTTTGTGAGTGGGAAAATATTGGATCTGAAATTCAATGTTGCAAAGCACAAGGTGTTGAGATTTGGTGGGCAAGGCTGGGATGCAGAGTATAAGTTAATGGAAAATTTTGAAGGACGTGAAAAAGGTAAGATCTGGGAGTGATGGTGGACAGAGACTCGAAGTTTAGTAGTCACATTGCTAAAATTGTAAGAACACCGCAATGGATTATGGCAATGAAGGTCATTGACATGTAGAAGCAAAAAAGGTTATGATTACCTTGTATTATAAGCTCTTGATCAGGCCACATATGGACTACTGTACACATATTTAGTCACTTGGTTTTCAGGGATATGAGGATGTATTGGAGAGGATCCAGAGAAGATTCACTAAATCCATGTCAGGTTTATGGAATGTTGGATAGTAGGAGAGCTTGAGGGAATGCAACTTGCAAAGCCTTGTGAATAAAAGAAGAAGAGGTGGATATGATTGAGACATATAAGTTTGTGAGGGGTTATTTCAGATTAATGTGGAGGAAAGGGAGGGAAGGGCTTCTACCCTTCCCTCCCTAACTAGAGGCTGTCCCTGAAGCTGTATAAGGAGGATGTGAACAGGGAAATGAGAAGCAGGTTCTTTGCATAGAGAGTGATTAGTGAGTGGAATGCATTGCCTTAAATTATGGTGAGTGCAGAAACTGTGAATAGGTTTAAGGCATGGTTCGATGATTTTTTTGCATTAGAGAGAGTATGGACTTCATATGATGAGTCCTTTGACTCCCAGTTGCTAAATGATAATAATAATTCTTTTAACTTAAATGCAAAAATGTTGGCCTTCATGATAAAGGCCAACATTTTTGCATTTAATATAAAGAACACAAATGGTTAATGGTTAATTTTAAAAACTACTTTTTTAAGGTAGTTTTTAAAATGAAAAAAAAAAAATTAATGCTTTTGGGGAAATGATTTACACAAAAATGTCATTTATTGTTTGTGAATGAAACAACAGAGCCTGTAATTAGCACTAGGTAAAAATAGCAGTGAATAGCAAAGAGAAATACAGAAATATTCACTGTAAAAGTTTTGTAGATACAAATTTGACAGGTTTAGTCACCCATTGTGAATTTACTACCCTACTTATTAGAAGCCTAAAAGTGAGTTAAAAAATAACATTCTCTTACCATATAAAATTAGGTTAAATGCACCAGTTTAAGACAATTGAAGAGATTGGTGAATGTTTAATTATTTTTCATTATAGATATTCAGTTTGCCAAGTTCAATGATGATAGTTTTTCAGGACCATATGCAGGAAAATTAACTGCAGATGGAAACATATACTTGGGTCTTGTTGGTTATTCATAAAAGTGCTTCATTAATTTATTGAACTTACTGATATTTCCCTGCTTTTCTGCTCAGCATCTTCAGAGCACAAATTAACATTCACATAGAAGAACACATAAATTATATCTGCAATCATTTATTTTGCAAGTCAGGACTTACAGACCATATGCTGGATAGGCTTTCACACAGGATTAAATGTGGGAATTTGTGTTGCATAGAAATCCCTTTAGGTCTGAGTGACTATTTTTAGAATCAGCATTGGCTATGAAGCACACACTTTACCTCAACAAGTATGACTGTGTTAATTTGCTAAAGATCTAGGAGATTCTGAGACAAAATATAGCATCACTTCTCCAGATTAACTTTATGGTTATCCAGCCCATAGAAGATACCCTGTTAGGACAGTAGTTCTTTTCCAGTTAAAGTTTGCATTGTTTCTGCAACTAATTGAATGCTGTATAATTTGTGCTCTGAAGATACTAGATAGAAAATCAGTAAAATATTAGCAAGTTCAATAAATAAATCAATTTTTTTTTCACTTGATGATATTCATACCATGAAGCACTGTTATGCAGCTGAGTAATTTGAAGAACAGTGACTACAATTGAATAAGAAGTATGAATTGGTTTCAAAGAAGTAATACTAAAATATCTTGGGAATAAAGATCCCAATTGTTGAAATATGTCCAAGAAATTTGAAAAACTAGGTTACAGCATGATCTCAAAAGTTCATTTCTTGAACACTTAAAAGTATTTCCCTAGGAGTGCTGAAACAGCATGATGGAGTATGTTGATGTTTAAAAATGGAAACCACTGGTGTATCACATAATGATCCCACAGTTTTCAATTAATCATCACAGAATAGTCAAGTATCTGAACATGTCCTTAGAGTGAATAACAGATAGGGTGGGAGTGAAATGGATGTGCCATGCCATCTTATTAAGCAAGAGATCTACAGGAAGAATATGATGTGGAAGAAATATCATGAGGAAAAAAGTGAGAGGAGTTATGAAGTATATAAAGTGCAGGCTAGAAGAGTTAGTTTTCTGCACAATACTTGTACAGAAAATTAAATGAAAATGAAATTCAGAAGAATTTCATTGTTATGTTGCAAGTAAAAAAGGATCACTTAGTGGCAAACCTTGACATTGATTAATTCAGCTAGGGAGGTATGTGGTGAAGTTGTCTGCAAGGATAAAAAATAAGAACACTGTAGTGGACACAAGAAGTTAAAGAAGCAGTCCTGGAAAAGAAGAAAGCATATACCAAAGGTTCCTAGCAAATAGGTTGGCATATGCCCTAAAAGGATCCAGAGGTGAGTGACAAAGATGCTGAATGATCTGGAATGCTCCGTATGAGGAGAGATTATTTTAAGGGTTTGTGGGATTGCAAAAGTTGATTAATAGGAAAAAAAGGGGGGGGGGGGATTATGATTTAAGTTACATAAAGGATTTTATAGGATTGATGCAGGGACAATGTTTCAGCACTTGACTAGTGTGGGCAGAACAAGAGGTCATCCCTGAAAGGTGAGTAAGTATGTGGTTAGCAAGGGCGTAAGGACTAGATTTTTCGCTTGGAGAGTGGTGAATTAATGGAACAGGTTGCCTGAATCAGTTTTGAATGCTTTGTCTGTTAATGGTTTCAAGGAGAGCTGTGATAGATATTGTGGTGATGGATAGTTTGGTCCTCCCATGATGAGTCTTAGTACTCCATGGAGGTGCCTGTGCATAATAAATGCATAATAATAATAAATGATAAACTGAGGTAATAAATCTGAATAGTTTGTTATTATTAATTATATGATAAATACAGCTTCCCTTTATGAAGGTTTTAAATTAAATGAATGAATTTAATCTTGCTTATATGAAAGTATATTATCTTGAATTAAAAATATTTATAGGCATTAATTTTTCTGATAACATGTTTACTGATATTCAGGCTGCTGAGTGTGTAGGAAAACTGTTAATATTTCACACATCTCTGCCAACTTCAGATCCTTCTGGCAAATTAAATAATCGAGATGATCGTAAACTCTTAGGCACAGAATATGAAAAGGTAAGTTAATTTTTGTTCAGACACTAACTGTCTTATTAATTCCATTCCTAAAACAGTTTAATGGGTTAACCCCCCCCCCAATTATGCAAGGAAACACATTACTTTTTAATCATCTACTGACTTGTAATTAATAATTATGAATTAACATGTCTTATTTTTACTAAATAGCTTAAGGAAATTACAACGTATACTAGGATATACATTAAAATAAATTTTAATACACTTCCAATATTTCGGCAACGTCACGTTGCCATTTTCACAGGAACTTAAAAACAAGACACATGCACACAAGCACAACAAACAGTAAATGAGGATGAAGCAGGAAGCTATTTTTTCTCCTAAAAGTCCTGATGGTGCCCCCTAGCAGGCAATGTTGGTATTCTTGGGTGATTGAGCTGAAGGTCTTCTGATGTAGGTTTCCCAAATTTGGGACGGTCTCATGCAAACAAATTTGTTGAGGTTTGGATTGTTTCTTAGGGCTGAGGCTGATTCCATGAAAAGCTTATCGTATTTGAATTTACTATGGTGTATTATCATGGCTTTCTTCCACCGTATTCTATGGCAGGTATCCAGCGCATGGTCTGCAAGACCAGAGTGGTTGTATTCTGTCCTGCTTGTTTGGCCAAAGTTGGACAGCTTACAGCTGCAAGGGACCTGGTATACACCAGGTAGGTCTAGGGGGGGGGGGTCTTTAGTAGAGCGGATAAGGAATGCCAATTTTTTATATGGTCTGTAACAAGAAGTTAAGTCATGTTTTTTTAGGATTTTTGTAATTTTTTTCGAAGTGCCTTGGATATAGGGTATGGTGATGGATTTAAAGTAATCCTTCTTGTGAGGGGGGAGGGGGTTGTGGTTTATTGGTTTCAATATTTTTTGGATTTTTTTTTTTTTTGGGGGGGGGGTAACCATTGGCTGAGAAAGTGTTGAGAATGTGGTTTAGTTCTGTGGTTAGGGCATTGTCATTTGAACAGATAAGTTTAGCCCTGTTGTGTAGTGGCTTAATGAGTCCATATTGTTGTGTGTGGGGGGGGGTGGATTGTTGGTGAATGCATCTGCCTGTATGGGTGGGTTTTCTATAGACTGAGAAAACCAAGGTTCCATCAGGCTGGTTTTTGTTTCTTCTTCCAGGGCGAATTTGATTCTGGGGTGTTGATTTTTAAGCGTGTTAGGAAAGAGAGGAGTGCATCGGAGCCATGTGGCCAAATAGCGAACACATCATCAGCATAGTGAAGCCATATGGTTGGTTTTTGTGGGACAGAGTTTAATGCTTTCTCTTCAAAAGTCTCCATATAAAAGTTGGCCAAGGGTGGGGAGATACTGACAACACACCTTCACACATAAAAAACTCAGCCTACTTCAAAGTCAGCATAGAAAACCTTACACTCAAACACACTGACGTGGTCAGTTTTGATGTCTCCTCCTTATTCGCAAATAATCCACTCAAAGAATCCTTAGAGCTAATCCAAGCTAAATATCCTCCTGATATCACAGCCCTATTTCAATTCACAATGAACTATTTTGTTTGGCAAGGAAAATTCTACAAATAAATAGAGGGACAGCCATGGTTTCTCCACTCTCCCCACTTGAAAAGGGACCATCCCCTTTCAAGTTTTCAAAATTCAAGTCATCAGAATTCAAGGAGAACTGGCCTACCAGTCCGCAACTTGGGGAGTTGGGCGGCGTAGGCGCCAGGAGGGTGGAACCCCCCTTCGAGTCATCAGAATTCAAGGAGAACCGGCCTACCAGTCCGCAACTCGGGGGGGCTGGGCGCCGTAGGCGTCGGGGGGAGCCCCCCCAGTATGAAATAACTGTCTGATTTAAGTTTTCATCAACATGGATTTTGTGTGTGTGTGTGTGTGTGTGTAGTGATATATATTATTTCTTGATAGGATATTCTAAATCCCCAGACAAAGTGCTACACCATTCTTGCTAAGAAGTGTCTCGAAGTTGGCTGTAGTGTAGATTTGTTTCTCTTTCCTGTATCTTATGTTGACATTGCAACAATAGGAATGATCTGCAAGCTTACTGGAGGAAATCTTTATAAATATACTTATTTTAAGGTAGGTAAGTATATAATTTTTATTGGTTTATCAGAAATATGAAACTTTGAAAGAGAAGTTGTCTTAATATTGCATGAATGTGATAACTGTGTTGAGGTTAAAATTGCAAACTGAAGAAGAAAAAAAAAGATATAGAAAATTTTTGTCAGCAAAAATTTTTCTGTAACATGAAGCATGAAAAACAAATCAAATTATGTCAATTAAGATGCCATGATTTACCGTCAACTCTTCTTACAATAAATTTGAAGAAAACCAAATGAATAGTTTGTTATTTTGGAAGGTTTGATATAGTAAATGCTTTTTATAAAAACATTGTTGCTTTAGGATCTCATATTGGTGGTTTAATAGAGTATTGACAGCACTATGTGGAAAGGGCCTCTGCAACCCTATCACTTTTTTTCTTGCAGTGATTTCACTCCAAAATTATCTAAATGACCATCTGTTGATGTCCAACAGATGGTCATTCAAAAACTATTTTTAATGTTTCCAATATTTTGTCTCAGTCACTGAGACATTTTCAGGGAGTACAACTAACAGTTGTAACATGCACACAAAGGCAACACAATTCACAGTGAAACATGTGGCTATTACTCTAAAGAAATTATTAAAAATCTTTATAATCCTTTCTTAGTGATGTCGGTATTCCATTAAATCTCCAACATAATGTTCTCCTAGCACTTAAGCCTTAACACATAAGTTACTTTAGATGTTTAGTAATTTGTTAAAGTGAATTCACTATAAGAATGTTTTTTTAAAGGTTGGCTGAATTAGGATAAAGAAAAAATATTCAAGTGGAAAATTAAGAACTTTGATATTTCTGAATATACATTTAAGATTTTTCTGGACTCATTACAGCTGCTGGCAATAGTAAAAGAAAACAAATTTCTTGTTTTCCTTATTTCCATATACAGTTGCCCCTTTCAATTTATGATGGAATGCCAGCAGGATATGAGAAGTAGTGGTTCGGAATGTGGTAATAATGTTGAGGAATGTAATTGTGGAGCATGAATGGAAAAGTTGACTGACTATTATGGGATTACAGAAATACCATGTAGGCAGAACTAGTATTACCAAGACAAAGAATAAAACATATGAAATTTTTCTAATTCATGTTCTCATTAGAGAAGGCAGCTGAAATGAAGAAATCTTGCTGGAAGCTTAAACAGCAAGTAAGAAATGACTTACAAGATTTCCCAGAACATTTCTAAATGTTCTGGGAAATCTGAATCAGATAGAGCTGTAAAAATTATAAGTATCCTCAATTTCTGTTTAGAACATGAACTAATTCTAACACAGTATTCCAACATAAAGATGGGAATAAATTCAATGAAAAGAACATACAAGATATAAGAAAGGTGTTATTGTACTCTATTATTGATTGTTGATGGTAATATCTTCAGACTGATTCAGGACATAGGCATATCCAGGGGATTTGAAATAGGCAATCGTTACCAATTTAATTTTGATCAGAATAAAATTGGATATTGCATTGCAAAGAAAAATATGAACAAAAGCATTAGCAGCTTTAGGTGTGAACCTAAAGTATAGAACTGACTGAAGTATAGAAAATATTATTGGATAAAAAATGAAAGAGTTTGAAAACAAGAACCAAACCTTAGAGGCTCGGGACCAAAATCTAAAGAAAGCATCTCTTGATTCAGCCAGGAAATAATGCCGTAAAGTTTGTCAGCAAGAATAGAAAAATCAGAACTTCATGGTAGTAGGCTCAGGAATATTAAGAAGCAATCCAAAAAAAAGAAGAAAACTGTATCAAAGTTCCTGGCAAGTAAATATGCTCTTGTGGAATATAGAGAAAAGTGCAAAGAAGCTATGTGTAAAGGATATAAGGTAACTAAATAAAAATCATTACACAGAAGGCTTTGAGAATGATCAGAAGGTAAATATAAAGTTAGCAAAAATGTTCCGAAGGCTGTTCAGAAAGCAACAAGAATGCAACAAAAAAAAAAAAATTATGATAAAGAAAATATAAAATTAATGATAAGCATATTTAAAAAGCAGTTTCTCTGAAAAAATTATTAGTCACTCTTACTATAGCATAATTCTAGGGACAACAGAAACAGCTTATCACAGTAGATAGTTTTAGTATAGTGAATTTCTTTTAGCATAGCTTTGTACTTACAGTGCTTTGGGTCAGGACTTATCAGTAGTCTTATATTGAGAGTCAAAGTATAAATGAGTATGAACAGTGATAGGAAATGTCCCAGAAGGAAGCAAATCATATAGTGTAACTATAGGTACTATAGGTTTACATAAACCTTTTTGTGGGTGGCAGGCACATAAAAAAAAATAATTCGAGATGTGAGGCAATGTAATTAATTGCTGAAAGAAGAGATAGGAAATGTCCAGAAGGAAGCAAATCATGAATACAATTTCAGTACACGAACACTAGGAATATACAGAAATCTGCACATATAGGATCTGACCATTACCTTGTCAAGAGCATATGCAATTGAAGGTCTGCAAATGTACTCTGAGTCCTACCACCATCTCTTTTAACAGTGAAGTATTGAGCAATGCTTGATACTGCTAGACTTTACCAAGGATCAGTTTCTCAAATGTTATGAAAGAACTAGCTCAATGATTATGATGTAGTAAAGTAGGTGAAATGCTTCAAGAAGACTGTGCATGAAACTCGTTGGTCTGTTTTAGGGGATTACAGAGAAGCAAAAACATAACTCTTTAGGTGGGAGATGAATTTCATTGCCTAGTGTGAGACCACCACCCTGCTAATGTATTGGAAGCCTGAAGTGATTTTAAAAAATGGCATGTTTGGTCTCTAGAGCAGGGTTTCTGGACAAGGTAAAAAATAAATAAAAATGAAAAAAAAAAAAAGATGAAAAAATTCCTAACCCATGCATGTTATGAATGTACTATAGGTTTACATAAACCTTTTTGTGGGTGGCAGGCACATAAAAAAAAATAATTCGAGATGTGAGGCAATGTAATTAATTGCTGAAAGAAGAGAATGCAGGAAGAGCTTGAGCAGCATTCAAATAATGACTAGGATATGACAAACAATTGACTAAGGTATAGGGAAATGAATTATTTTTTTATTTCTTCCCTCCTCTTTTACCTTGTGGTGTCGAGGATTATTTAACCGTTACCATATTGAGGATAAGGTGGTTAGCCCTATGCCTCTTGGTGTGTCCTATGTCTGTAGTCACAGGCTGGTTTCCCTGTTCTGGGGGATGAAAAACTTGAGTTTCTGGGTTAAAAAACTCCCTACCTTCGTATGAGACCAGCTAACTCACCTTTAGTTGAAAGAAATCAGATAAAGGTTCCTCAGGCTGACAAGAATCAAACTGAGGTGTTTCCAACCAAAGGACTTCGTCTATACTGACTAAGCTACGGAGGCTCTAGGGAAATTAATAAACAAGTAAAAACACAGTTGAAAATTGATAAAACCCTGGTTTTACAGCATGGGCAGAGAATACAGCTAGAGAGAACAATCACAAAGGACTATGAAGTTATTGATAAGTTATGTAAGAATAGAGAGAATGGAGTGAAGCTATTAAAAGATTAAATTAAGTACACAATTGAAAGGTAGATGCCATCGTGGCATGGCAGGCAAGGGCATTCAGATAATCTTTTAAACAGTATTCAGTCTTGTGACTAGTTGTCCTTAGTGAACAGACACTAGTTCCTTTTCCCATTTTAATATCAATTCCATTACACCATGTGAAGAGTTATATTGGCTATAAATAAATTAAAACTTCATCACTAGGATATGATAAATTACTGTAGAAATGCTTAAAGGGGATAGGAAAAGTATAGTGACTTGGCTGAGTAAGATTCTGAACATTTTCTCTCAAAGTGATAGGGGATTTGAGGAATCAGCCTATTGTCTATTTCAGATAAGGTCTCCTGTGTTGTTATATTCTCGTAGACAGGCTTATACGTTGGTTATGCATTATTAAAACACTTAAGGAATTGAACAACGTAGTTAAGGATATAAATTAAATTATACTTTAATAAATATTTTCCGATATTTCGGCAATGTCACATTGCCATCTTCTAAAGGAACTTACAAAAAAAGCACGTGCACGTAGGCACTACAAACACAGTAACTGGGAATGAAGAGATGAAGCTATTGTTCTCCTAAAAGTCAAGAATTCAAAAACAGCCTCCCTTTCCTAGACACACTAGTCACCCACCAGCCTAATGGAACCTTGGTTTTCTCAGTTTACAGAAAACCCACCCATACAGGCAGATACATTCACCAACAATCCCCCCCCCCCCCTTCACAACAATATGGAGTAGTGAAAACACTATACAACAGGGCTAAATTAATCTGTTCAAACGACTTGGCCCTAAACACTGAATTAAATCACATCCTCAACACTTTCTCAGCCAATGGCTACCCCCCAAAAAAGGTCCAAAAAATATTAGAACCTACAAACCACAGATCCCCTCCCCCCCCCTCCACAACAAGGATTACTCTAAATCCATCACCATTCCCTACATCCGAGGCACCTCGGAAAAGATTACCAAAATCTTAAAAAAGCATGACCTGACCTCCTGTCACAAACCTTACAGAAAATTGGCATCCCTTATCCGCTCCACTAAAGACCAACCACTTCCCCTAGACCTACCTGGTGTATACCAGGTCCCTTGCAGTTGTAATCTGTCTTACTTTGGCCAAACAGGCAGGACATCGAATATCAGAATTTCTGAACACAAGGACTACATCCGGTTTCACAAGTACAGCCATTCTGGTCTTGCGGACCATGCTCTGGATACACGCCACAGAATACGGTGGAAGAAAGCTACAGTAATACACCGTAGCAAATACAAATACGAAAGACTATGGAATCAGCCTCAGCCCTAAGAAATTCTCCAAACCTCAACAAATTTGGTTGTATGCGACTGCCCCAAATTTGGGAGGCTTACATCAGCAGACCTTCAGCCCAACGGCCAAGAACACCTACTTAGCCCGCTAGAGGGCACCATCAGGACTTTTAGGAGAACAATAGCTTCATCTCTTCATTCCCAGTTACTGTGTTTGTAGTGCGTACGTGCACGTGCTTTTTTTTGTAAGTTCCTTTAGAAGATGGCAATGTGACATTGCCGAAATATCGGAAAATATTTATTAAAGTATAATTTAATTTATATCCTTAACTACGTTGTTCAATTCCTTAAGTGTTTTAATAATGTGTTGTTATACTCAGTAGGATAAAAGACCTGGTTGACAAATTTAGAGATTAGCAAGGTGAATTCAGAAGAAGCTGCACAGACCAAATGTTTTCAATGAGGCTGATCCTTGAGAAATGTTTAGAATTTCAGAAACTTGTGATGACTTTTTTTTTAACTTCAAAAAGGCTTTGATTCAGTTGATAGACAAAATTTACAATGGAAAATTGTAAGAGCTTACAGAATAACTGACAAACTTATTAGCTTTGTGACTGCTTTATAGGTTCATTATAATGCTTCATTATAAGTTAATGAAGCATATGGTGAATGGATTAAAATAACTTGAGTCAGGATGGGGATGTGTTGTCATCTTCTCTATTTAGAGATAAAAAGACTAGAATAGCATTTCTCAATCTTTTTGCCTTTGCGGAACTCTTGAAATAATATCCATGTTGTAGGGAATCCCTACATAATAATTATTATATATCATTGTTAGTATCTTTCTTTATTATTTATGAATTTAATAATCACGAGGAAAACAATAAGTGCTATAATAACTTTATCGTTTATTTGTAATTTTCAAAATAATCAGATAAATCAAAGTAAAATGTCATATAAACAAAAATATGTGCCAAAGAATTGTTATTTTTGAAATAAATATGAATAATAAAGTTTTAATTTTCTAATGTGAAACCTGTGCTTGTCTTTTGGTACACAAATACTTAATTGAGGGTCCGATTTTAGATAAACAAACATGGATTTCATCTTCAACAGAAAGGATATGATTTCTGTCTTTGCTCTTAATACTTGTCAAACAAGAAAAAAGCTTGCTCACACATGTAAGACTTTGAAAACTGCAGCAATATATTTATTGCTTTCCTATGAATAGTAGGATACTCTTCTTTAACAGAAATCCAGAACTTGTCCAGGGATAGGTCAGTAAATCCCATTTTGAATGTACGATCAGATTGCAGCCCACAAAGTTCTTCCTCTTCTCTTAAGGTCAAGTTCTCAGGATGAGCAAAATATTCTGAGTATGGATCTCTCACCCAATCATACATTTGTGTTGGAAGGGACGGAAAATAATGTTCGATTTTTATCATCAGTTCTTCCAGGTGGGTTACAATAAGACCTGAAATTTGATGATATCCTTCTTTACTTTTAAACCCCACCAGTAATTGATACATATCAAGATTCCCTTTTGCAACATGATTTTTTCGAAGATTCAGTCTTCTTTTAAATCTAAGAATCTTGTCATTTGAAGATAATATATTTTCTCCAGGGCCCTGCAGCGACTTGCTCAGCATATTAATGTAATGAAAAATGTCAGCTAAATAGGCTAGCATCTGCACCCACTTTTGATCTTCAAAACACTTGGCAAAATCTTGTTTATTGTTTTCTTGAAAATATCTTTGCAATTCATCTTTTAGCTCAAACACCCTATTTAGAACATTTCCTCTACTTAGCCACCAGATTTCTGTATAGAGCAAAAGGTTTATATACTCTTTGCCCAGATTTTTTACACAGAATTTTAAACATTCTGGAATGAACTGGCCTTTGTTTAATAAAGTTAACCATTTTTGTGGCATCATCAAAATCTTTTTTCAGTTCATCTCCAAGAAATTTTGACATCAACACTTCTCTGTGAATAAAACAGTGTGTTGAGAAAATATCAGCATTTTCTTGAAAAATGTCAGCTAAATAGGCTAGCATCTGCACCCACTTTTGATCTTCAAAACACTTGGCAAAATCTTGTTTATTGTTTTCTTGAAAATATCTTTGCAATTCATCTTTTAGCTCAAACACCCTATTTAGAACATTTCCTCTACTTAGCCACCAGATTTCTGTATAGAGCAAAAGGTTTATATACTCTTTGTCCAGATTTTTTACACAGAATTTTAAACATTCTGGAATGAACTGGCCTTTGTTTAATAAAGTTAACCATTTTTGTGGCATCATCAAAATCTTTTTTCAGTTCATCTCCAAGAAATTTTGACATCAACACTTCTCTGTGAATAAAACAGTGTGTTGAGAAAATATCAGCATTTTCTTCTTTTACATGAGAAACAAAACCTCTTGTGGAGCCAACCATGGATGGAGCACCATCAGTACATTTGCCAATACAGTTCTTCCAAGAAAGACCTTTTGTTTTCAGATATGAGGATAAAATATTGAATGTATCTATTTCTCTGCTTGTGTTAGGTAATTCTTTACAACAGAGAAAGTTTTCTTGAATTTCACCCTCATTAACAAATCTTACAAAAGCTACAATGTAACAGTTATTGGTAAGATCTGATGACTCGTCAACTTGGATGGAAAAACTGCTATTTTTCAGTTTATCACTCAAAACCTCCACGACGTCATTTGACATATCATGGATACGTCGACTTATCGTACTGTTTGAAAATGGAATATTTTCAATTTCTCATACTGCATCTTGTCCCAGCATATTTTACCCACTATAATTTTACATGCTGGCATTATTAGGTTCTCACCAACTGTGTGACTTTTCCTTTTCTGTGCAATAATTTCTGCTACCGAATAACTTGCTTCACGAGCCTTTTCACTGACACTGAATTTATTCATAAAAACTGCACATTTTTTCTTTCGAGATTGCAATAGCGTTTTAAAATAATCAGCACTTTTATTTTCCATATCATTGTGATTTTTCGTGAAATGTCTTTTCAATTTTGCTGGAGCCATTGCTGTATATTTGAAAGTTGTTTGCCACAGACGAGACACAGTGGAAGAGGACAATCTGGATCACCAGTCAATGTAAATGTAGAAAGTATTTTTAACTTGGGTATAATTATGTTAAAGATACCAAGCAATTTTAAACCTGGTTTTACTCCATTTCCCAAGTGAGCAAACAGACAAAATGTCAAGTTTGCGCCTGCAATTGATGCAAGACTAGCTGATCCCACAGGTAGTGCAAGACCGAGCAACTCGTAGTAAAGGTGGAGCAAGCTCTGATCACTAATCTTAATATTTACCCTTAATGCCAAAACACATCTCCAAGAAGGGGATGTATGATGTTTTGTATTAAAGGCAAGGGGCCACTACCCAGACCGGTTTCGACCTTTATTGAGGTAGAATGGGAGTTCATGCCTTTCATCACTGGCCTCTTTAGATTTAAAAAAGTTGTGCTGAGAGTCAGCTTGATAGTGAGAGAGGAGAGGAAAGATAGAGTGGATAGTAGTAGATAGTTAAAGGAGGCCTCAGTCGATCTACTTGGCCTGACTTAAATGCCAAAACCAAGCAGATCTCCGCATTATCTCCCTCCATCCGTTCTCCCCCGCGTTCTCCGGCCAGCCACCTCTTCAGATGTCTGGCCGATGAAAGAAGTGAAAAAAACAAATGCAGGAAGACACATAAATTGAAAATCAAAAGAACTAGGACACACATAAACAGAAACAACAAAAGTCGGTGAATTAACAGAAAAGTACTGCAAGAACGGGGGAAGAGCCTGGCCCGAGTGATGCAGCCCGCAAGGAGCTGCACTGCCTCGCTGTAAGCCTTCGCCGCTCGGGTTCTCAGGTCTGCCCCCTCCTATGTGGATTAAGCGTGAACATACAGAAACAGAACCAAGAAACTTAGAAGGGACTTTTTTTTTTTTAAGTCATATTTGCCCTGCTATCTCTTACTGCTTCCTCATAGTCTTTTACCACGTTTTCCATCACTGTGAGTACGTGTACTGACTCTTCATCATTAAGTTGCCATATTCTCTTCAAGCATTCATTCCATTCCGCTCGGTCGTAAGTGACTTTCCCAAACTTGAGCCATATTCTAAGACTCTCTAGCTTACCTTCACATTGCAAAGCCACGTCTCCCTTTTCCTGTACAGCTGTGTGGACTTTGATTTTTATCTCGGGTTTATTCCTAAGATAGAATAGGATTCGTTTTGTTACATTAGAATTTTCATATAGGGGTGCTTTTCCTTTTACCGGTTTTGTAATGGGGTGAGAAGAACCAGTGTTTGTATCTACTGGTAAAGTTCTTTTTTCAAATTCCTTCATTATCCATGGGTATCTCTTTTCCAGAACTGCTCGTGTCAGCGACTTCAATGTGTCGCATAGGTGTTGTTTTTCTTCCACTGTTAAGTCCAAGTGACCGTCCAGTTGCTGGGGCTCAACCTTGGTTATATCCTTTACATAGAGTTCTCCCCATATGAGTCTATTGCTCCTTTTAAAGAACAAGAAAGTTGGCTCTCCTTTTGTGGTCATTATCTGAAGTAGTTTTTCTGCTGTTTCAGATAATGACCACATTTCTGCTTTAGGAGATCCCTTAAAGTTCTTCAGAATGACAGAGCCGTTTGGAGTATTGCTTTTAACAAAGTCTGTTCCTTCCTTAGTTTCTGGATTGTTTCCTTGCTCTCTGTCTTCTTCTTCTGATGAGGTTTCTTCCTCATTTTCTGTGTTGTTTTGCAACATTATCTCATTTCCTTTCTCATCCTCATCTGAACTTGAGGCTTCTATTTGGCTTTCAGTGTCCTGTTTATTTCGTTTCATTTCTCCTTCTTCTGGCGTGATGGGTCGTTTTGTTGTACTGGTGTTGATTTCCATTTCCTCTGTTTCTGTGCTGTTATTGTTGCCTTCCGATTCATTGGTGTAAGATTTCTTAGTGTTCTGTTTCTTTTTCTTCCTAATTCTCCCTTCTGCGTTCCTCCCAGTTATTGCCTGATTTCCTAATGTAGTCGTTGCGGTAGCTGGCGGTTGGAGGGCTGGAAACTCTTCTGGTTCAGTTGTTTGTGGTTCGTTTACTGTTTGGCCGGTAGCTCGAGAGTCCTGTGTTGTGAGCTTAGGAATGGCTACTGCCACAGGTGTTATGGCGCCTCCTACTCTTTCTGCAAGGGTCCTATTAAGACAAATGTCTATTTTATGGGATGTGTTCCCACATTTACGGCACAGTGACTCACATTGATTCAATGTGTGTTCTGTCGATAAGCAGTTGCGGCATGTGTTGTTTTTCGGGCAGTGAGCGCTAAGGTGACCCAAAGCGGTGCACCGAAAACATTGTTTTCTTACGCCTGGATAATTGACCATTACTCTTGCTGAGCCTAAAAAAATCAAGTTGGGGACCTCTGTTTTCATCTCGATTGAAATGCTCACTTCCCCTGACTTCCACTCTGGGATATCCGTGTCTTGTCCGATTGTTACGTTTCGGACAGTCCCCCACTTGGAGAAAATGGTTTTAATGATTTCCTCCCCTTTCTCTAGATATTCGAGTGGAAACCTGTCAATTTTTACGGATTTTAAAATACTTCCGACTAGGAAGGGTAGGTATTTTTTTTCCCTTCACATTCTATGCCTTTAAGGAGTGTTTCTCTTGTTTCTATGTTGTTTGTTACTATTTGGAATCTACCCCCCCCACCCCCGTAAGGGGTAAGCCCGTAAATACTTTCTGCTTTGACGACTTTGAGAAGAGCTCTCACAAACGTCGCTTTGTCGATGTTTGGGTCAATTTCGATCCCGAGAGTATGAACTCTTGGCAAGAATTTCGACATTGTTTAAAAGCAAATACCTTACCAACGGAATAGCAAATTTCAGTCCCCGAAAGGAAATACCCTAAAACGGACCTGCACCGACTGGAACGAGGCCGCAAAAAATAAAAACCAACAAAAGAAAAACTAGAAGGGTTCTTACCAAACAATACTGGAATAGGAGCTCTCTCTCGGGATCTGGTAACTGGCAACTGGAATCCAAAAGAAGACTGGAACATGGAGCTTTCTCTCGGGGCTGCTGAAAACAGGTCTCATCAGTGGGAGCCAGGCTAGAAATACCAAGATTTAGTAATGCAGAGCTTATAAGTATTTTACCAAAACAAGTTACCATAAGGTGTTTTAACCTTATTAAATAAAAATCTCAGGAGGAGATATAAATGTAGAAAGTATTTTTAACTTGGGTATAATTATGTTAAAGATACCAAGCAATTTTAAACCTGGTTTTACTCCATTTTTCAAGTGAGCAAACAGACAAAATGTCAAGTTTGCGCCTGCAATCGATGCAAGACTAGCTGATCCCACAGGTAGTGCAAGACCAAGGCAACTTGTGGTAAAGGTGGAGCAAGCTCTGATCACTAATCTTAATATTTACCCTTAATGCCAAAACACATCTCCAAGATCTATCCATCATCAGCTAGTCTTGCATCAATTGCAGGTGCAAACTTGACATTTTGTCTGTTTGCTCACTTGAAAAATGGAGTAAAACCAGGTTTAAAATTGCTTGGTATCTTTAACATAATTATACCCAAGTTAAAAATACTTTCTACATTTATATCTCCTCCTGAGATTTTTATTTAATAAGGTTAAAACACCTTATGGTAACTTGTTTTGGTAAAATACTTATAAGCTCTGCATTACTAAATCTAGGTATTTCTAGCCTGGCTCCCACTGATGAGACCCGTTTTCAGCGGCCCCGAGAGAAAGCTCCATGTTCCAGTCTTCTTTTGGATTCCAGTTACCAGATCCCGAGAGAGAGCTCCTATTCCAGCATTGTTCGGTAAGAACCCTTCTAGTTTTTCTTTTGTTGGTTTTTATTTTTTGCGGCCTTGTTCCAATCAGTGCAGGTCCATTTTAGGGTATTTCCTTTCGGGGACTGAAATTTGCTATTTCATTGGTAAGGTTAACAATGTCAAAATTCTTGCCAAGGGTTCGTACTCTCGGGATCGAAATTGACCCAAACATCGACAAAGCGACGTTTGTGAGAGCTCTTCTCAATGTCGTGAAAGCAGAAAGCATTTACGGGCTTACCCCTTACGGGGGGGGAAGATTCCAAATAGTAACGAACAACATAGAATCAAGAAAAACGCTCCTTAAAGGCATAGAATGTGAAGGGAAAAAATACCTGCCCTTCCTAGTCGGGAGTATTTTAAAATCTGTAAAAATTGACAGGTTTCCTCTAGAATATCTAGAGAAAGGGGAGGAAATCATTAAAACCATTTTCTCCAAGTGGGGGACTGTCCGAAACGTAACAATCGGACAAGACGCTGATATCCCAGAGTGGAAATCAGGGGAAGTGAGCTTTTCAATCGAGATGAAAACAGAGGTCCCCAACTTGATTTTTTTAGGTTCAGCAAGAGTAATAGTCAATTATCCAGGTGTAAGAAAACAATGTTTTCGGTGCACTGCCTTGGGCCACCTTAGCGCTCACTGCCCTAAAAACAACACATGCTGCAACTGCTTATCGACAGAACACACATTGAATCAATGTGAGTCACCGTGCCGTAAATGTGGGAACACATCCCATAAAATAGACGTTTGTCCTAACAGGACCCTTGCAGAAAGAGCAGGCGGCGCCATAACACCTGCGGCAGTAGCCATTCCTAAGCTCACAACACAGGACTCACGAGCTACTGGCCAAACAGTAAACGAACCACAAACAACTGAACCAGAAGAGTTTCCAGCCCTCCAACCGCCAGCTATCGCAACGACTACATTAGGAAATCAGGCAATAACTGGGAGGAACGCAGAAGGGAGAATTAGGAAGAAAAAGAAACAGGACACTAAGAAATCTTGCACCAATGAATCGGAAGGCAACAATAGCAGCACAGAAATGGAGGAAATGGAAATCAATATCAGTACAACAAAACGGCCCATCACGCCGGAAGAAGAAGGAGAAATGAAACGAAATTAACAAGACACTGAAAGCCAAATAGAAGCTTCAAGTTCAGATGAGGATCAGGAAGGAAATGAAATAATAACGCGAAACAACACAGAAAATGAGGAAGAAACCTCATCAGAAGAAGAAGACAGAGAGCAAGGAAACAATCCAGAAACTAAGGAAGGAACAGACTTTGTTAAAAGCAATACCCCAAATGGCTCTGTCATTTTGAAGAACTTTAAGGGATCTCTTAAAACGGCAGCAAAACTATTTCAGATAATGACCACAAAAGGAAAGCCAACTTTCTTGTTCTTTAGGAGGAGCAATAGACTCATATGGGGAGAACTCTATGTAAAAGATATAACCAAGGTCGAGCCCCATCAACTGGACGGTCACCTGGACTTAACAGAGGAAGAAAAACAACACTTATGCGACACATTGAAGTCGCTGACACGAGTAGATTTGGAAATGAGATACCCATGGATAATGAAGGAATTTGAAAAAAGAACTTTACCAGTAGATACAAACACTGGTTCTTCTCACCCCATTACAAAACCGGTAAAAGGAAAAGCACCCCTATATGAAAATTCTAATGTAACAAAACGAATCCTATTCTATCTTAGGAATAAACCCGAGATAAAAATCAAAGTCCACACAGCTGTACAGGAAAAGGGAGACGTGGCTTTGCAATGTGAAGGTAAGCTAGAGAGTCTTAGAATATGGCTCAAGTTTGGGAAAGTCACTTACGACCGAGCGGAATGGAATGAATGCTTGAAGAGAATATGGCAACTTAATGATGAAGAGTCGGTACACGTACTCACAGTGATGGAAAACGTGGTAAAAGACTATGAGGAAGCAGTAAGAGATAGCAGGGCAAATATGACATAAAAAAAAAAAAATGCCCCTTCTAAGTTTCTTGATTCTGTTTCTGTATGTTCACGCTTAATCCACATAGGAGGGGGCAGACCTGAGAACCCGAGCGGCAAAGGCTTACAGCGAGGCAGTGCAGCTCCTTGCGGGCTGCATCACTCGGGCCAGGCTCTTCCCCCGTTCTTGCAGTACTTTTCTGTTAATTCACCGACTTTTGTTGTTCTGTTTATGCGTGTCCTAGTTCTTTTGATTTTCAATTTGTGTGTCTTCCTGCATTTGTTTTTTCACTTCTTTCATCGGCCAGACATCTGAAGAGGTGGCTGGCCGGAGAACGGATGGAGGGAGATAATGTCGGAGATCTGCTTGGTGCTGGCATTTAAGTCAGGCCAAGTAGATCGACTGAGGCCTCTTTTAACTATCTACTACTATCCACTCTATCTTACTTCTCCTCTCTCACTATCAAGCTGACTCTCAGCACAACTTTTTTAAATCTAAAGAGGCCAGTGATGAAAGGCATGAACCCTCATTCTACCTCAATAAAGGTCGAAACCGGTCTGGGTAGTGGCCCCTTGCCTTTAATACAAAACATCATACATCCCCTTCTTGGAGTTGTGTTTTGGCATTAAGGGTAAATATTAAGATTAGTGATCAGAGCTTGCTCCACCTTTATCACGAGTTGCCTCGGTCTTGCACTACCTGTGGGATCAGCTAGTCGTGCATGAATTGCAGGCGCAAACTTGACATTTTGTCTTTTTGCTCACTTGGGAAATGGAGTAAAACCAGGTTTAAAATTGCTTGGTATCTTTAACATACAGTCAATGTAAAGCCCTTGATAAGTAATTTTCATTGTAAAGACGAACCTTTTTTGTATTCGTTTTTGTATTTGTGTTTTGAAATTCGGTATGAGATTCTAATTCTTAATCACTAGCCTCTTCAGAATTGTGTGGATTTTTTCTCTTCAAAAATTTTCATATTTTAAGTTAGAAATTTCTATAAAATAAAAAAATGTAAAAAAGATGATAAATCAAAATTAGACTAATAAAACTGAAGCACAAAACGTAAATAAGGGAAAACAAAAGAAATACATGGGAAAACGGGGGGGGGGAGAAAACAGAACAACTCCATTACAGTGATCTTTGTTTACATCGCGCAAAGCACTTATGTAACCTTATTCACCATTCAGAATAAACTATCGAAATATCGAATTGGAAGTGTGAATATATTTTATTGTAGGTTAGCTAACAGTTGTTGGCACGTAACTCAAATGAAATTGGTCTTGAAACAATAAAAATACTTATTACATGTGAGACTGTCATTAAAGGTATTAGTTTTTTAAAAAAATTGGTTAAATTAAAGAGCCGAGAAAATTAGTTTATAAAACAGATTCAGTTATGTTAGTAATATAAAATTTAGTAAATTAATAAAAATATAATAGAAAAAGTATAATATTGCTCAAACTATCGACTGCAACCTGAAATAAAGGAGTAACCTTCCCAAAAATTACAGTTTAGCTAAAAAAAAACATACAAACTTTTCATATTAATGAGTGAATACATATCTACATGCTAGAAAACACATAGGATTGATAAGAGACCGACTGCGTTTCTTGCTTGCACTGACTCATAAGTGACACTAGCTAGCACTAGAACTAGCTCCAGTTGCCGTATGATAAGTGGATCATGGACAGCATTGCCTTGCATCCTAGTGGGAGTTAATACAACTAATGCAAACTCGAATTTATTCCTTTCAGAGAACATTTATTATTTTCTTCCACTGTTTAAGTTCATTTATTTGCCACTGCTATTCATTATCATTTCTCATGGAACCCCGGTTGAGAAACACTGGACTAGAGATTAAAGAATCTTTAATGTCTAACCTGGATTATGCTGATGATTGTTTGGCCTTATTCACAAATTATACTGGAGAAATGCATTCTTTTACTGCTTCAATTGATCATGCTGAGAGTCAGCTAGGTTTGATTATCAATATTGAGAAAACAATGATACTGAAAAGAGATGATAAAATTGTTCTCTGTATGTGCTATAGAGTAAGTCTCCACTTCAGTTATCTTTGTAGCTATATAATTGATATTGGTGAGGTGAGGAATGAAGTGAATAAATTAGTGATGGCTTTAGGGGTATTCAAAAAGTTATGGAAAGTTTGGAAAGACAGCAGTAATAAAAAGCTTAAAATTTACAATAGTCTGCTTCTCTATTGTATTGTGTTATAGAACCAAGATGTAGATATTATGCAAGAGTGATGATTGGAGATTTGATGCTTTTGATCATTAATGGTATTAAAGAGTATTTTTGGGGTAAGTTAGTTTGACTTTATGAATAATGCTGAGATACATCGAAGTAGTGGTCAGCCACTACTTCGATGTCTATCCTGTGTAAGGAAAGGCTAGGATGGTTTGGCTACGTTGCAGAATTCAGTTCATTCATTTGACAAGCAGTCGTATTAAGTGATCCAGAAGGTGTTAGAAAAAGAGGTAGGCCTTGAATGAGACATTGACAGTCTAAATGAGATCTTGAAATGGAATATGGTGCCATGAAGTAGCAGTGTACTCTCAGTACAGACTCTCAACATATCTGGCATAATAAGCTGCTCAATTTAGTCAAACCTCTGTGACGGTTGCTTGAGGAACTTGTATGTATGTATACTTAAGAAGGTTAGAAAAATTGTAGGAGAGAAACTTGGGGGAATTACAAGCTAGATTTCATTATCAGATTTTTTTTTACATTATGACAAATAGTCAAGAAATCATGGTAATTCCATTGCACAATGGTGGTGCAAAGACCAATGTATCCAACTATCGACCAATTAGTATCTCATTTGTGGTGGTGAAGATTTTGGAAAAATTGGTTAGTTCCCGCATTCAGAAATGGGTTGACAGTGAATCTCTACTTTGCAATGAACAACATGGGTTTACTAAGGGAAGGTCATGTTTTAGCAACTTGCTCACATTCTATAACAATGTTACCATTGAACGAGATAAGGGGAATGGATAAACCATGATACTTTTGGATTTTGCTAAGGCTTTTGACAGAATACAGCATGGCAGACTGCTGCATAAATTGGAGAAAATGGGTTTGGGTTATTCAATATTAGCATAGATAAGAGGATGGCTGACTGACAGATATCAAAAAGTGGTATATTGGGGATCTGAGTCTGCAAGGTTCTCTTCCTAGCCACATAGGCTACTCTCAAGATGCTTTTTCCTTTAATGCTATGTCCTTTGCGGACGATCTTATTCTCGTAGCCTCTACTAAGATAGGCTTGCAGGAACTTCTTGACCGGGCAGTTGACTTCTTCTCTATTCGAGGCCTTTCTATTAATGTAGAGAAGTCCTGCTCTTTAGCTCTTGTCCCTGCTGGTCGTGAGAAGAAGCTTAAGGTCGAGACTATAGAGTTTTCCCTGCACGGGAGGCCGTTGCATGTTTTAACCATCCTGAAAGAGTGGAGATACCTCGGTATCATGTTCACCCCAAAGGGAAGGTCTTCTGTCCCTTCTATCTTAGAAGCTGGGATCGCTTCTTTGAGGAAAGCTCCTCTTAAACCCCAGCAAAGACTGTTTTTCCTTTCCTACTATCTACTACCTCACTTTTACCACAAGTTGGTGCTTGGTAGGACATATATCTCGGTACTGTCCCGAATGGGCAGGGCTATCTGTTCAGCCATGAGATCATGGCTCCGACTGCCACCTGACACCCCTACTGCATATTTCCACACAAGGGTGAAGGATGGTGGGCTCAGGGTTCCGTCGCTTAGATGGCTGATCCCACTCCTGTGGCTGTCAAGAATTGCGAAGTTAGAATTATCTTCTTCCCCTATCTGCAGAGAGGCTTTCTGTAGCCCATTAATACAAGAAGACTTTAGACGGGCTAAAGGCTGGTCCCATTATCAGGGTACCTTAATTGAGTCAGCACTCACAGAACACAAGAGGTGGGCATCTCTGTTGCACTGTTTTGTAGATGGTGCTCCTTTAAAAGAGTCATATCTGGTACCTCCCCAGCATGATTTGGTAAGGGATGGCACCAAATTCCTCCCTGGGTTCGAGTATATTGACCTTATCAGGACGAGGATCAATGCCCTGCCTACTCGAGCCCACACAGCTCGAAGGTGTTAGTGACAACTCAAACTGTAGGGCTGGATGCCACTACAGTGAGACATTGTCTTATATAGCCCGGTGTTGTTTCCGCACCATGAGGTCTGCATGCGGAGGTATGACGCAGTGGTCTCCATTCTGAACAACTGCTTTAAGAACAAAGGTTGGGTGACCGCGGTGGAACCACATTATAGGACCTCCGCAGGCTTGCATAAGCAGACAGTGATTAAAAGAGATGGTGACATTTGGGTAGTTGATGCCCAGGTGGTGGGAACAAGATGCCCACTAGCCTATAGCCATAATAATAAAGTGAACTACTATAAAAATAACCAAGATCTAGTTAGTAAGATACGGGAGGAGCATGGGGCAACTCTGAGCTTTACCAACACCACCATCTCTTTACATGGCGTATGGAGCGCACATAGTTATAAGGACTTAAAACAGCTTGGGTTTATGCAGAAGGATATAAAAATTCTTTCCTTGAGGGCCCTACAGGGCACACTGGTGGCATGGCATTGCCACCAGAGAATGCTACAATGATAACTAGAACAGGCGCAGGGTAAAACACTTGTAAAGGCTTAGGCCTATATCAAGTCTGGACGAGATGTCTGGACATGATGTAAGGGTAGTACTGCCATAACCAGTACAAAGATTAATAAAAAATAAAAAAAATAACAAGTGGTGTACCACCACAAGGATCAGTGCTTGGTCCACTGTTATTCAATCTGTACATTAATGATATTGGGAAGGATTTGACAAGCGACATACAGTTATTTGCTGATGATGCAAAGATAGGTAGAGTAATCAGGAATGCAGTCTTTGCAGAATGATTTGAATAGGCTGGAATTGTGGGCATGGGAAAATGGGTATCAGTTCAATGTCAGTAAATGTAAAGTCATTCACTTTGGCATGATTAGATATCCAATGTCGTATTATATTGGTGGGATTAGGCTAGAAGAAACTGATGAGGCTAGGGAACTTGGAGTATTAGTAGATAGGAAGTTGAAGTTTAGGGACCATGTGGCAAAGTTTGCAAATTCAACTCAAAAGATAATTGTAATGAGGTTGTTATTTTGCCTCTTTACAAGGCCTTGATAAGACCTCACTTGGACTATTGTGTGCAGGTCTGGTCTCCTGGTTTCCATTGTGATTTTGATATATCGGAGAGAATACAATCCTGATATTAAAAATGATATCAGGATTGTGGAATACTGATTATGAAGACAGATTGAGAATTTGTAGACTGCAGACACTATCAAACAGGAGAAAGAGGGGTGATATGATTGAGACTTACAAACTTCTGAAAGGGTCATACAGGATTTCAAATGATGGAATTTTTCAATTTATGGAAGGTGGGGAAAGGATGAGAGGGAATCCTTGGAAGCTGAGAATGAAGGCCACCGAGAAGGGTGTGAGGGCTAGATTTTTCTCTCAGAGGGTGGTGCGTGATTGGAATGGATTGCCATTGGATGTTGTGAGTGCAAGCAGTGTGAATGAATTTGAGAATAAGTATGATAGCTGGTGTGTAGTATGTGGCCTCCCTCGATGAGTCTCTGACTCCTTGGAGGTCTCTCTTAATAATAAAAAACACTATTATATGCACAAATGGACATAGCAATATATAGCATGTACAGATGTCTTTCACTACAGCAGACTTGTAGGAACTAAGATAATTTATTTGTAAGTATAACTTACAGAAGAATAACAGCTGAAAAAATTGTTGATAAGCAGCTTGTAATAATGTAAACTTAATTATGTAGTACTGTTATGATATTCTGTATACTCCTTGAGAGAGGGAGGATGTGTGTGTGTGAGTGAGGAATTTGTGATTTTTGATTTCAACTTATTACTGAGATGAGATGAGATTCCAACTAATATTGAACAGTCAACCAAATTACAGAGATTGAAAGTTAGACAAGCATAGTAGGTGAAAAATTAAATGAGAGTAGGTGTTAAAGGTTATTGTTACATAAACAGATTGATGTTTTCAGCATGATTCATCCAGGGATAATATCCACTTGTGGTTGATGCTTGCTGAAATGGATTGGCCCTACAGTTAAACTTTATATTCTTTGTGGCAATAATTCTAACGGGGAAGGTTATAAAACACATGTTTAATTTTGACTGTTTATATCAGAACACAGAATTATAAGTAAATAATTATTTATTGACTTAGTGCTGATGTTTTGCTGGTGTTATAAGCAGCATCTTCAGAGCACAAAAACACAGTTTGTCACAGTATGCGAGACTACATCAGCATAGTGTAACAAAGTGACTAGTTTAAAAAAATTGTAGCAACAACACAAAGACTAAAGTCCTAATTAGGCATCCTCTATCTTTAAAAAAAATAATAATAAAAACAGAGAGAGAAAGCAGGTACTAGTTATGTCTTAAGATGACTGTCTCCCAAATCTTAGGCAAATTTATACAGCCATATTTGTTGAGATTCGGAGTATTTTTCAAGGCGTCTGTTGATTCTAAGAATGATCTCTCTGACTTGTAAAAGCTTCTGTGCAGTACTTTTGTTTTCTTCCATTTGATCTTGTGTGATTTTGCCGTTACTCCCAAACAAGTTCCAAAATCCAAAAAATGACATCCATCGAACGGGGAATGTATGACCTGCGTCAAGCAATAGCCAATAACATGCATTTAGATGTGGCCAACATCCTAATCCACTCTAAGCATCCCAGAAATTATATCCCTCATAAGGAAATCATTGCTCTAAAAGAGTTACATAATAATAGTGAGATTATCATAAAAAAAAGCAGACAGGGGGAACTTAATCATGGTGATGGACACAACAAATATGAAAACAAAATGCACACACTTTTACAAGATCAGTCAACATACAAAATTATCGATTGCAATCCCACCAACACACAAAAGAATAAGGTGTGTAAATTACTAAAAAAAAAGTCGCTTCCTGGCCTAAAGAAACAGTAAACAAACTCAAGCTCTTCCATGTTAAAACATCCAGGATATATGGAGAACTAAAAATCCGCAAACAAGGTACACCCTTATGCCCTGTTGTAGATAGTATAAATAGTATAAATTTTATAATCCCCATAAGATAAACAAAATACTAAATGCTCCTAAGAAACCCCGTCCCACTAACCACCACAGAGAACTACAACAAAACAGTCGCCATCCCATACATTAAAGGCACATCGGAAAAGATATCCAGGATTTCTAGAATTCTCAATAAACATCAACTACGCACTGTATTCAGACCGTGTGTCAAATTAGCAACTCTCATTCGTTCACCCAAGGACAGCATCCCTCCTTTATCACATCCAGGAGGCTACAAAGTACCCTGCTTATCTAATCAAGCATACTATGGTCAAACAGGAAGAACTGTGGACATCTGCATCAGTGAACATAAAAGATACATCCAGCACTATCAGTATGGCAAGTTGGGCCTAGCAGACCATGCTTTGGATACCCTTGCACACAGGATCAACTGGAAGAAAACAAAAGTATTGCACAGAAGCCTTGAAATATACTCCAAATCTCAACAAATATGGCTGTATAAATTTGTCTAAGATTTGGGAGACTGTCATCTTAAGACATAGCTAGTATCTGCTTTCTCTCTCTGTTTTTTTTTTTTAAAGATGAAGGACGCCTAATTAGGACTTTCATCTTTGTGTTGTTGCTACAATTTTTTAAACTAGTCACTTTGTTACATCATGTTGTAGTTTTGCATACTGTGACAAAACTCTGTTTTTGTGCTCTGAAGATGCTGGTTATAACACCAGCAAAATATAAGCTATAAGTCAATAAATAATTATTTACTTATAATTCTGTTCTGATATATACTGTCAAAATTAAACATCATGTACAACGAACATATAAGCCTTTCTACACATTATGAAACACAGATTGAAGGAAATACTGGTGAATAGATTGTTGCATGTGCAGCTAATCAAAGTTGATCCTGTAAAAATAATTGCCCCAAGTTGGTGTTTTCGACTTGGATTAGCTGCATTTACAGCAGTTCTCTGGCAGCGATAAGCACCCACATGGTGTTCATTTGGTTGCTCATTATTTCATAAAACTGAAATCTCCAAAAGCTGTTAAATTCATTTGAAGGTGGTAGATAACATTTCTAGGTGACCTTCATTGCACAGTTAAATATCATCACCCAGCTTATTTAAGGCCTGAAGACCAGATATGGTCTTCAGAGCAGGGATTCTGGTTTCTGTTACCCCCCCCCCCTTCTTCATCTTCTCCATACAGTGTGGGTGATATCCTTCAAGGTCATGCCAAACATACATCGGTTAAGAAATGGTGGTGCCCCAGGCTAGTGAGTAATGAGTTGGGAGATGGGGCTTTCCCATGAACTGGCACATAACCTGCTACCATACTCTGCCAGATTGTTCCTGGAGAGGGAGTTTGAGTAATCTAATGTGGGAGAGACTGTCAAAGCCATGTTATGGCATAGAGACAGCTTGCTCTCTGTATGGTGTCATGTCCAAGAGCCTGTCTCCTCTCACTTTGTCTCCACTCTGTCCTTCCATCCAACCATGAATGAACTAATGATGACTCTTACAAACAATTACAATGACACTGCAACAAAAAAGAATCTCCTGCATAAAATAACACAACCAGTCACAGCATACCAGAATCTCCTCAATAAAAACTCACTTTCACATCACTTCACTGACAGCTGTGATTAATACCAACATTAATGGCATACACCATCACTTACAGTCATCCAGACCACACCTCTTCTTACTCTTAACAGAAACCCAAATAGCATCTACATCCAGTCCACCTCCAATGTCCAAATTACTTACTTCACAATTGCCTTCACCAGAAGGGTGGCATCTGTATCATTGTGATATCATATATTACATGCCAGAAGAGAGTGGCTTTAGAATACCCTGCTTTTGATCTCCTCTGGTTCATGGTTACCTTGCCTCATCTAGTAATTTTCATCTGCTATATTTATCATTCTCCAAACTCTGATAACCACTCGGACCTCTTCACACTCCTTTCTGTGAAACTCGATCATCTGTAATCCAGCCATCCTAATAATGGGGTCATCTTCCTAGGTGATCTCAACATTCACAATTCCATCTGTCTCCCTTTTTCCAACACTTCTGATCAAGCTTGATGGATGAGCGGCAGAAATCTTTACCATAATTAGTGACTTAATGTGAATTGTACATCTACCTACAAAAATTCTTGATAGTCCCTTCACTTTCTCAATACTCTGGATCTCTTTTTAACCAGTTTCTTTCCAGATACAAAGTCACTTCTCCTCTTGGCAATGCAGACCCAATCTTGTACAAGTCTCCTCTCTAACAGAGTGCCCCCTCTTCAAATCACTCCCAACAGCACATTCTTTAGTACTAAAAAGCTGTCAAATGGAATGACCTGCAGAATTTCTACTGCTCCTTTCCTTGGTCCAACTATTGCTTCTGCTCTCTGATCCTAAGACCTGCTCTGAACAAGTCACAAAAATTATCCTCACTGGCATGAAGATTTTCACCCCCCCCCCCTTCTACCCAGAATTTTCATCTGCTTTCCAAGTCCTGGTTCAACAGTAAGCATATCAAAGCAGTTGAAGAAAAAAATTCAGCTTATTGCAGGTGGCTTGCATCAAAATCCCCAGTTTCATTCTCTGCCTATACCACATACTACAACAATTGCAAAACAGTCATCAGCAGAAAATTTGTCTTCTCTCCACTGGAAGATACTAAGACCATTGGGAATAACTTCTGCTCACCTGCACTATCACCTCTCTCTGTCTCTCTTTCATCTTGTTGGCGCCACTGTCACTTCACCCAGAGATCATGCTGACCTCCTAGCATCACTCTTTTCCTCAAACTCTTGCATAGATGACCAAGGGAAATTGCCTCCTACCATACTAGAATCTGAGCACCATATGCCTCCTGCAATTTTTGGACAAAAAAAAGACATAAAAATTACTAAATAATTTGGACACTAAAGAGTCTTCTGGTCCTGGCGACATTTCTCCAATTGTTTTCCAAACCTAACGCCATTTTGTCTCTATAATATGTTATATGTAGCCAGTACTTATTCCAATGTGTGGAAGCAATCACATATCCAACCTATGCCATAAAAGGGAGAAAGTCTACCTTCAAACTACCAACCAATTGTCATCACTCTCGACATTTCTAAAGCTTTTGGCTCTGTCCAGCATCAAGGCCTGCTAAATAAATTGCCATCCTTTGCTCTACCTGCTATCCTTAGTAACTGGATTGCCAACTTCCTCTCTGGTCATTCACTACATGTCTGATGGCTCCCTCTCTTCGATCTCCACTGTCAATGCAGGAGTACCTCAGGGCTCTGTCCTATCACCTCTTTTTTTATCCCACCCATGAAAGACAGAAGATCCTATAGCAACCAAATTCTGTGTGGGGGAAGGATCAGTAATAGAGTAATCTGTTGATATTCTTCTTGAACTGTTGAAGATTGTAGTCCTTTGAAAATGCTACATAAGGGAGACTGTTCCACAGAATTGAGATTGAAGGAATGAAAGATGACTGGGATTAGTAGGTTCAGTGAGTATGCAGTTCGACTGTAAAAGGATGTTAAACAGCATGAGTTCCTGTAGATCTAGCATAATAGATGCTAGTTCTGCTGAACAATGGCCATGAAAATATCTGGAGTAGAGACACAATGCAGAAACTGATCTTCTATGAGAAAGTGGCTGAAGAGACTATAAGAGAAGTGTTTTTTATCAACCAAACTGCCCTTTTTCAGACAGCATCAAGAATTTTTAGAGAGCTCTTAGGTACACTATTCCAAACATGAGAGCATTCCAATTTGGATTTGGGATTTATATAGAGTAAGTAACTGTTCAGCAGAGAAGTACCATTTTCACTGGAAAAGGTTGTCAAGTTTTTTTTTTTGGAAGCTGTTGATAATATAGAAGTGATATGTTTGTGCCAGGAAAGGTTATTGAGAGTGAGTCCAAGAAGAGAGATTTGATCTTGAGTGTTGAACTGAGCATGATCAAAAGTCAACAGAGATGATCTGAGGGGTTTTTTTTATGGGAAAACAAGCAAAACTGCATTTTGGAAGCATAGAAGTTGACTAGGTTGCTTTCACCTCAATCAAGGATATGCAAGTCTTCCCACTTGACATTAGTGTAATGTTAGAGCATATGAGATTGTGAATGGCTGAAAGAAGGACATTCCACCAGAGATAAAACTTAGATAAGATCATGGTCTGAATTGCCAAGAGGAACATTCACCTGAACATAGTACCTGGAAGGAGAACTAGTTAAAAAAAAAAAAAAAGATCTAGAGTGTTGGATGAATGAAGAGGATTGTTAAGAATTTAGGTAGGGGGATGAATGATCTGTTTTAAATTATTACTTACAGCAAAAATCATGGCTCCCTTCTAGCTCAGTCAGTGAAATTTGAATAGGGATCCAATTAAAATTATAGACACTGAAATCACCAAGAAGAATGACTACACATAAATGACCTACTCTTAATTACCACTAATAATATTCATAGCTTTGCAGATGATAGTACTCTTCATGTTACTCGGTTATCAAACCCTGCAGTGCTCAGAAATCTCAGGCATCAAGATCATTTGCAACTAGTGCCTTAAACATTGATCTGCATACTTTCCTGGAGCAAGGACAATCTGGTCACCTTCAATTCTACCAAAACACAGTCTTGCCTCTTCTCTCATAAAAGAGATCTCAGCTCACCTACCCTTGCCCTCAGTAATACACATATCATTAGACATGATCAGATTGCTCTGCTTGAATTTACACTTCTTCAGTTTCCAAAAAACTAGGCATCCTCTTTCATTCAAAATACCATTTCACTCCCAACCAGCTCTTAATTTTATACAAATCCCAGATCCACCCATCCTTAGAATATTGCTCACATGTTTGGGGTAGTGCACTTAAACCTTCTCAAAAATTTCTTGACATTGTCCAGAGAAGAGCAGTTCAGCTCATTGGCATTGCTCCACTGAATTGGCAGCCCCAAACATGTGAGCAATATTCTGTTCTGAGGACAAGGGTAGGTGAACTGAGATCTCTTTTATAGAGAAGAGACAAGACTGTGTTTTGGTAGCATTGAAGGTGACCAGATTGTCCTTGCTCCAGGAAAGTATGCAGATCAATGTTTAAGGCACTGGTTGCAAATGATCTTGATGTCTGAGCACTGCATGGTTTGTTAAACGAGTAACATGAAGAGTATTATCATCAGCAAAGCTATGAATAGGATTAGTGGTAATTAAGAGTAGGTCATTTATGTGCAGTCATCCTTCTTGGTGATTTCAGTGTCCATAATTTTAATTGGCTCTCGTTTCAAATTTCACTGACCTAGCTGGAAGAGAGGCAAATATTTTTACTGTAAGTAATGAATTAAAACCGGTCATTCATCTACCTAGCTGAATTCCTGATTCCTCTACTTTCTGTACCCCTGTTAATACAAGAGCAGCAGCTGTCAAGCAGTCTTCCTCTTTTATTAAGGCCTTTAGAATAGCCTTCTGTAGGAAGTATTCCCAAAGAGCAACAACTTGCACCTCTTAAAAAATGTCAATAAACTTCTATCTCATTCCCCTCATATATGGGATCAATATATGAAAAAAAATAAAAATTTCAAGAGGTACATTGATGCACAGAAATTGAAAACAATAACTAAAACTGTTTCTATGCTTCCAGATTATGCAGAGGGTGGGAAAGAAAACTTACTCTATAGTGATTATGACATGCAGAAACTGACTACTGAAAGAGTTAAACATGGGAACGATTTACATTGCTCAGTGTTACCACTAACTACGCTACTTATTGGGACTTGAAATGCCTTAAAAAGACTACTTTGATAACTACAGCCAGGCTCTCAGATTACCTAAAACCTTAACACACTTGCAGTGCTGATGGGCTAAGATTTTAGGGGTTTTAAGGTTTACAGTTTTAGGATATTCTACAGATTTATGTTTTGTGGGTTTAACTGTCATAAATAATTTCTGTGCTGAAATCAACAATAAAACTTTATTAAGTTAAGGGGATAAAAATCCCTTATTGTTTTTCAGCCAGTAAGCGAAACTAAGATATTATATTATATGTTATAATATAATATAGTGACACACCTTTCTGGCAATCGTATAGCAAAAGTATGTAAGTTCTTTTCACTTAAACTCTGATATTCTAGGTCTAGCTACTCACTGATGAGACCTCAAAAAAGGTTGAAACCGGTCTGGGTAGTGACCTCTCCTCATAATGTAAAACAGTACTACATCTCCTAAGAGCTGTGTGTTTTTACATTATGAGAAAATATCAAGAACAGTGAGGGAGCTTGCTCCACCTTTGCAACAAGTTGCCGTGGTGTGGCACTACCAAGTGGTCACTTACACTTGGATCCGCCGACAGTTCGTCGGCATGAAACGTTCAGATCGTAGTTTTCGATCTTAGTTTCGCTTACTGGCTGAAAAACAATAAGGGATTTTTATCCCCTTAACTTATCAACCTCACCAGAAAAAAATAGCTGTTTGGCTTTTCATCTTAATTATAAAACTTTTTATTGTTGATTTCAGTTCAATTTCATAATCTGAAAAAAAATTGTTTATAGGAAGATACTGGCCAAGAAAATTTTCTGACAGATGTAAAACAAAGTGTTCAGAAATCCATTGGATTTGATGCTGTACTTAGGATAAGAACAAGCACAGGTATGTTCATTATGTATTTTATCGCCATTTTGATTAAATGTATTGCTTTAAATTGTGCAATGTAAATAACACTATGTGCTTTTTGAAATATAGTAATCTCTCAATTATACACTACTTGGAAAGAAGTTAACAAACACCATAGTGTGAGGCGAGGCTCTATGCTTCCAATAGAGTGAAGAGAAATAGGTAAGTTTAGTGTGAGGAACAAACAGCCATGATGCTCACCTTAACAAGATGTAGGACCACAAGTGTATTATAGCAATCAATAGGAATTTTGGACCATTGTTCCTGTAGGCATGCAATGAGGTCCTGGACTGTTGTGATACAGACATCCCTTAACCTCACCCCTGATGCTCCAGTTCATCGTACAGATGTTCAGTAGGGTGAAATCAGAGCTCCATGGAGGCCAATCAAGTGTGGTGACATTCATATCCACAAACTATCCAGCTATAGTAGAGCCTTATGATCGCAGCGCACTGTCTTGCTGAAAGAGACATCAGTTCAGAACTGACCATTGTTAGTTCATATTTATACAATTAGTCTCCACAGATTCAAAGTATGCAGTTGTAGCACTTTAGCTTAGACTAAAAATGTCTCTTTCGAGCAGCACTTTACTGTAATAGACAACGTTCCAGTAAGCTGGCACCAACTGATAGTATCATTGCTATATTGCTTGTTTCTTACTTGAACGCAGAGCATTATACGATAGCAATGATATCGTTTAAACCTGGCAGCCCATTTCATAAAATTGAGTATTGAGTGGTTGTAAAATTCTTTGTAAAAGAAGGTTTAACGGCAAAAGAAATTCATTCGAAGTTCATAAAAGTTTATGGGCACTCTTCTCCTTCGTTTTCGGCTGCCAGGTTTAAACGTGGTCGTACCAGCCTTGAAGATGATCCATGTGAAGGACGTCCAAAAAGTGTAACAACATCAGAAATCACTGATCAAGTGCATGAAATGGTATTGGATGACTGGCGAGTCAAAGTGTGCCTGAAATTGTTGAGACTATAGGCATTTCAAAAGAACGTATAGGATATATTTTGCATGAAGAATTACAAATGAAAAAGCTTTGTGCAAGATTGGTGCCGCACTTGTTCACAGCAGATCAAAAACACACTCACATGAAAATCTCTGAACAGTGCTTAGAGTTTTAACAAGAATAAAACTGATTTTTGTGTGCATCGATTTATTACTGTGGATGAGACTTGGATACTGTTACACCTGATATCTTAGGAATATAGTATTCTCAGCTCTCATGGTGTAACATGAAGAATAAATATCATAAATTAAAACCCCTGCATAAAAAAATGAATTATTTAATGGAAAATTTCTTGCATCCAGTAATATGTATAAAACTTAAGGGTTGCTGTTAAAGTAGCTGATGAAGGAAGGAATGTATTAATATTGTAATATGACTTAAAATAAGGAATTCTAACTAAATAAGTAGTTAACAAAGGAAAGTATAGATTAATATTGTAATATTAATTAAGTTATTAATTAATATTACAATATTAATTAATAACTTTGAGAGATTAAGTTATTAAGTAGAATTCATAGAAAAAGTTTGAAAAGGGATTAAGTCAGGCTAGCACAAGAAAAGCAAAGCTATCGCTTAGGGCTGATCCCCGGATTGAAACATTGAGAATGGGCTTGCCGATCAAATGACGTTTGGCAAGAAAACGCCACCCGAATTGGTCGATGATTAAAAAACAAGTAGAAGGAGGAGAAAGGAAGTAAGAAAAGGTGCCGTTAGGGGAGCAGCTATAAAAGGGTTGGTAACCCCCTGGGGGGGACACTCTTTTTGGATAGTCGCTTTTGGCCTTGGAGTTTGGTTTTGGTTCCGGTGGAGTTCACGGGGTTTTCCTGAGTGGCGACAGGGGTGATATCTCCTCATCACAACACGGAAATGAAAGTGAGCGGGATTTTGATTCCCGTTTTCCCGAGTAGGAAGCAAAGGAAAAATTGCCATAGAGTCCTAGAAAAGGAGGGATCTTCTTCGTTTCGACGCTAGTGATAACTACGCAAAGCAGAAAGCTGTAAAGAGATCGATGTCCTCGTTGCTGATAGTAGAGCAAATATGTGTGTGTTAAAGTATTCCAGAGTTACAAGAAGTTATACCAGAGGTTCATTTGGAAAAGAATAAAGGCCCATACGAAGAGTTCAAGAAAGGTACTGTAAATCATAACCTATGTTAGCTAGAAATTTGTCTGTGAAAAGTATCGTGATTCCAGTACAGAACTGTTGAAGTTATACTAGGACTTTAGTACATGATAGAATGTGTTATGTGTAGATTGACTAGTGTTAAAGATTTGTGAATGATTAAGAGTCCTAAGGTATTTTTGCATGTCTAATATATTGCACAAGATATTTAAATGACATAATTGTGTGTTGGTGCATATACCGGTATAACGGAATAGTGTGAATTAAGTAATTACGTATCCTAAGAATTGAATGCCTAATGTAATGTGTAAAATAATTGAAATGTCACAAGTATGTGTTAGCAGTGAATAATTTGTTAATCTACTTCAGTATGAAAAATCAGATAGTGTGAATTGATCTAATTTGTTCACATCAGGTGAATTTATGAATTAATGTGTATGGCGGCATAATCACAAATAGCCATATTGCTTGTAATGATTTAATGTTAGTCTATAAGTATTTTAGTTTAGTATTTGAATTGTACCATGTTTAGAAACTTAATAAACCTTTTGTTCAATGATAAAAGAATTGTCTGATGTTGCTAATACAATGCACCGCTTAAAATCATCGTACCTAATCACGCGGGAAATTTAATGTTGAGGAAAGATATTAAGAGTCACGACTGCAATAATATTTAAATACTAAGAGATATATTTGAGATTGACTTTCTCCCTATTCATGACAACATAAATGGTGCAGTTGATAACCACTTGAAAATATTGTACTTAGTCACGCGGAAAATTTAAGTTGAGAACCGGTCACGACTGCAATAGTTACACTTTCAGATATATTTGAGTTCTTTCTCCTTGTTTATGTTTGTAATATCCTAAACTAAATATCCCAAAAGGCGCAGTATAAATACAAATATTAGGGGTACTACGGGGAGCAATTACTTAGATATTGGTATAAGTTTTGGTAAAATCTCGGGCATAGAAGTTAGAAGAATATAGATATAAGGAATTTGTAAGATTAGAGTAGAAATCGTAAATCGGGTCACAACAATACACCATTACACACCAGAATCCAAACAGCAGTCAAAACAATGAACAGAAGCGGTTGTTCAGCGCCAAAGAAAACAAAGTCGGTTCCATCAGCATGAAAGGTCATGGCATCAGTGTTTTGGGATGCTAAAGGCATTTTGTTTATTAATTATCTTGAAAAAGGTAAAACAATAACTGGGGAATATTATTCCGTTCATTTAACCAGACGACGAAAACATTCATGAGAAAAAAACCGGTTCGCAGAAGAAAAAAATCATCTTTCATCAGGACAATGGACCTGCCCACAAAGGTGTTTTGGCAATGAGAAAATTAAGGGATCTGCACTATGAATTGTTGGAACATCCACCCAATCCCCAGATTTGGCCCCCTCTGACTTCTCTCTCTTCCCAAAACTAAAACTCTTCCTCGCTGGTCAGCATGTTTCTTCGAATCAAGAGGTGATTGCAGCTGTAGAGGGGTATTTTGCAGATCTTACTGAGAACCACTACAGGGATGGGATAATAGCGCTGGAGCATCGCTGGAATAAATTTTTTTTTGTTAGGCCGAGAACTTTTCAGACTACCCTCATATTATTTACTGAAACTTAAAGTTCGGCATCGTTTTTTGAAGAAACCAACAATTCAAAGAAAGTTAAAATACAGTATGGCAAAAAAAAATGATAATAATACTGAACTTTGACATCATGTTCAGTACATGTGCTATGCAATATGCCATTCAACTGGATGCACATTAATAGAAGAGCACATGTAGAGCCTATGGCATTACATTTAGTTATAGCAATGGTTAACATTGGAAGAAAAGACGTTTATTGTTGAGCATTATTTTCACTCATATGGAGTTGATAGAGAAAATGGTCCAAGCCTACAACATGTTTGTAAGCAGTTTGTTTGTCGTTTCCATAAATTTGTCTCAAGCAATAGTGTCATTATTGCCTTAATCAAGAGGTTCCAATGTACCAGGAGTGTTCTGCCATAATATGAAGGGCAGACCATGAACTGTTAACACAAATGAGAATCACAGGCATGTGCTGGAATAAGTGTTACAGTCTCTGAAATGCAATCAATGTCAAACAGTGGTAAAACGTGAGATACCGAATCAGTCACTACAGAGAATCCTTAAAGAGCTGAGTGCCTTTTTGTACATCATTCAGGTGGGTCAGTGGAATACTATGCATGCGTGCTGGCCAATGTCTATGAAGATCTGTCCTTCCCCCATAATATCTGGTTCTCATACAAAGTGCATTTCCATCTAAGTGGTCATGTAAACAGATGAACCTACAAGGTAGCTACAAGGAACCTACAAGTTTCTTAGTTTCTCGAGACTTTTATTTGCCAAGAGAAACCTCTTCACAGTGAGAAGGTCACAACATGGTGTGCAGTTTCTAGCCATGGCATAATTAGGTCCTACATTGAGAATGTGTTTTTGAATGACATAGGATATGTCATTCAAAAAACGTTCCATTTCATGCACAGGTATTCCAGTAGGATGGAGCAACCTGTCACACATCACATGACTCTAGAGCCTCTTTATCAGAACACTTTCCTTGGAGACTCATTTTGAAGTTCACAGAATCTTGTACCCTTCATGTTCTCCTGATCTCACATTACTTGGTGCCTTCATTTGAGGTATTCCACTATGACCCACCTTCAAACCTAGATGAACTAAGGGGTAAAATTACACAATATGTCCAGCAGATGTCCCAACACTCATTCTCCATGATGACAGAGAACCTTTGCATGTGCTACGAAACCTGTCTTGAAAGATAAGGTGCCCATTTCGAGCACGGGCAATGCTTTAATGCTTTATTCCACCAGTAGTTGTGGATCTACATATCATCATGTATAAACTAAACTTTTTTTTTTTGTTAATAAACCTATTTACTCCATAACATATATCATTGTAGTTATTTAGTACTGTTTTTTTTTGTTGTTGTTTTTTTTGGTGCCATGCTGTATGTAGGGGAAAAAAAAAACAAAAACATTTTCAATTAATCTATAACAGCAAGTGCCACACACTAGAATGATCATATCAAGTAGATTATTAATCATTACTAATATTTACATTTATCAAGAATTCTGTACATTTTCTAGAACAGATGTATAGCTTTACAAGCTTCTTGACAAAAATATGGTCAACTTTAACATAGTTTCTCTGTTCACTAACATCCCATTGTATGATACTGTTTATCTTTATATGAAAATTTCCTTCCAGATATTGTGAGGATATTTGAATTTGTAATACAGTTAGGGTTATTTTATCTAGAAAAATAAAATTTATAAACAGATTGAGGATACAACCATTAGAAGACCTCTATCCCCTACCTTTGGCTAATTATTATTTAAGCCATCTAGAAGGCACTTTTTTCCCCTACCATCTACCTCAACCTTCCTTCTGGATCTGCTATATATTTGCCATTTAGCCTCATTCTGAAAATGAACTGGCCACCTTCCTGCATCAGATCAACAGTATATTCTGTTGATCTGCAACTGTATGTTCAGTTTGCTGGGGAAAAAGAGAATTCTGGAAGTTTACCCTTCTTGGACATCCTGTTTACCAGGATGTTGGAAACCTACCTTTACTGACAGATGTGTACATCAGTTCTCCACATCATGCCTCCTAGAAAATAAACATTGTCAAATCCTTAATTCACAGATCACATAACATTGCCTCTTTTCCTTCATCTTTAACAGGGACTTCTTACATCAAAACATTAGTGGAATCGAAAGGCTACACCTTTGTCACGCTTGACAGATAATTGGAATTCTTCACCCAAGAATACTGCAATAAAATGCAGTGTTCCATTCCATTCACTTCAGATATTTCAGAACCTATCAGTAGACTCTTGAAGAGAACAAACATGGTGTCCTCTGGAGTGATGCTTACCTTCTCCACAGAAGTAGTTTTAAATATGAAGGTCTTTTCAAAGAAAGTTCATAGTTCCTATTGTGAAATGTCCAAATTTAAATTGGAATGGCTTTCTATTGAAAAAATTTGGGAGATTCTCTTCCTATAAATATCAGAAATGATTAGTATCTATTTATTTGCTGCTAACTGATTGCTGTGTTTGCCTTGTATTCTCTCTCTCTCTCTCTCTCTATATATATATATATAAACTGCTTGTTTGTCTTACACTGCTGATGATGATACACTGTTAGTTTGGTACTTTTCAATAAAGTTAAGCACTGAGTCTAATGTGCTTCATTCTTGATCAGGTTGCCATAATATTTCCACCTAGATAAATAGTGAAATGGTAACTCAAAGTTAAGCTACTTTGCAGCTAACACTCTCTATTATTCTTCCACAATTGTTCTTTCTTTTAATAGAATTAAAACTTCTTAGAATTACCTTTACTTTATTTAACTATTCCCACAGTCTGATTTTATTTTCTTTACTAAGCATTTTATATATATATATATATATATATAGTCCACACATGAAAGGCCACAAGACCTACAGCACACTAGTGCTGTGTATGGGCAAAAGGAATAGAAGAAGGGAGGAGTCTGTTCACATTTTGGTTGAACAGCTGAGGGTTGTAATCTTTAGGAAAGGCAGATTGGGGGAGACTGTTCCAAAGGACAGAAGTAGATGAAATAAAAGAGGAGGCAGTGAAGTTGGTTCGGCGAGTTTTAAGATGGACTATAAAATTGCATTGGTTAGCAGTGGCTCTTATTTTAATGATTTTGGAGGAGAGTGGAGGAATAATAGTTGCCAATTCAAAGCTATGAATGGGATTGGAAGTCTGTGAGAGCAGGTTTTATATACAAGAAGAAGAGATGGGTGAAAGAACAGAACCTTGAAGTACTCTTGCATTGGTGGGGAAATCTGAAGAGAGTAAGCCATCACCATGACATGTAGTGAGTGACCAGTGAGAAAGTTGGCAATCCAGTTGCAGATGGGGAAGGCAGACCATAAGATGGCACTTTGGTGAGTAAGTTTCAGTGCCAAACCTGATCAAATGCCTTTGAAATGTCAAGGGCAATCACGTGAGTTTCTCCAAATTTCTCCATGGCTTGAATCCATAGGTGGGTGGTGAAAGCAAGAAGATCAGCTGTAGATCGCAAGTGGTGGAATCCATACTAATGGTCACTGACTAGGTGGTATGGTCTCTAAATGATTCAAGAGTTGGTTGTTGATGATCTTCTCCATAATTTTTGAGAGAACAGAAGTGAGAGCAATTGGATGGTTGTTTGTTGGTTGACCTTTATCACCTTTCTTTGGAATGGACTGGATGTGGACCTTTTGCCTTGTTGTCAGGTAGATGCCAATTGAATATGATACATGTTAGTTTTGGGGCACAGTAAGTGGGATACCATCAGGACCAGATGCTTTTTTTGTGGTTAGGTTGTTAATGATTCTTTGGATTTCTTTTTGTCAGAAGACGATGGGAGACATGAAGGGAGCCGTTCTTTGTGGAGTGGAAGGAACTTTGCCCAGGTCATCAATGCAGGAATTGGAAGAGAAAAGTGATACAAGTAATGGCCTCGTTTTTTTTTTTTTTTTTTTTGGTGATGTAACTACAGTACCATCTGGGTTGGAGAGTGGTGGAAACCTGCAGTATAGCAAGAGAGGGCAGCTGGAGTTTTGATCTTGAGCCAGTTGTGGTAAGAGCTTGTTGCTCTTTCTATGCCACATCGCAGCAAAATTGTCTCTCAAGAATTTGACTACTTTGCTTGCTCATCCCTGTTCCCCCCAACAGACCTTCCATATAATTTTCTTTTTTGAAGCTTTTGTTTAATGAGATTATTCATGCATTTAATTTCCAACTGATTTATCCTTCTACCTGTAGAATACACAGTTATTACTACCTCTGCCAGATACTCTTCTCTATTTCCAATGTAATGCTAACTTTTTGCTTTTGCATTATCTTGTGCTCTACCACTACTCTCTGTCTCCTAAGTTTGTCATAATTCTATGCTCTGTGGTTAGCATATAGCTCTTCTTAACTGAAATCTCCACCTTATAGGTCAAAACTGTATGCTTACTCACCAATTAGTGACAGAGTGGTCACTTTGTTTATGGATATATCCTGTGATGTTATAATCAATCTAATACCTTCTGACTTCAAGATCTTCCCATACCCAGGTGCTATCAAAGAGAGGCATTGCATAGCAACTGTCTAAATTCTCTTTTCTTCTTTTTTTTTTGTGTAGTCTCATCCACTTAACATATTGTTTCCATAATTAAAATCACCTACATTTGAGTTGAAGTTTCCATGGTTTGAAACATCCATAATATTTGTCAGGTGAGGACCACACAAAACTTTTTAGAAAGAACAATATTTAATTGCTAGTTTCATACATCATGTTGTGTACATCTTCATGTTGAATACAAATAGAAAAAGAAGGTATTAACAGTATTCTAAATATTAATTAATTAATTTCAGTCTGTGTAGGAAAGATTTTTAAACAGACTGAAATTTCTCAAGATGTGCAGAGATAGTGATGCTTTTCCCCCAGTTTCTATGTCATTTTCTGTATCTGATTTCATCTTTATTTTATTGTAAGTAAATGTTTTTATCACATAACCCCATCAGTATTGTGTTTGAAAATAAATAAATTTTGAGTGAACCAGGTTATCACATATATTGACTCACTCAAAATTTTTAATTGAACCAACCCACTCTTTGAATAAATTTAGTGATACATTCTGCATATTTTAAAATATTGAAAAATTTCTACTTGGGTATTTTGATTTACCAATAACTTAAAATGCCTTAAGGTTTAAAAATATGAACATTGATATCACTTTGATAACTAATGTCATTTTATTTTTACTTTTTACCTAGGTGTTGGTCCCATTTCTTATTATGGTAACTTCTCTATTTTCAACACAACAGATCTTGAACTAGCCTCTGTGGATGCTTACACAACTGTAGTTTGTGAAATTGGTTATGACGAGAATCTTAAAGAAGATCAGAATGTTTATATCCAGGCTGCATTATTATATACAGCAAACAGTGGAAAGCGTATTCTTCGTATTCATAACCTAACTGTTACCACATGTACTACAATCTCTGAAATCTATGATAAATGTAATATTACTGCAGTGATTAATTACATTTCAAAAATTGGTGAGTGAAATTTTTTTCTTTTGTTCTGTAATTTATTTAGTAAATGAAACTTTGACTTACCAGAGGATCCATTCAATTATAAGTGATCCAAATCCGTTTCAGGTATTTATCTTAGTCAATTTTAAATGCTTGCTAAATACTGCATTTTAATGTATTTTTGTTGTTTCTGTTTTTTAAGTCTTAAATATGTGTAATTTTTTAACTTTCAGCTCTGAAGAAAGTATTAACAGAAAATCCAGAAAAAGTAAAGAATGCATTAGTTTCCAGATGTCTGAAGAATTTGTCATATTATTGCAAACATGTTCATTCCTCATCTGGACAACTCAAGTTGCCTAGTAATTTGCAGTTACTCACACTGTTTACCAATTGTCTTCTTAGGAGTGATGCTGTTGGTGGAGGTGTGTATAATAGTAGAATCATTTGTTATTGTCTTACATTTTATTATATTAAATTATAGTCAAGTCAAACAAAATCACTATGACATTCTCTTCTACAAATAGTGTATTTTCATGTTCCAGTATTTCATTTTAAATAATAATGCACCTATCATGTGCTGATTAAATAACTTAATGAAAACATAAGTTTCTGTGGCTTAGCAATTCTGCGAGAAGTTGGAAACTTCTCGCAGAATTGCTTAGCCACACAGAATTGCTAACTAGTTTAATAATATAAACAATTATAACCCTACAAGTTTCGTAAGTTATCAGACTTACATTGTCAGGAGTACTAGCAAAAAGTTATACACAACAAGAGACTAGAAACAATTAATTACACATATTAAATGTTATCAGAACTTCACAATCAGTATATACAAATAAGTAACCAGAATAAAAACATGAAATTCATTACTGTAGGCATGTTAGAACACTGCTAGTTGTTGCTGTCACATTCTGTGGCATTGCACATGTCATATACTAGAGTTGCTGCCAATGAAAGCAGAAGACCAAACTTGGTATAAGATTAAGCCTCAATTTTTGTTAAATTGTGTGGGGATCCTAAGCATTTGCAAGGCTTCCTTGAACTTTTTTTGTAAAACAATTATGATCAATATAAGGTATATTTGTTGCCAAACTACTTGAAGGCCTATGGTAGTTGTGTGGGATGCTATGCCTGATTTATGTCATCTTTTTTTTTTTTTTATGTGTTCAGACATGCCATCGACCTTCCTGACCTACATAGCAAATGCCACAAGAGCAATGAATCCCATAAAAGCTTTGTTTCTTCATGGGATGATGTAGAGGTTTTGGTATTTAACTAAAGGAACTGCAGGAGCTATATTAAGAATTTTGTTGATTGTCTTGGGCTCATAGCCAGTGAATGCAAGGTTCTGTCTCAGGTAGTGCAGTTCTTCATCCTTTTAATTGATGTGCTGGATATATTCTATGCTCTATCTTATAATGTTATAATCATGCCTATCATCCATCTTTTGTAATGGATGATGGTATGAAATAGCATTTAAAAATCTTCTCATTGTGATAGTTTTCTATTTGCCAAAAAGATTAATCTTTTTTCTTCTCTGTTTATTTCAACAAGGATATCAAGAAATTGTAAATTTTTGTGATCCTCCAGTTCAAGAATGAATTTTACATTGGGATGCAACCTCTATGCTAGGCTGTCCGAAGATAACTTAAGTTCGAGTCTAGTTGCCAACTGAGGAACTTTTTCTGTGCCTTTCTTCCACCATTCCTGAGTGAGTTGATCTCTGGTACGAGAGATCAACTCACTCAGGAGCAGGTTTTTTCTCCTCAAAACTCAGGTTTTTCATCCCATAAACTCAAAAAAATTAACCGTAGTACCCACACTATTTCATATAGTAACATATCCTGTTAGGGACCACGAGATGGCAACACTTGTATCCCAGTCTCTTCATTGGTAGCCACTTATAATTAGTGATAGTCTTGAGCCAGCTATCTCTGATTGGCTACCAGTGAAAATTGAACTGCCCACTCAGTCTCCAAAAGTTAGATAGGACTAAAACGGCCTCACCTACTCTCTATAAAGAAATAAAATTCATTAGCTGTTTTGATTCTGATTAGATATCCATTTGTTCAATTTTTGATTGCAGTCAAATTTATTGTGAAATTTCATGAAATGATTCAAACTGATATTAATTAATTTCACATTGGCTAGATGGAATTTAATGAATTTATTTGTTGTTTAGGATTAAAATTTATTGAATAATTTCTGTTTTGGGTTTCAATCAGATCATTTGTAGTGGCAAAATTAAACAAAACTAAAATATTTAAGCCAAATATGAGGTGAGGTTAGTACTTTTGACATACTCATAGAGCTCTTTAAATAACTGAAAATTCAGCCTGCCAGAGTGGTATATATTTATTTGGTTATGTGTATGTTAAAATGCAGTGAATTTTTTTCTTGAATCAGTCCAATGTTGGAGTCTAGTTGATGGAGAAGGGGAAGAATTCAACATAAATTTTTTGTTCTCATTGGCAAGCTGTTTAAAATTACAACACCTCTCACTATAGTGAACTTGTAGGGACCACAGGAACAGTTTATTATAGTGGATAGTTGGCTACATTGAATTTCATTTAGAATAGATAGAATCATACTTATAGGAGTTGTGTCATGACTTTTCAGCAGTTTGTTATAGTCAGTGAATATTAAATATTACTTAATGAATACTCAAGAATATATTATTTTAAAACGGATAAAATAGCTTGAAATTCTTAATACGTATTTCTTTTCAGGATCAGATGTAGCAACAGATGATCGAAGCTTTAATATGATAGTTGTCAACAGCATGAATGTAGAAAGCACAATAAGTTATTTTTATCCAAAATTGATAGCACTGGTTTGTATACATCCTCTTTACTAGAATATATATATAAATTATTATTATTGCACCCTAGAATATATATATAAATTATTATTATTGCACCCTCCATGGAGTTGGCAGACCTATCTTGGAATATATTATGTTGTGTGTGTATACACACACACACACACACACACACATGATATACTGTATTTGCCAGCATATAAGATGCACCCCCATTTTTGTACACATTTTTTAGGAAGAAAACTTTATCACTGAATAATATAATGAATTTACAGTATTTCAAATATAAAGTAATAAGCAGGTCTACTTTCAACAAATACCTAATCTAACTAAGAAAGAAGTACTCACCTTTTAATCTTCTTCATCAAAACCCAGAAATTCATCTCCAGAGCTAAATGAAGAGACACTTGAAACCCCTTGTACCCTTGGAATCTACAGTTTGTTGAGGGCACATCAAAAGTCAGCGGAACCTCGTCCATGTTTCCTATTTGCACAAGTTCAAAATTTTCTCGTTTCCTTGCGTCAATGATGAACCGATGAAATTCAATAATTTTTCTTCATATTCAGCTGACATCTTCTGTGATATTTTTGCTTTAGTCTGCATACAAAGCTGGTTTCTCTTCATGAATCTTGATCACCATGATGTTGATCCAGTAAATTTGGTGATCCCTCTGTTAGTGGCTATCGCTTTCGCTTGATGAATAATCATTTTTGTAGGCACTGAAAGTCCCACTTTTCTGTGGTCTAAAATCCAAGTATTCAGTCCTGCCTCAAGTTCTGGCCATTTTGCAGTTCCACTTCTTAAGTTATGTTTACTGTGATTACTAAATCACTTAAGGAATTGACAACGTAGATATGAATATAAATTAATTTACACTTTAATCAATATTTCCGATATTTCAGCAACGTCACGTTGCCATCTTCAAAAGGAACTTACAAAAAAGGCACGTGCATGTAGGCACTACAACACAATAACTGAGAAAGAAGTGATGAAGCTATTGTTCTCCTAAAAGTCCTGATGGTGCCCTCTAGTGGGCTAAGTGGGTGTTCTTGGCCATTGGGCTGAAGGTCTGCTGATGTAAGCCTCCCAAATTTGGGGCAGTCTCATACAACCAAATTTGTTGAGGTTTGGAGAGTTTCTTAGGGCTGAGGCTGATTCCATAAATGATCTTTTGAATTTGTATTTGCTACAGTGTAATACTGTAGCTTTCTTCCACCGTATTCTGTGGCGTCTATCCAGAGCATGGTCTGCAAGACCAGAACGGCTGTACTTGTGAAAACAGATCTAATCCTTGTGTTCCGACATTCTGATATTTGCTGTCCTGCCTGTTTGGCCAAAGTAAGACAGTTTACAGCTGCAAGGGACCTGGTATACACCAGGTAGGTCTAGGGGAAGTGGTTGGTCTTTAGTGGAGCGAATAAGGGATGCCAATTTTCTGTATGGTCTGTAACAGGAGGTCAAGTCATGTTTTTTTAGGATTTTGGTAATTTTTTTGTAGGTGCCTCGGATGTAGGGAATGGTGATGGATTTAGAGTAATCCTTGTTGTGCAGGGTGGGAGGGTTGTGGTTTACTGGTTTCAATATTTTTTTTTTTGGGGGGGGGGGGGGTATCCATTGGCTGAGAAAGTGGAAGGTCTTCCTGAATTGAGGGGCATCTGTTGTCTTAGGATGCCCAGTTTTAAACTTGGCCACTCATCTATTAACTGTTGGATATGCTGGGGCACAGTTCCTTAAAGTGTCACACAAAGTTTGGTGAATCTCAGTTGCAGACTTTTCTTGCAGCACAAAAAACGTGATGACAGCCTGCACCTCTGTGTCTTCGAATTTCTTCAAAACCTCTGACATATATCTTCTTATATATCTTAAAAGAAAAAGAACAAATTATTACAATTTGACGAAACATGTAGGTAAAAGGGTTTTAAGATATGTTCTTTCTTGTAGTTATATCAGTTGCTTTAATGTCATTTTTGTTCTAGCTGTTTATCAAAACTTTTCAGCCCCCCCCCATACTTCTCTATTTTGTCTGATAGCTTCATTGTTTCTAGTATGGATGGTGCTTATATTAAAAGCAAAATGATTTCACTAAAATTTTCAGTTATAAGGTGAGATCATTATGCCTTTTTTTTTTTATATAGATAATGTGGAAAAACTTTTCCAAATAAAATAACAAATTATCTGAATTATGAAAATTGAAAATTATTTAAATTATTATTATCTAAAGTATGTTGCTTTTTTATTAAGATTTCATACTCATTTCTTTTTTAGCATAATATTGATATTAATTCATCAGAACTCCCCAAGAATATTAAGTGTTCACTGGAAAAAATAGAAGATTCTGGAGCCTATATATTAGGTATGTCTTCTTAATCCCAGAATAAACATGCATAACAATTTAAGAAGAAGAAACAGATCAGCTAAATCACTTTCAGCTAAAGCACAAAATATAAATCTTTGGAAATTAATTAATCCTTCTCTTTGGTTTATTTATTTATTGTTTTGAACACTTATTACCATAAATACTGTGTTTTTTTTAGTTATCTTTTGTCTGTCAAACTTACAATACTGTATATAAAAATGTTTTCCAACTTAGCTAGCTGAATGGATGATGCTTTCACTTTATAATGAGCAAGTTTTAGATTCAAATCCCATTCTTTCAGTGTACAAGTTATACAAGTCTTTAAATACTAGATGAATTTCATTGCCTGGTGCAAGGTTGCCACTCTGTAGGATAAGAGAAAGAGACTGTGTTTATTCTTCAGATCTTTAAATTTCTTAGATTACCTACCCTTTAGCCTGCCCATAGCACCTATGCATAGCATGCCTGTTAAGTAATGAGACAACAAAACAAAGAACTATATTTGGAATTGTCAATTACAAAGATTCAAAATAATCTCTCTCCAACTTCACACAACATTTACATCTCTTGTACAGGTGTTTTGAAGGCACGGTGGAAGTCCGGAACAGGAACCTCCTTTATAATAGTATAGTATAGTCTAGAATGAAAGAAAATAGTATAGATACAAGTGAGATTTGGAAGCTTGTAGAACACAGTAGAACATTAGGTAATCCCTGGAGAGGGTGTGGTTAGGAATCATGCAAAATTCAGGTTCATGCTATGAGAAGAATGAACCTGGATTTGTATTTGTACCTGATGAGTGTGTGGAATGGGCTACCATTAAATGTTGTGAGGGCTTTTCTGGTTAATATATCATCATAGAGCAAGAGAGAGAGAGAGATAATAAGTATTTAAGCATAAGTGACTAAAACAGACCCTCCCTCACTAAGTCCGTGGACTCCTGGTGGAGCCATAATGATAATTTTATTATCATTATCATCATCAGATGAAAACATTTATAAGCTATCAACAAACCTTATATATTAAAACAAAGAAATTAATGTTCTTTGTTAAAGATGCAAATTTATCTAAACAGCAATCTGAACCAGTGAACACACATGCATCTATAAACATAGGACACACTGGGAAGCATAGGGCTAACCACCTTATCCTTGATACGATAGTGGTTAAATGTAGAAAAATCCTTGCCACTGCAAGGTAAAAGAGGATGAAAGAAAAGATTTTTTTTATGTTTTTTCCTATAAGTGGGGCAAAAAATAAGAACAGTCTGAACTGGTTGGATCTCGTTTTTCCAATGGAAGTCCAGGGCAATTTGTTTTTAAAAATGGAAACAAAATACTTGCCTCATTTTTGGGACAAAGAATGAATTTGTTATAGCATGACAAGATAGCCTTTTTATAGAAATAAATGAAGTTAAAAAACCATTAGATTAGTGCTTTTTGACTTCCAGCATAAGCTTGATTTGAAACGATGAGTTGTGATGGAGAGCCAAAATCATGAATGATATGCTAGCAGAGCTGTGTGAGGAAAAGGGAGTACAGTTTGTAGATTTGTGGCATGTGTTTGAGGGAAGAATGAAATTATACAGGCATGATGTGTTGCATTTGAGTGGCTTTGGAGTGAGTGCACTGGAGAAAGTGTTGCTGGATGAAAGTACAATGTGTGATGCATACAAGAGATCAAACAAAAGATGAAGTGAAAAATCAGGAAAGTGATATTGAAGAGACAGAAATGCTTGGCAGTGAAAACAGTAGTAGTAGTGTGAGAAATGAAGAGAGAATGGGAATGCAAGAGGAACAGGGAAATGGGGGAGCCTGGGAAGACATGGCATAGGGAGAGTGGATGTTGAAAGTGGCAGTGAATGTGTGTGTGAAGATGGAGTATATTGCGATGTGAATGGGGAAGTTGAGACTGAGCAGATATATGTAGTAAGTTGTGATAAAGGTGATTGGGCAGGTGTGGTGGGGAAATCGCAACCAATTAGAGGCTCGGATAGAACTGGTTATAGACCAAAAAATGAATTACTGTGTTTGTTTAAGTATCAGAAATAAGGGAGATCAAATGGTTTTACTGAATGAGTTTATTTGTCCCAAAATCATCAGAATAAGTAAAACATGGTTGATGTTGCTATAGGCCCAAAAATGTGGAGGGTGGTGATGAAGAAATGTATAAACTTGGATTAGTGAACAAAGCAAGGGTAATTATTATGTGTGGTTTTAATTATGCTGGTATAGATTGGAATGAAGAGATAGCATTTGGGAATAAGGAAAATGAATTTCTTGAGAGATAACCATCTCAGGCAGCATGTAAAGGAGGACCCGAAAGTTTTAGATCTGATCATTTCATTAGTGGATGTAATTATGAGTGGGGTTTCACACTTTCCTCCAGTTGGTGAGAGCGATCATGAGGTGATCACCTGGGTTGTGGCTAGCCATATATAGACTTTTGTGAGGAAAGGATATATGTGGAATCATAAAGCTGGTAATTATGACAAGCTTAAGCAGACAGCTTGGAGCCTATAGCATAGAACAAGGAGATGAGTAGTAAGGAAATAAATCCTGCTTGGGAAATTAGCAGAAGATGGTATAGAAATTAGCAAATCAGATGAAGAAAAACCTTAGAGAGTTTTTTTAGATATGTGGCAAGTAGAAGGAAGATTGATGAAGTTAATGGTTGAAAATGGTAGCATGGTAACTGCTGTAGAAGACATTATCGAGGTATTCAGTGATCAGTTCATAATGGTATTTCATCCTGATTAGGGTGGAATCATGAGGAACTTACAAGTACATAGGAGAGGATGGCTTAATTGTGAGTGAGCACCCACAATTAAGTAATAAATAACCTTGATGTCAATATGGCGATAGGATTTGATGACATATCACTATGCATTTTAAGGGAATTGGCAGTAGCATTAGCATGCCTGTTTAATAAGAGTCTTACAACAGCACAGGTTCCAAAGGAGTGGAAAGCAGATAAAATAGTTTCACTGCATAGGGGTGGTAATAAGGCTAAAGCTTCAAATCATAGGCCAACCTGTATATCTGGAGTTGTGGTGAAGATACTGGAGAGATTGGTGAGAAGTAGGATACAGAAATGGGTTGACAACAGCAGTATTCTCTGTGGTTATCAGCATGGGTTTGTTAAAGGGAGATCATAGTTTACTGACTTACTTATGTACTATAACAAGGTGACAAATACCTTGTACAGGGGGGGGGTGCATATACAGTGGTGTACTTGGATTTTGCAAAAGCTTTTGATAGATTCCTACATGACAAGCTGCTAAATAAATTGAAACAGATGAGATTGGATAAATAACAGACTTCTGAGTTGGATCAGTGACTGGCTGTCAGATATGTATCAGAAAGTTGTATATGGAGGTGCAGTATCCCAAAAGAGGAAAGTCACTAGTGGTGTACCACAGGGGGTCGGTTTTGGGACCATTGTTGTTCAATTTGTATGTTAATGATCTTGGGATGGGTTTAACTAGTGATCTGCAGCTGTTTGCAGATGATGCAAAATTGGGGAGAGCAATGCAGAGTCAAGAAGATGTTATTGCCATACAGGAGGCAATAACATCTTGAATAGATTTTCATGAATGGGCAGGTAAGTGGAACTGTCAGTTCAATGTTGCAAAGTGTAATGTTTTGAAATTTGATAATGATAGGATGCAAAGTATACACTTGATGTGGAAACTTTTAAGGAAGTAGAGGAGATGAGACACATAGGAGTGATGGCGATCAAGGACCTGAAATTTAGAGGCCACATTGCACGAGACATGATGTCACATTGAATAATGGCAGTGAGGCAGAGGACCTTGACATGCAGAAATAGAGAGTTATGATGCCATTGTATAAGGCCTTGATCAGGCCTGATATGAATTACTGTGCACAGATTTGGTTACCAGTTTTTTCATGGTGATGAAGATTTGTTGGAAAGGGTCATAATAGATTCACAAAGATGGTCGTGGTCTTCGGAATGTGGAGTACAAGGACAGATTGAGAGAATGTAAATTCAAAGCCTCATGAATAGAAGGAAAAAGGGGATTAAGATTGAGACATATAAGTTTGCCAGGAGTTGTTATCAGGTTGACACGGGAGGGGAGGGGGGGGGGTTTGAACATGAATCCATCACTTGAAACTTTATAAGGAGGGTATGAGCATGAGTGAAGAGAAGGTTCTTTGCATGCAGAGTGGTTCATGAGTGGAATGCATTGCCTGAGTGTGTTGTGAATACAGACACATTGAATCAGTTTAAGACACAGTTGGATGAGCAATGTGTGTCATAGTGTGTACCTCTCACAATGAGTCTCTAACTCCATAGAGGTCAGATGTTAATAATAATGCTAAGCCTTTCATATCTCTCAAACTCAGTACATTTGAAGAAGACTTTTGAATATATGTTCAAGTTGTGATAGCTACAAAGTAGTGAAAGCTGTAAGGAAGTAATAAGGTCTTCAAAGTTTGAGGAATGCTATTGTGATTTAAAAGTAATTGCATTACTGCTGGGTATGCAAACAAGATTTACAAAGTACTGTTGCTCTTTTGTGATTATGGGAGTGTAGCAATTACAGAATATTGTCAAAATCATGACTTTCCCAAAAAGTTTTTCACACCAAGAAGAATAGAAGAATAATACACAAAGCCTTGTTTAACGTAAACAAGATAATATTTTTGTTGTCATTACATATTAAATTTGAAATCTAGTGAAAATATTGGACAGGAATGAGCTTGCATTTGGTGTACCTATTTGAAAGATTTCCAAAAATTTTAGAAGCTGAATTTAAGGAAAGTTCATCAATTGGTCCACAAGTTAGGGAAGTAGCAAACAAAGAACAATTTATAAATAATCTCCCTAAAAATAAAACTAGAAACCTGAAAATTATTCATGGATACTGTTCACAGAGCAACTATTTCTTTATAATTTTCAGTGTTATTGTAAGTAATGCTGAAAATTATATAGAACCAGTTGATTGATTAACTTATAACAAAGTACCATAATATCATGACTAGATGTCACCAAAGTTTCATTCCCATGTGGACATCTTTTCTGAAACGTGATGCAGTAAGTGACATCAGAGCATGGTGAATATTTCCACCAGGATATGACAGTAATGGAAAAATGATACCACAGAAAATGGAATACTGGCATGAGAGACAACTTTTGTTTGTCTGTTTCTTCAAGGAACATGAAATAGAAAGAGGAAACAAAGTACCTATAAGCACTTCAATTTTTTTTTATATTTCTTACTGTAAATGTAGTCAAATATGGAAGTACTTGAATTTTGGCTGTTTATATTAATTTCATACTGCATGCTTTTTTATTATTATTATTATTATTATGTGATACCTCCAGGGAGTCCAAAGGCTTATCGAGGGAGGGCACCTGCTCTCTGTCTCCAACCACTACAACGAACCGCAACTACACCAACCCCATCTACTGCACATCACCACCACCGGTATTTTCACAGACAATCACAAACATCCATGCCTACAGTGTGCGAACCCGCAGCCTTTTGGCTGGAGAGTTGATATGCTAACCACTCAGCCAACCAGGCATTGATATTTTAATTGGAAACTTTTAAAAGTTATTGAATGGTAATTTGCCAAGCTTATGTTTTGGCATACTTTAAAAAAAAAAAATCCTTGGCATAGTGTTTGAGGGGATTCATTTTTTTAAATCTGTGCCCTAAAATGTAAAAATTACATCTTGTTTTGATCCTAATTACAAAATATTTGTTGACCAGTCATATCAGGAAACATGCAATATTGACAGCTATTCATCATAAAGCTTGCATTTGATATCTTGTTTCGTTCACTTGAAAAAAACAAAAAACTTTCATGCCAAAATGTTATTTACTATAATTATCTTTTTTTAAATATAAGATATCACCAAATGATTCAATGCTGATATTTTAATTTAACAATAATGCGAAAGGATAATTGCAAAAAATTCCATATAAACTTATTTGCTTAATTACCTGTTGATTTGTTTTGTCTGTTTTTATGTTTATGCATGCAGAATTATTCTTGGAGTCTGACTTGATGGATTTTGTTGAATTTCAGTATTTGAAATTCTTATAGAAATTTGCTGAGCTCTCTCTCTCTCTGTGTTTTCATTTTAGTTAGATCATTAGTACATACAGAATTTGGTAAAACATTTTGAAATTATGAAGAGATTTCATTCATCCGTGGCAGAATTTAATTCAGTTATTATGAATTCAGATGCAGGTTTCACACTAAAATATGTCCTTTCACCACAATTTTGGTTGACAGATTTAGTAAAATTATTTAAAATGATAGTAGTAATTCTCCTCTGGCTGGAAGAAATTTAATAAGATTTGGTATTTAGGATCTTGATTGAAATTTTTTTTGGATCATCACAATTGCAGTTTCAATCACACCATTTTTTTTTAGTGGCAAAATTAAGCAAAACAAAATTTTATGTTGGTTATATATGCTGTGTTAAAATAAGTACTGGATTTCCCAAAAAAATATTTTTGGTAGTTTTTCTATTCACTTTTAAAATACAATTTATAGTGCCCATGTAGCTAAGTGGAATTGCTGTGTGTTCACAGTACTAGACCCAAGTTCAGTTCTAGTCACCTACTAGAGGAACATTTCTGAGCCTTCTTTTGGCTTGTTCTTGAGCTAGTCGATCTCTGGCATGGGCAAGCAGGTTTTTTCTCTCAGAAACTCGGTTTTTTTTTTTTTTTTCCCTCAGAAACTCAGGTTTTTTTTGTCCCATAAACTCAAGAAAATCGACTGTAGAACCCACTATTTCAGACATTAATAAAAATTTTAGGGTTAGGCACCACAAGATGGCAGCACTTGTTAGCTACCTCTCTTCACTGGATGCTATGATAGTCTTCAGCCAGCTGTCTCTGATTGGCTACTGGTGGAGATTGAACTGCCCCCTCGGTCTCCAATAGTTAAATAGGGCAAAAATGGCTTCTCCTACTCACTATAGGGAAATAATAAGCATTAGCAGATTTATTTATCTTTTTTATTTATTCTTTGAAATTTGCTATCTGTCTTATATATGCTTTATATAAAATTGATTATTCATATTTAAAACTCGGTATTATTTCTTAACAGAAAATGGAATTCATATGTTCTTATGGATAGGAAGAAATATTTCTGAAAAGTGGTTACAAGAAGTGTTTAGTGTTCACACAGTATACAAGATTGATACATATCAGGTAAATAGAGCTTTAAAAGAATGTTTTATTAATTAGATACTTTTATTATCTTTTTTTTTGTAGAAGTTTGGTAAGAATTTTGGTGTTATGAATAAAAAGTTTTAATATTTATGCTACTTTGATCAGTTTTACACATGGTTTCACTGAGTGTTGTTTGGATTTGCAATATTTTTTCATGTATATTATGTGGATACTATTATTGGGCCTCTTCTGATGTGCAGATTTTCATTGAGCAATGCAACAGTAATAATTTACAGAACATGTAACTAGTGCAAAAAATTAAATCCTTTAATTAATTAAGCATTAATTTATGTTAAGGGAGGATTATAAAGGAAGAACAGTGGAAAAATAACAATGGTTAACTTTTTTTTTAGATGTGTTTACTTGTTAATTATTGTTACAGCACATAGTTCTAATCTGGTAGATTCATATGTTCCACTGTTCTTAAGACGCTAATGATGTTTATTGTGGCACCACAAAATTACCGTATTTTCTGGCTTTTAAGATTCACTTTTATTCTTTGAAAATAGATCTAAAAAACAGGGTGTGTCTTATATGCCAATACTCATTTTTTTATTATTTTCATTTCTGGAAATTTTCTCTGTTCCGAGTTACGCGACTTCATTCCAGTTATGTAGAGCAGTGCTTCTCAAACTTCAGACATCCGCGTTCATATGATTGGTGCAGTATTAACAAAAGATAGTGCTACTAAATGACAAAGACAAGCTGACAGTTGAGTTGAAATGCTAATTCTCTTCAACCGAATTCCTTATATAATATCTGAAACACATTCACTATATATTTCTTTGTTTTAACACGTTCACTCAAACAAAACCATATGTTGCACCGGCAACATATGGTTAATCGCAAGTCCCCATCCCACAGCATTTTCTGTGGGATGGGGACTTGCGATTCATTAGTTAGTGCCGTTTTTATCCCAGTTGTCTCTAATTGCACTGTTTGTTCAGAAACATATTGCACAGCCTGCAGATGTCTCTGTACCTTATTCAGTGATACAATAGGAACGTTTTACGATCTCGAACTTCACGGATACATTGAATTTTACTCTATGCGTTAATGATGCATAGTCGAAAATTGCCATGAACCCCTGAAGACCTTTCACGTACCCCGGGGGTACGCGTACAACACTTTGAGAAACACTGACATAGAGTTCAGTGGATGTGCATGTGCTGTCATCGATGATCACAGCTGTGTCCTGTTCGTTTAAACTTTCCAATTGTTGTCGCAGTTGTGAATTGTGATAAATTTCTGTCGTTAAATTTTCTCTAAATTTCTTGGCAAATTATGGCTGAAAAACATCGGCATTGTTGCAGTATTGCATACAAGCTACATGTGATTGCGTATGCTAATGAACATGGAAACAGGGCTGCAGGGATGCATTTCGGACCACCCCCAAATGAGAAAACATTAAGAACTTGGCAGAATCAGGAAGAGGATTTAAAAAAAGCAACTCACAGTAAACATAACCTACGACGTGGAAGTGCAAAATGGCCAGAACTTAAGGTAGAACTGAATACTTGGATTTTAGACCACAGAAAAGTGGGACTTTAAGTGTCTACAAAAATGATTATTCATCAAGCGAAAGCGATAGCCACTAACAGAGGGATCACCAACTTTACTGGATCAACATCATGGTGTTCAAGATTCATGTAGAGAAACCAGCTATGTATGCGGACTAAAACAAAAATATCACAAAAGATGCCAGCTGAATATGAAGAAAAAATGATTGAATTTCGAACTTGCGCAAATAGGAAACATGGACGAGGTTCTGCCTGACTTTTGATGTGCAATCAAACAAAACTGTAGATTCCAAGAGCACAAAAAGTGTTACTGTTAGAACTTCGGATCACGAAAAAAATCGCTACATGGTTGGTTTATCCTGCTGTGCTGATGGGACAAAATTGCTGCCACTATTGATTTTTAAAAGGAAGATGCTACCCAAAGAAAAACTGCTTAAAGGAGTGTTTGTACATGTTCACTCAAAAGGCTAGATGAATGGAGTTGGAATGAAGTTATGGATAGATAAAATTTGGTCTAGGTGTCCTGCAGACTGTTGAAGAAACCTGCCCTGCTAGTATAGGATCAGTTTCATTCTTACAGAACAGAAGATGTTACAAATAAACTCAAGGAATTGAAAACTCAGCTGTAATTCCAGGAGGTCTAACTAGTCAGCTTCAACCTTTAGATGTCTGTATTAATAAAACCATTTAAGGGATTTATGAAGGAGAAGTGGAACAGCTGGATGCAATCTTCAGATTTTGAGGTTACACCATCAGGAAGAAGCAAGAGGCCTAGCATTTCGCAAGTTTGTGAGTTGGTCAAAGCTTCATAGGATGCTGTAAAAACTGAGACAGTGGTTAAATCATTTAACCTTCTGAAGGTTAAATGATTTAACCTAAAGATTCTGATTTAGAAGAGGTTTCAAGTGTCTCTTCATTTAGCTCTGAAGATGAATTTCTGTTTTGATGATTAAAAGGTGGGTACTCTTTCCTAGTTAGATTAGGTATTTGTTGAAAGCAGACCTATTTATTACTTTATATTTGAAATACTGTAAATTCATTGTAATATTCAGTGATAAAGTTTTTTTCCTGAAAAATGTGTACAAAAAAGGGGGTGCGTCCTATATGCCAGTGTGTCTTAGCTGGCAAATACGGTAATTAAAGAATCTTATCTTTTCTGTAGTTATATTTTCTTCGAGTTATGGATATCCCACAGGTTTAAATTACACTTCCCAAGAAATTATATTCATGTTTAATTCTTTGTCCAAGTGTAAGCAACCAAAGTTTGAGTGTGAAATATCTTCATGACTAGACTACTTGTATGTAGAGGCTAATGACTTTATATTAGTTGCCTTAGTGTATCCCATAATGCAAAGCACACATTCTTTCAGATGTGTACGAGAGTTTATTATTATTATTGTGACACCTCCAGAGAGTCTGAAGACTCATCGAGGGAGAGTGTACCAACAGCATCGAATGATTGAATCCCTTCCAACTATTAACCGCGCTCAAACTTGCTTAACTTTTTGTGTGAGCCATTAGTAGCAGAGGCTCTACCAATCGACCAACCTTTGGTGGCATGAAGAAAATGAAGGAAACATAATTTTTTGGGGACAAACATTTTTTATTTTTCAACTTTCAACATAGTCTCCTTTGAGGTCTATACACATAGTCCAAAGATGCTTGAGTTTTTTGATCCCATCCATATAGTATGATTTGTCCACCTCTTCAAAATAGGCAGTTGTTTCGGCCATCACCTGATCATTTTATAAAAATCTCTTTCCTGACAGCCATTTTTTCATCTTTGGAAACAGATAGTAGTCCGAGGGAGCCAAATCTGGAGAGAAGGGGGATGCGAAAGGACTTCGTAACATAAATCGAATAATTTTGTGGTCACAGTTGCAGAAGAGTGAGTGGGTGCATTGTCGTGGTGAAAAAGAATCTTCTTTTTCGCCACGTGTGGTCATTTTTCTTTAATTTCATTATTTAAATGATCCAGCAAAGACGCATAATACACTCCGGTAATTGTTTTGCCCTTTTCCAAGAAGTCCATTAAGATTATGCCATGAGCATTCCAGAAGACGGTGGCCATAACCTTTCCTGCTGAAGGAACGGTTTTCACTTTCTTTGGTGAAGATTCCTCGCTTGCAGCCCATTGTTTTGACTGTTCCTTGATCTTAGACTGGTAGTGATGAATCCATGTTTTGTTCATTGTTACGAAACGATGCAAAAATTCAATTCCTCTGAATTCCATTGAAACAGCTTCAAGCTCTCCTTGCAACAGTTCACACGTTGATGCTTTTGATCCAGTGTGAGCAAACGCAGCACCCATCTTGTGGATAGTTTTCTCACATGTAAATGTTCGTGTAAAATATTATGTAACCGGTCAATAGAGATGCCCACAGCCTTAGCAATTTTACGCACCTTCACTCTTTTATCATCCATCACCATATCATGATTTTTTCAATAATTTCTGGAGTAGTGACCTCAACAGGGCGTCCAGAACGTTCAGCATCACTTGTGCTCTTATGGCCACTTCGAAAGTTACTAAACCACTTATAAATTGTTCTAATCGAAGGTGCAGAGCAGACTCACCATAATGTTTATCAAGCTTAGCTTTGGTTTTCTGCGCCATTTTTTTCAAAAAGCAATGTTTAATCACTACACGAAATTCTTTCTCATCCATTTTTCACAAATCGCAGTACTTGATCGATTCAAATGAATGCCAGACACAGAGTAATAGATCTATCTGACTGAAACTTAGTGTGTGATCCTCCGACAATTGCCAGCAACTAAAAATAACCTCGATATGTACTGGTGGTGCCATCTCTTCGACTTTGCATGGACTTATTGAACACCCCTCGTATAATGCTGCACATTATGGGAAGGGTCGCTATCCATACTGGTTTTGATCTCTCCAAAAACTCTGACTGATCTGCAAGATTACTCTAAATCTCACTGAGTTACTTGAAAGGACCAAGGAATTGACATACCATGCTTTTTTTGAATTTTTATTATTATTATTATGTGACACCTCCAAGGAGTCCAAAGACTCATCGAATGAGGCACCTACTCTACAGCTGTCTCCACCACTTGATCCACCAACTACAGCAAACTGCATCATCTACACCAATGCCATCTACTGCCCACTGCCACTAGTATTTTCACAGACAATCACAAACATCCATTCCCACAGTGAGATTCGAACCCACAGCCTTTTTGCTGGAGAATGGATACACTAACCACTCGAAACCAGGTCAGCTTTTGTCAAGGCATTAACAGAACTCCACACAGAGGGTTATGATACAAATTCAAATTGTAAGTATGCAAAATGGACATTTGACATGGATTTGAAGGGCTATCTGGAAGATATTAATGAGTGATGTATGAAGAAACTGAGTCTGAGAGAATGCGTGACCAGTTGGGCACTCATTCTCAGTGGCTCAAGCACACTAGGTTGTGCTTGAGCCACTCTTGTTTAACTTTTGGGATGGTCTGGAGGGAAACATTCAATTAGATGTGAATGATACAAAGTTGGATCAGGTAATAAGGGAGATATCCATTACTAAGTCCTTACGTGCTGACTTGAACAGACTGATTTAATGGACAAATGTTAACAAATGTCAGTTTAACGTTGCTAAGTGTAACATAATTTATTTTGGACCGAATATTTCATTATTGTGGATTTGTGTAAGTATAAATACAGGACAAATTTTTCAGTTCATGACAGGTGGGGGAGAGGGAGAAAAGACTCTGTAGCAATAACTAATGTGAGAATTCAAGTTAAGAAATCATAGGTACTTAGTATATCGCAAAATTTAAATGCGAACACTGCTGTAGGTTTAGATGGAATATCACCTTGGGTGTTGCGTGAATGTGCAAAGGAATTGTCAACGCCTCTTACTTGGTGGCTCTAAAACTGTAATTAACTACAGACCAATCACCCTCTTGGGAGTGGTGGTAAAAGTTAAGACAAAATTCAAGACTGGGTGGATCAGAATATGATACTCTGTAGAGGCTAACACAGTTTTGTTAAAGGTCAATCCTGTCTTAGCAATTTATTAGCTTTTTATAATAGAATGACATCTGAGTTGGACAAAGGAAATGGCTACACAGTGGTACTTCTGGATTTTGCTAAGGCTTTTGACAGGATACCCCCATGGAATACTGTTGCGCAAATTGGAGCAGATGGGGATGGATACTAAACTGGTGATATGGATAGGAGAATGGCTCAGGGAGAGATACCAGAAGGTGGTGTATGGAGGAGCAGAGTTCAGGATGAGGCAGGTGACCAGTGGTGTGCCTCAGGGCTCTGTGCTTGGGCCTTTGTTGTTTAATTTGTACATAAATGATATAGGAAATGTCTTAAAAGGAGATATTCAGTTGTTTGTTGATGATGCAAAGTTGGGTAGCACAATAAAAAATCAAGCTGATGTTGAGAGTTTGCAGGATGATTTAAATAAGTTGGTAAAATGGGCAAAAGGAAATGGATGTCAGTTCAATGTGGAAAAGAGTAAAGTTATTTTTATGGATTAAAAGATTACCAGCTGTGTACTACATTGATGGAATGGTACTCCAAGATATTGATGAGGCTAGGGACTTAAGAGTGTTGGTAGATAGGGAGATGAAGTTCAGGGGGACACATTGCAAAGGTGTCCAAGATTGCACATAGGATTACTTGGTTATTAAGGAACACACTAACATCAAGAGATAAAGAGGTTATTATTCCCCTTTATAAAGCATTAATACTTCCACATTTGGATTACTATGCTCAAGTCTGGCCACCTGGATTCCTTGGAGATGAGGAGGTTGTGAAAAGGGTTCAGAGGAGAGTGACTAAGTTGGTGAGTGATGTAAAAAATGCTCCCTACATTGATAGATTGAAAGCTTGTTGATTGCAAAGGTTGGTTGATAGGCGGAGAAGAAGGGATATGATAGAAACATTTAAATTACTAAAAGATTTTTATAAGATTGATGCAGGCTAAATGTTTCAGCTGTGTGATAGTGATGGAAGAACAAGAGGTCATCCCTGGAAATTAAGGAAAAATGTGGTTAACAAGGGTGTGAGAATGAGGTTTTTTGCCTGGGGGGGTTGTGAATGAGTGGAATGCATTGCCTGATTCAGTTGTGAGTTCTTCGTCTGTAAATGAATTCAAGAACAGATATGATATATATTGTTTTGATAGTTTGGGTCTCCTGCAATGAGTCTACTGACTCCATGGAGCTACCCATAATAATAATAATTATACCTAGAAGATAAATGAGGATGAAGTCAAAGAAGCATATGAGTCCAGATTCTTTTCATGGCACATGAGTGAATGGAATATGCTGCCAGTGGATATATTGTGAGTCAGCCATCAGCGACTGTTTACAAGCGAAGACATATTAGGTACTTAGGCATTGCAAAACCTACAAGTGCCCTCATGTGATGGTGCTGATGTAACATAAGTATCAAAATGGTTTGTCACTTAATATTCTAATGCATCATCATTTTTCTACTTGTGTGTGAGAAATATAATGATTTCTACCATTGAAATAGCTCTCATTATCTTCGCAGGTCTAGCTTCTATTGATAAGACCTCAATGAAGGTTTAAACTGAGTTTGAAAATCTCTCATCATAATGCTTGGCATTATGCACATTCTGTGGTGGAAGAATCATAGTCAGGAGTACACTGAGAGTGGATCTCTTCCAGATTTCATGATGCCTAATCTTCCTATCATATCTTTCTTTGAAACATTCACTGAAGGTTCGCCCACAACATCCACTGAGAATTCATTCCATGAGAACAACTTGGATTTTCATGCTTTGTAATCACATCCTTACACTCACTTTCTAGAGATGACTTTGAGTTCTCTAAATAAAATTCCATTTGTATCTACACTCTGAGATCCCAATTACTGTGTTTTCTTGTCTATTTCATGTATTGTTCACTCTGAAGTCCACATTATCTTAGTCTATTCTCATTTGTAAGGCAAGTAGAAAGACAAATAATTATAGTAAGATGATTCATATTTATGAATTTAGTGACACAAAACACACATGTTGAAAAGATTATTTTACTGATTAATAATAAAATAATATGATGTTTTGACCCCTGTATTGAGGTCATCATCATCAGAAGGATACATGTGTATAAGAACCAAGCTGCATGCTGTTGCACTCCATACAGGTAAATTACATCTATGTTGTTAACTAATCTTTTTCTTAGCCTGGCCTCTAGTGATAAAAAAAAAAACTACAGTAAACTCTGCTAAAGTCCTCACGTACCAGGATTCTTCTGGAATTATACAGTTCATATTGCTATATTACGATTATCTTCTGGATTTGTACAGTACAGGTTGCTAATTGAATGTTCAGGAAAAAAAAAAAAAAAACACTTCACCAAGAATTGAGATTTTTCTTTGTGGTTGCTATGAAGGTTGCAGATGGGTCCTCCACATTCTTGGAATAGTTAGACCATCATTTTTATTCAGATTAGGATCATGTTTGAGCATTTCACATGCTTCCTTGAATTTCTGCTCGAACCAGGTTTTGGTGTGGTGTAGGGACTTGGTACCTTTCCAATCAATTCTGTGGTATGTTTGGAGTGCGTGGTCAGATAGGCCGGTTTTTCCAAAATGGAGGTATTTTATATGTCGTTTATGTTCATCCTTCCTGATTGGGATGGTGCGCCCTGTTTCCCCTATGTATGGTATGTTACATGTCCATTGTATTTTGTAAACCCCTGGGTGGGCTAGGTGTGGCAGAGGATCCTTGGAAGAACTGAGTAGGTGTCTTAATTTTGTCGGGGGTTTAAAGGTGGTTTTGATGTTGTATTTGTGTAGTGTTCTATCTATTTTTTGGAAATGCCTCTAACATATGGTATAGCAATAGCATTTTTGAAATCTTTTTTGTTATTAGTGGTATCTTTGAGGAGGATCTTGTGAATGGTTTTTATACTGTATCCATTTTTTATAAAGGTATGTTTGATGGTCTCATATTCATGGTTAAGAGCTTGTTCATTCGAACAAATAGTTTGAGCTCTGTGTTTAAAGGTGCTTATAACCCCTAGTTTTTGTGTTGGGTGGTGATAAGAAGTTTTGTGTATGTACTGGCCTGTGTGTGTGTAGGTTTGCGGTAAACTGAGAAGGAGAGACAGCCTGAAGGAAGACGTGTGACGAGTGTGTCTAGGAACGGAAGAGAGTTGTTTTTTTCTATTTCAGTGTGAATTGGATGCGTTTGTGTTGTTTATTCAGATGGCTAAGGAACGTATTTAGTGCTTCGCGGCATTGGGGCCAAATGGCAAAAATATCGTCGACGTATCTGAGCCAAATTTTGGGCTTTTTTTTTTATCACTAGAGGGCAGGCTAAGAAAAAAGATTATTAACAACGTAGATGTAATTTACCTGTATAGAGTGCAACAGCATGTAGCTTGGTTCTTATACACATGTATCCTTCTGATGATGACCTCAGTACAGGGGTCAAAACGTCAAGTTATTATTTTATTATTAATCAGTAAAATAATCTTTTCAACACATGTGTTTTGTGTCCCTACATTCATAAATATGAATGCTGATCACCGTGTAACCTTAAAAGAAATAGTAAGATGATGTTAATGGATGAAAATGGGAGATTTGGTAACTGTTGCAGAGGACAGTAGAGGTATTCAGTATGCAGTTCATCAAGATGTTTCATCCTCAGTGTGAAATCAGAAGCTCAGGTGTAGAGAATGAAATGAGAGAAGACTTAATAGTGGGTCAGCAAGACATATATGAGGAGTTAAGTAAGCTAGATGTCAATAAGGCAATAGGACTTGATGACATATGTCTTAAGGGAATGTTCCAAGGAGTTAGAATCAAACTTGGCCTACCTGTTTAACAAGAGTCTTGCAACAGGCACAAGTCCCAAAGGAGTGGAAGGAAGGCAAAATTGTTCCACTTCAAAAAAGTTGTGATAAGGCTAAGGCAACAAACTATAGGCCAATCTATATGTTTTGAGTTGTAGTTAAGCTATTGTGGAGATTGGCGAGAGATAGGATACACAAGTGGGTTGTTAATAGTGGTATTCTTTGTACTTGTTAGTTTGTGTACTTTATGGCCTGCCAAAAGTACACAAAACAGAAACACCATTACATCCAATTGCGGAAGGAATCGACAGCCCGAATTACTACTTAGCAAAAAATTAGCGGCCACACTCAAGGAATTGATTGGTCATTCCCCTTCCTACATAAAAAATACTCAACATTTCATAAACAAAATTAAAAACATTACACTCAACGACCAAGGTCTATTAGTCAGCTTTGACATAACTTACCTTATCACCAGTGTCCCAATCAATGATACTATCTTGCTCTTACAGAACATATTTCCACATGACATCATGCCCTCTTTACCCACGTACTCCGTTCCAGATATTTCGTGTGGCAAAACAATTTTTACCTTCAAAAAGAGGGTACAGCCATGGGCTCGCCACTTTCTTCCCCAATAGCGAATTTTTATATGGAAGACTTTGAGCAACGAGCTCTAGAGTCAGTGTGCCTAAAGCCTAAAATTTGGCTCAGATACGTCAACGATATTTTCGCCATTTGGCCCCACGGCCGCGAAGCACTAAATACATTCCTTAGCCACCTGAACAAACAACACAAACACATCAAAAAGGCTAGTCGATTAATTAACATGGAACTACTTATCTTTAGCTTACTGTAGAGGCTGCACTGCTTGTGGGTTACATTACCATGGATTATGGTGACTCTTTCTTTTAAGGTTACATGGTGATCAGCATTCATATTTATGAATTCAGGGACACAAAATACATGTGTTGAAAAGATTATTTTACTGATTAATAATAAAATAATAACTTGGCGTTTCGACCCCTGTATTGAGGACATCATCAGAAGGATACATGTGTATAAGAACCAAGCTACATGCTGTTGCACTCTATACAGGTAAATTACATCTACGTTGTTAACTAATCTTTTTTCTTAGCCTGCCCTCTAGTGATAAAAAAAAAGCCCAAAATTTGGCTCAGATACGTCGACGATATTTTTGCCATTTGGCTCCAATGCCGCGAAGCACTAAATACATTCCTTAGCCATCTGAACAAGCAACACAAACGCATCCAATTCACTATTGAAATAGAAAAAAACAACTCTCTTCCTAGACGCACTCGTCACATGTCTTCCTTCAGGCTGTCTTTCCTTCTCAGTTTACCGCAAACCTACACACACAGGCCAGTACATACACAAAACTTCTTATCACCACCCAACACAAAAACTAGGGGTCATAAGCACTTTTAAACACAGCGCTCATACTATTTGTTCGAATGAACAAGCTCTTAACCATGAATATGAGACCATCAAACATACCTTTATAAAAAATGGATACAGTATAAAAACCATTCACAAGATCCTCCTCAAAGATACCACTAATAACAAAAAATATTTCAAGAATGCTATTGCTATACCATATGTTAGAGGCATTTCCAAAAAAATAGACAGAACACTACACAAATACAACATCAAAACCACCTTTAAACCCCCGACAAAATTAAGACACCTACTCAGTTCTTCCAAGGATCCTCTGCCACACTTAGCCCACCCAGGAGTTTACAAAATACAATGGACATGTTACATACCATACATAGGGGAAACAGGGCGCACCATCCCAATCAGGAAGGATGAACATAAACGACATATAAAATACCTCCATTTTGGAAAAACCGGCCTATCTGACCACGCACTCCAAACATACCACAGAATTGATTGGAAAGGTACCAAGTCCCTACACCATACCAAAGCCTGGTTCGAGCGGAAATTCAAGGAAGCATATGAAATGCTCAAACATGATCCTAATCTGAATAAAAATGATGGTCTAACCATTCCAAGAATGTGGAGGACCCATCTGCAACCTTCATAGCAACCACAAAGAAAAATCTCAATTCTTGGTGAAGTGTTTTTTTTTTTTTTCCCTGAACATTCAATAGCAACCTGTACTGTACAAATCCAGAAGATAATCGTAATATAGCAATATGAAACTGTATAATTCCAGAAGAATCCTAGTATGTGAGGATTTTAGCAGAGTTTACTGTAGTTTTTTTGTTTTTATCACTAGAGGCCAGGCTAAGAAAAAGATTAGTTAACAACATAAATGTAATTTACCTGTATAGAGTGCAACATCATGTAGCTTGGTTGTTATACACATGCATCCTTCTGATGATGACGACCTTAATACAGGGGTCAAAACGTGAAGTTATTATTTTATTATTAATCAGTAAAATAATCTTTTCAACATATGTGTTTTGTGTCCCTACATTCATAAATATGAATGCTGATCACCGTGTAACCTTAAAAGAAATAGTAAGATGATGTTAATGGATGAAAATGGGAGATTTGGTAACTGTTGCAGAGGACATAGTAGAGGTATTCAGTACACAGTTCATCAAGATGTTTCATCCTCAGCGTGAAATCAGAAGCTCAAGTGTGGAGAATGAAATGAGAGAAGACTTAATAGTGGGTCAGCAAGACATATATGAGGAGTTAAGTAAGATAGATGTCAATAAGGCAATAGGACTTGATGACATATCACCATGTGTCTTAAGGGAATGTTCCAAGGAGTTGGAATCAAACTTGGCCTTCCTGTTTAACAAGAGTCTTGCAACAGGCACAAGTCCCAAAGGAGTGGAAGGAAGGCAAAATTGTTCCACTTCAAAAAAGTTGTGATAATGCTAAGGCAACAATCTATAGGCCAATCTATATGTTTTGAGTTGTAGTTAAGCTATTGTGGAGATTGGTGAGAGATAGGATACACAAGTGGGTTGTTAATAGTGGTATTCTTTGTACTTGTTAACATGGGTTTCTTAAAGGGAGGTCATGTTTTACCAACTTACTTATGTACTATAACAATATGACGAATGTATTGGACAAGGGTGATGCATATACAGCTGCATACTTAAATTTTTCCAAGGCTTTTGATAGATTGCCACACCACAAGTTGGTAACTAAACTGAAGCAGATGGGATTGGATGATAGTTAGTTGAATAAGTGAACAGCTTTCAGATAGGTATCAGCAAGTTGTGTATGGGGAAGGGACACTATCTTGAAAGAGCCACAGGGATCTGTTTTGGGACCATTGTTATTTAAATTTGTTTATTCATGATATTGGGATAGGTTTAACTGGTAATATATAAATGTTTGCAAATAATGCAAAACTGGAGGGAGTAATGAAGAATTTAGCAGATGTGGCCTTACAAAAGGAGTCTTAAATAGATTACATGAGTGGGCAATAATATGGAACTGTCTGTTCATTGTTGGAAAGCATAGGGTTCTGAAATTTGGTAGACAACAATGTGATGAAAAGTATATACTTGGCAGGGAAATTTTGAAGGAAGTTGAGGAGATACAAGACCTTGGAGTGGTGGTGGACAGGGATCTGAAGTTCAGAAGTCACTTTGCACAAGTTGTGAAGACATCACATCAGATAATGGAAATGATGCAGAGGATCTTGACATCCAAAAATAAAGTGTTATAGTTCCATTGTGTAAGATCTTTATAAGGCTTCATATTGATGATTGTGCACAGATTTGGTCACCCGGATTTCATGGTAACAAGGATATGTTAGAAAGGGTCCAAAAGATTCACAAAAGTGGTAACTGGTCTTTGGGATGTGGAATATGAAGACAGATTGAGGGAATGCAGTTTGCAAAACCTTGTGAATAGGAGGAAGAGAGGGTATATGATTGAGATATTGTTGGTAAAAGGTTGTTACCTGGTTAATGTAGAAGAAATCATAGAATGGGAGAAGGGAGAGTAGAACCAGGAGACATATTTAGAAGCTGTATAAGGAGGGTATGAGCAGGGGCATAAGGAGCAGGTTCTTTGCATGGAGAGTAGTTGCTGAGTGCAATGCATTGCCTGAAATTGTGGTGAATGCAGATACATTGAATGAATTTAAAGCATGGTTTGATCAGGTTTCTGTGTAATAGTGTGTGCCTTCTGTAATGAGTCTTTTGACTCCATGGAGGTCTGGTTTTAATAATAATAATATCATTGGTGTAGCTTGCATTAGTTAACCACTCTGCAATTTGGATGTGTTTTTAAAATCTTTCCACTTATGCTGTAGGCTTTTTTTTTTTCATGTGCTTATCCTATTTCAAAAAGCAGCAAATACCTAGGTGTTTTTAATATACTATACTATATGTTTTGCTTTTTTTTTATCACAGAATTCTTTGAGAGAATGGAAAACTCCATTGTCCAAAAGGATAAAGGGAATTATCAATAAATTAAATGAAAACAGGCTACACTGCATGAAGGTGAGTGTTTATTTGTTCTTATTTGCTGTAATAATAACAATAATATGTTGTTACATCACAATTTATTCTGATGACTAGTAAATCAGAACTTATTTAATATTGTTCATCAAAATATTAAGTAATAGTATGAATGGAAGTGGTTAGCAAGAGGGTGAGGAGTGGCTTTTTTGCACGAAGGGTGGTTGGACTCTGGAATGCATTGCCTGACAGGATAGTGAGAGCACAAACAGTGAATGAGTTTAAGGAATGGTATGATAGACTTTGTATTGTTTGAGATGGGTATCCCATAATCACGCTTATCACTCCATGGAGGTCCTGAATAATAATAATAATAATAAATATAGCTGAGCAACTGGAGCTTTTAAACTCCAAATGGGATGCAAAGTATACTCTTGCTGGGGAAACTTTAAAGGAAGTAGAGGAGATGAGGGATCTGGGAGTGGTGGCGGACAAAGACCTGAAATTCAGGAGCTGCATTGCACAAGTTGTGAAGATGTCACATTGGATAATGGCAATGATGCAGAGGACTCTTATATGCAGAAATAAAGAGGTTTTGATGCTATTGTATAAGGCTTTGATCAGGCCCCGCATATCTATATTATTGTGCACAGATTTGGTCACTGGGTTTTTATGGTGACAAGGATATGTTGAAAAGGGTCCAGAGAAGATTCACAAAGATGGAATGTGGAGCACAAGGTCAGATTGAAAGAATATAAATTGCAAAGCCTTGTGAATAGGAAGAAGAAGGGGGGGGGGGGAAATTATTGAGACATAAGCTAGTCAGGGGTTGTTATCAGGTTGACATGGAAGATATTTTTTATAGATGGTGAGAGTGGGGTAGAAGAAGAGGTTGACATGGAGACTGTATAAGGAGACTGTGAGCAGAGGAGTGAGGAGAAGGTTCTTTGCATGGAGAGTGGTTGATGAGTCGAATGCATTGGCTGAATGTATTGTGAATGTAGACACATTGAATCAGTCTAAGGTACAGCTGAATGAGCATTGTGTGCAATAGTGTGTACCTCCCACAATGCGTCTCTGACTCCATCTAGGTCAGATGTTAGTAATAATAATAATAAAAAATCTGGGATAGAAATTTACTTACTTTTTGTAGAAAGTTTTTAACCTTGGGTATGTTACAAATTAAAGATACCAAGCAATTTTAAATAAAACTTGGTTTTAATCCTATTTCCCAATTAAGCAAACAGACAAGTAAGTCAAGTTTGTGTTTTAAATAAAACTTGGTTTTAATCCTATTTCCCAAGTAAGCAAACAGACAAGTAAGGCAAGTTTGTGCGCAGGTGCAAACTTGACTTACTTGTCTGTTTGCTTACTTGGGAAATAGGATTAAAACCAAGTTTTATTTAAAATTGCTTGGTATCTTTAATTACTTACTGTTTATATGACAGTCAAGTTGGATAAAGAAAATTGCTACATAATGATACAGCTGGACTTTGCAAAATTATTTTACAGGTTACTATATGGAGCTCTGTTATGTATATATTGAAGCCTGTTATTAATAAAGATAATATAAATGTTCTACAGGGTAATTTAAGTAAACTGATGGCATGGACAAAGGATAATGGTTGCCAATTTAATGTAACAGAATGTAAAATTATGCACTTGGAGATGAAAAGACTACAAGCTGTGTACTACATTGACAAAAATGAACTGTAGGAATTGATGAGGCTAGAAATTTTGGAGATGATGGTGGAGAAGGAGTTAAAGTTTTGGGTTGTCATATAAACTAAGGAGGTTATCCATCTTTATAAGGCTTTGATTTAGTTGCATCTGGTTGTCTGGGTTCCTTGCAAGTGAGGAAGTGGGAGAGAATCCAGAGGAATGACCAAGAACATTCCATAGACCGATTGAAGGTTTGTGGACTACAAAAATTGGAAATATATAACTTACTAAAATGATTTTACAGGAGGATTGATACAGAAGAATTTTTTCCAGTACATCATGACAAAGAAGGAAGAGAACATTGGTAATCTTGTGGAAATTGTATGTCAGCTGAGCATGTTAGAAGACTAGATTTTTTGCTTATAGAGTGGTAAATGAGCAGAAAGGGTCTGCCATAGAAAGGATCTCCTTCTTTCCACTGAAATTTAACTTTCTCTCTTGGCTCACATTAGTTTATCATATTCGTTGTTTCTACACTTTCTCTTCTATTTTGGGCAAAGCCAAGCCACTTGTTAACTCTGATGATTGATTATCCCATCAAGAAAAATAATTGTTTTGTATTAAATGCTTTATTTTTTCCTTATATAATTAATGTGTTATAATAATTTCATTGCTGAGCTTATATACTGTATATGATATGACCACAGATGGCAATCTGGTTTCACCAAGACTTTAATATGACTGTAACAATTCATCATCTACCTGTGAAGATAGGGTAATGTAACAGGGCTTTCAAACTCTCCTTAATCAAATTTTTGCACATGAAGCAGCTTTTGTGGGCAAACATTATCGTTACAAAGATTCTCTGTTGTATTTAACACCATGTGATTAGTGAAGTTGGTGTTCACTAATGATCTTCTCAATTGAGTAGACAATGTGACCAAAATAAACAGGCTTGCACTCACAAGGAACTTGATATGCACCATGTAAAGAAAGAGAAGCTTGTTTGTCATGGATGGCAGTTGAAAAACCCAAAAGTTTGTCTCATGATACGAATATAGTGGAAATTGGATCTTTGTCAAAATGCTGATGACAAGTTTGGGAAAGTAACTATATTAGGCATTGGAACCCTTCTCTCAACAAGTCATATTAGGAGGCATGAATTGTATATGATTCTTTGGATGTTATAGTATCTGAATAGTACAAGAATTTAACAGGCTACATCAGTTGAATAAATTGTTAATGCACTCAAATGGTGAAAACGTGATCAGTAGAGCACATTCAAAGTGAAAACTGAGGTTGTGGTGAGAATAGTTGGTTATCGAATGTTCCAGATAATAATTCACCAGGAAAGGAAGTGGATTCTCCATTGCAAGTTTGTAGATTTTTTTTTCAGCTAAAATAACCAGAATACAGCTACCCCTTGCTTAATGCGGTTTTGCTTAATGCGGGATTTGATTAACGTGGTGAAATTAATTGCGGCAATCCCTTGATATATGCGGCAAGAGTTTTGATTAACGTGCCTTTAACCCTGCCGAGCTTGCAGCTGATCTGATGGATACATGCAAAATGTTTAATATAAATATTCTTACACAATTCAGTGTATAGCTTGGAGGTCATGAGTAGCTGTGCATTCGTATGTTACGAGTGATATTCCGCACTGTTTTTTGCTGTCAGTTTGATTTAACACATTATGTAAAGGTTTGTGATATTTGACAGTAAATTGTATCTGAGAGATACAGCAACCTCCAATATCTGTATAATATGGTTTAGTTTTGTTTTTTCTTGATTCTTTGTTCAATAATTTCTAGATTGTAACTGAAAATAAATAAACTATCATGTATTACTGAAATAGAGAGCCAAAGGCTTATTTATCATACATGTCCTCTAGGAATGTGCTTTTAATTATGGAAAATACTAAGGAAAGTGATCTGGAGCTTACTCCACCTTTACTACGAGTTGTCCATAAGGTTGCTTATACTTGCATCTGCCGAAACCTTTAGTTTCTATATATTCGGCACGAAACTCTTGTAGTTTCTATATTCGGCTATGAAATGTTGGATTCAATATCCACTTAATTTGTACCATTATGTATTATATTTGCAGTGTTTTTTCTTTATGTTTTATTGCTTATTTGCAAAGGTCTGGAGAGTCATTTTGCTTTTTATCATAGAATTTATGCTGATAAGAAAAAAACTAAAACTGTTCAAACGACTCTTGATAAATTCTTTTGATAAAAAAATTGCAGTAAATAATGTAGGTACAAGTATTTATTAAACATTTGCTTTGCATTTATTTTTTATCCTTCCCGAAAGAGTACCATATAAAACGAATTATTAATACAGTAATCGATCATGGACGAATTGTAATTTTTACCATTGATTATTAGATTTGATTAACACGATTTTGATATACGTGGTAACATCGAGGGATTAATTAACTCATTTAATCGAGGGATACCTGTATTACAAAGTCAAAAATGTCAGCTATATCAGGAGGAATATGTAATGTCTCTAGCCAGGGATGTCAGTAAATAAAGATGCATGAGGAAGCTATTTAATCTGTTGGTTATTGGCTTGTATGTGTTCAGCAATATAACAGATGAGTTCATAGTTTGCCATTAAACTATATGTTTAACCTTTAACACAACAGAACTATGTGCTTATCAATAAAAATGTAATCTTTACTGTGCATTCCTATACCAAAATTCATGATTATATTTTTGTGTCAGTGATAGTTGCTCTTTGAATCTTTGCAAAATCCCAATTTACCCCTTCATCTAGAGTTTGTGATTATGTACTTGAAATCACAATGAAGTCAAAATGCTGTATATCATTGCATGTTATTAGCTTCTAGGATTTCCCCCAGATATCCAGTTACCTGGAATTCTGGTGATGAGAAGCACCTGTGATCACCAGAGATGCTGTGACATTACTACTGTTTCTCATCATCATCATCAAATTCCTGCCATGCACCCTCAAGGGGTGTACAGGATATGATAGTACTACATGAAAAAAATTACATCATTATTAATTTCCTATCTACAATTTTCCTCCAAATCAGTCTGTTACTTGTCAAGACTCCAACATTATCAGATCTTATATTTCTAACGTCTAAAGCACTTTGTACCGTATCAATCCACTTATATCTTGGTCTTCCTCTGGGTCGTTTTGCTGCCAACCTGGCAGAGAACACTTGTTTTGCTAATCTTTCCTTGCCCATTCTGTTTAAGTGACCATACCACCTGAGATTAGCTTTGCTAACACATTCCTGGATGCTGACAATGTCAAGTTCTTTCCTAATATCCTCGTTTTTAATATGATATTGCCATTGATGCCATCTGTTCACGCCTATAATCTTTCTCAGGACTCTCATATCTGTGGTCTCTAGTCTTTGGTCAAGTTTTTTACTTCTGACCCAGCTCTCAGATCCATAAGTTATAACTGGTTTGAACACTGTCTTGTATACAGTAATCATTATAATCAAACATATATATTCTGTATATATTTGATTATAAGTTGGGTTTAAATAACACTCTGCTCTCAAATTATAGCCAAATACTAGCACAGAAATTATAAATAATACTCTGTTTTACAGCACATTTATAATGCTGAAAGTTTTTTCACCTTGGTTATACTATAAATTAAAGATGCCGAGATAGTAAAGAAGTAAACCAAAAGATGTATTTTTGGTTTACTCCTTTATTCAAGTGTAAGCAAACAAAATTTAAACTTTGTTTGCTCTGTATACTTTCTTGGCATCGTTAATTTATATTTATAATGTTTGTAAATGTTGCATAAGTATAGAAAAAATCAGCAGTTTCAAATGCTGAATAAATAACAAAAAAAGAAATTATCAATATGTGCTTTTTTCCTTTGAAGCAAGAATTGAGAATCAATATTTAGTATTATTAATACTGGAACTGTTTTAATAGTTGGTTAGAATGTCATCACCTAGAAGCAGTCATGTTGAAATGATTGTGATTTAGGTATACATATTAAGATAAACATTATTGTCTTAACTTGATTTCTAAATAACATAATTTTTGCTTGTTTTTATAGCTAGTAATTATTCGCCAAGGAGATAAAGTGGAATTAGTGTTTCGACAGTTCTTGGTTGAAGACCGAAGTGTTGATGGACGTACATTGTCTTATTGTGATTTCTTTAATAATATATGTAAAGAAATTGTTAAATGTTCTTAAAGTGTGTTTATTTTAAAGGAACACTGCTCTGTTCTACCAGCTATGCATCCTTCAAAATAACACACGTTGGTGCTACTGAGGAGAAAAACACAATAAGAAGTTTGTGGCATGATATATATCTTGTGATAAATTCATCAAATGGTTCATCTAGATGAATAATGAGCACAAAGTGGTAGTTATCAGCAATATATTCTGAAACTAAATGATAATAACTGATGTATTGTATTTGAGTATTAATCTGGTCATTCTGTCTTTATTTCAATATTCTTATTTGCTCTCTTTCATTTTTGTATCTGTAATATCTTTCATTTTAATCTTGCCTACCAGTTTTGAACTCAATTCCACATGTGTAAATAGCAATTTTTAGAGGAAGAGAGGGCCCTTCTGCTTTTTGGCAAAAATAAGCATCATGAAAACAAGTACAGGGTATGTTATTTGGAAAAAGAGTTAAAACAACCTTTTGATAATCCAGGCGCCCTCTTAAGGCCTTTTTTTTTAAAGGCATCTATGCTAAAGCATATTCTTATGTACTTTAGTTGTATACTCTAGAAATATAAGAATGCAACCTGAGAATCAAAATATTTAATTCCCAAGTGTTCCATCATGAGGCACATAAGTTACTCTGTTAAAAGTGTTAAATAAATAAATAAAAATGAAAGATCATAATAATAATAACTAGTAACTTTACTGTGATATGTATATATGCTCTATTTATTCATTATTGACAGACCCATAATAAAATCAAAATAATTTAAGTAAAAAAATAATTAAAGTATGGTGTATGTATATGTATATATTTAAGGCTAAGGTGTTGGTTTTGTATTTTGTATACCATATAGTAAAGTGTGTTTTGTGTTTTTCCTATCCATGAAGATTCTTTTTCAAACTTTGTTGAAAGACTAATTATTTTATCATTACCTTATACTCATCTCTCTTGCCATGTTTTTCTGAGGGCTTTAGTGAATAATGAAGAACACAAGATCTGATAATAAAGTAACTAGATGAATACTAGTGGTGGTGATGGGCAGTAGATGGCGTTGGTGGGGTTGCAGTTTGTTGTAGTTGTTGGATTGGTGGAAGTGGAGAGATATGGATTGGGTGCCCTCCCTCAATGAGTCTTTGAACTCCCTGGAGGTGTCATATAATAATAATAATTTTTTTGCTGGTAGGGGGGGGGGAATATATTTTATCACTGTTGAAAGTTTTTTCCATTGGTGGAAAAACTAATGACTTCACATCAATTGCCTTAGTATACACCATTATACACACCCTAAAGGATGTGTGCCTTGCATTATGGGATGCTCAGGCATTTGATGTGAAGTCATTAGTCTCTATACACAGGTAGCCCAGTTGTGAACATACTACACGTACAAACTTTGTTTGCTTACACTTGGACAAAAAAGGATTAGACCAAAAATATAAATTCCTGACATCTTTAATTTATATTTTATCACTAGTGTGGGTTATCTTCAAAGTACTCTCTAACTTTGAAGGTATGTCCTAGTATCTCTGCCATGGTAGACACATTTCTGGAAATCATTGTTTTGAACTTGTTTCAGTCTTTTGCATTTTCCTGAATATTTAGTAGACATAAAATGGGATATTTCCATTGAATTTTTCAGTTTTAGAAACATAAAAAAACTCGCATGAACAGGATTCCGAAAATATGGTGGTGCTTCAGCACTGGTACTGGAATTGGCTCACTTGAAGCACATAAATAGCATATTATGAATATGATGATATTCATAATATGCTTCCAATATAAGCTTCCAATTCAAGTTTATTGTAATTGTTTTCTAACATATATCTTCAAAGGTTGTAAATATTAAGATAGTACAACACAATATCCCATCACTAGTTTTCTGTAAACAGTTTTCTTCTGCACTGGTAACTTGTTCAGTCTCTGCTAAGCTTGTTTCTATTTAAAATACTTTACTGCAGTAAGTAGTGCTAAAATACCACTAACTACTTCAACCCATGTATCTTCATCTTCCTTAGTTCTTTTATTTGCCATTTTTGCTTCTGACACCTGTTTTTGTTAAAAAGGTGTTTTTAGTTACCATGCTATCTTAGATTGGCTCCTCGTGAATATTCTTGAGTATTAATAATGTTCAGTTCTTTTCTTTTATTTTCATTTTTAATATGACTTCTGTGGTGCAGTCTTTAGTGTCCAGTCTTTGATCAACAAGTTTAGTTCTGACTCTCAGATTCATAAGTTAAACTTAGATTGAACACTTACTTGTACCTAACTTGATCTTTTGACTGATTTCTCTCTATGCTCCATATTATGCAGCTGGTTACGTAGTTAGATGGGATCAATCGTTCAATGCTGTTGGCACACTCTCCCTCGATGAGTCTTGGACTCCCTGGAGGTGTCACATAATAATAATAATAATACCAGTCTTACATATTTCATGATCTACTATTTCTATCATTGTTCTGCATCTTCACTAAAAATTGTATCAATAGCTTATTAACCCCTTAACATACAAAGACGTCTGTGACACATCTTTTGTTTATTGCAAAATTGATTTTGAATTGTGGTTTCACATATAAATACAACCGAATATAGATGCTAGACAATCTTGTGCCTATTTCCTTTCAGCCGAGAAAAGTTGACAACGGCATGTATTGGCTATTTCATTTGTGTTTGCACAAATTCATCATTATTTTTCAAATGATGAATTTGATCCAGCAAATCACCCTCGCCCAAACAATTGGCAGAAAAACGGCCGCTTTCTGATTTTTAATTGGTATGTTAAGGGGTTAAACTAAGAATTACCCAGGCAGAGTAATTTCGCATATGTGTGTGCAATTTCCATATCAGAAAACAACATTCACTGATTACTTTTCCCATTTCTATTTCTACTATTTAATCTTCTGAGATTTTTTTAATGATGCATACAGTAATAGTATGGTCAATCAGATGCTCAGTGAGCATCTGAGTGACCATATGGCATCTGTTGATGTCCACTGAACAGATGGATGGATGGATGGATGGATTGATGGACATGTAGTTAGTATATTGTCTGACCTTGTAGTTCATGGTGTAAGAATTTTAAGAAAATGTCATTTTATTTTATTTTACTTTAAACAATATCAAAAACTAACACCTGCATGTTCAGGCTAATTTTTCAATTAAGGATTATGTGAATTATATCTGTGAATAGAGTTGGCATCAAAATATGGATGAACATCCTAAACTGACCAAATATTAAACTAAACATTTTCTGATTAATTTTCTATGGACAAGAATAGAATAATGATCTTATATGTGCCTTTAAAACAATTATATTTTATTTTGTTTTTAATTTTTTTTATTTTTACATATTAGGATATATTTAGAAAGCAGTAATGTGTGAAATCATTTAATAGGAACTAATATTAATAACAATAGAATAGCATAATTTTGATAATAAAAAGTTTTGTACTTATCATTGTATTCTTAGAGAAATTTTTTATAGATTTATCTACCACAATATGTAGAAGGAAGTTGTAATATTCTCCACTGTAAGGATGGAAATGATATTTAAAGAAAATACAAATTTGGAATATGCTCTTCTGTAGAAAACTTTATTTTCAAGATCCATCCAGACAACATGATATTCACATTTTTTTTGTGTAGCTATATTTAAGTCGAGTCTAATTTTTATTCTGAGAGTGCTCAATTTATTATTTTTTTTTTCAAATGTTGAATCTTTTTTGTTAAAAATTTACCATTGTTGTATTATGCAAAAGCTTGAAATTCCAAATGTACTTTAAAAAGTTAGTGAGCTGTACTGTTAAATGTTTATTAGATATTGGTTAAAAGATATTTACAAGATACTGTATTATAAACGTAGGGTATAAACTAGTGCCTTTTTTTTTTTAATTTAATAAATATAAGGCGACAACTGTACATAGTACTACAATCTTGCAGAAAATATTTCGTAAAGTATTTAAAAGAATTATGCATGTATTGTTAAAAAAATTATTTCTCTAGTGGAGTGATATATTTTTATTATCAAGATTGTTTCTATTAATTTTTTTTATATTTGAATATCCTTCGATCAGTCTGTGGACTCCCTGGAGGTGTCTCGTAATAATAATAATGGTACCTTATACCAAATGAATATTGTTAAAAATCATTTCTCTAGCGGAGTGATATTTTTGTTATCAAGATTGCTTCTATTAAATTTTTTTATGTTTGAATATAATGGTACCTTATAAATTTTAAGTCAGTGGTAAAATATCTTCAAATGCTTAATGTGGCAGTCACATCTAAATTCACAAAATAATTAATTATTTAAATGTTTTATAATTATTAAAAATCGGAATTTCTAGCATTAAATGTGTTGTGACCTAGAAACCATCTTACTTGGTGCAACATAATTTATTATCGAAGAACATTTTATCTGTCTTAAAAACAGTTCAATGTTAGTCATATCCTCCTGATCAATGTATCCTAATTAGAGAATATAGTAGAAGTACAGTTGAAAGATTTACAAAGTGTATAGGAATATCCAGGATACTTCTGTTGTATGAGTGTAAAAAAAAAGTTTTAATGACCTAAATCACAGGCTCTGTTAGCTACTTTGGAATGGAATTTAATAAAAAATTAATATTACTGTTGACAGAAACAAGATACCTATTTCTAATTTGGAATGAAATTTTTATTAAATTAATATTATTGTTGATAGAAACAAGATACCTTTTCACAGGTCATCTTAGTGATGAAGTTCACTGAGTTGACTGATGGACACATCTGGTGAGGGGGATCCTGGTAGTCTAGCACTATTTTGATTACTGCTTTGACAAAACAGGTAATCCAGCAAAGATCAGCAGTGTTGCAATAAGTATCCCTCCCCATACTACAGGGTTATCTACTTCTGAGCACAGTGATTCCATTGGGCCATGCTTTCAAGACATTTCTGGTATGCTGCAACAGGAACATTCTTACATTTCTTGTGTAAAGCTACTCCCATTGATGATGATGCTGTGGTCTGAAGCAAATTCATCTCATAGATGTTCAATGGGGTTGAGGTCTGTACTCCAAGCTGGCCTATCCAACACTTCATTGTTTTGTGGAAACCAGTCTCATCAACATGCAGTGCAGTATGGCATGGAGCATTGTTGTGCTGAAACATACAACGGTCACTGTTGAAGTACTTCCAGAGTGTCGGAAGTTGTCGGTAGCCATCAGATGTCATGGTTTTGGACACATCCACCAATAGACCAAGCCCAATCCAACTGAAACATCCCTGTAATATCTTCATCTTGCTGCCTGCACCATTGTAAATGTAATAGTTATTTTCTTATATGTAATATCTTTTGTCTTTACTCTCTTCTATCTTTATTCTACTCTTAATTCTTTATAGCTTTACTCTAATGCGCTTTTTCTCTCTTATCCTTTTTCATTTACTATACTGCATGCTATGATTATCCATCTTCCGTATTTACTAGTCGAATGACTATGAATATTGGAAATTTATTTTGTCAGACTGCGCCACCAATATATCATTTCATTGGCATAAGACTAAATAAAACTTCCGGTAGATTTCCCTCTCTCTCTCACGAGCGAAGTTTCTTTTATCAATGTTTACTTTAACAGTCGTGGTTTGTAAGTAACTGAACTGCATTTTTATTGCCTTAAATTATTTCCCGCTCACAAGTCCGATTTATTTAAGAACAGTGCAGTTGTAAAATAAAATCAGCCAGCACTCTTTTAACAAATAAAACATATTTATTTACAAATTATACATGAATTAAACAATAGAGAGATTGCTTTCTCTATCCATTTATAAAATCTTTAGCATAAATTATAACTTATTTACTTTAACACTAATTAACTTCTAGTTTACTTGACTTGCAAAAAGGTTAGCTAACTCTCTATTAAGTTATCTTTACAATTTTTATATCAACTTCCAAAATGCCAATCGATTCTCTTAAAGACGCTTCTTATTACTATTGAACAATCTCTTAAAATTCCTCCTATAACCTACTATGAGAAGGAATATACAAAAGGTTTTAACTTACAAAAGACTCAGCATCGCACATTCAGTCAAAAGTCTTTCAGTACAGTCTTATGACATTTCTTTCATCTCAGATCTTGAGCTTCCTCAGGAATGTCTGGCTTCAGTAATATCTCATCGGGAAAATAGTGGACTGCGACCGACAAAAGGTTCTCCCACGGCGAAAAAAGAAAATCTTCTGAAGTTGCTTTAGGTAATTTACATTATGATATTTCCTCTACTTGGGCTCACCAACAATGCCTGGGCGACTGCCACCTCCAATAGCTCGCACTGCCGCCAACTCTCAACAGGATCTCTCTCTCTGGCGTCTGGAAGCCTTTCCTTCTTTGGCAACATCTGGAAGCTCTCTGGCGACTAGAACCGGGAAGCCCCTATGCTTGGCTCAGTCCCTTTTTATTCTGCGATCTTGGAACCTTGCACTAAGGATATAAACCCCGAAGAATTCGGCATGACTTTCATCTTCATTTTAGTTTAACCAGCTCTGTTCTCCGTGCAATCTGTTTGATCATATTTTGCCGGGCACAGAAACTTGTCTAAAAACTAGCAGACCTCTTTGATACTTTGCTTTTCCTTTCGGACCCATGTAAACTTGGCTAAACCTAGCGGCACTCTTGAAAACTAACTTTAAAGGTGCTAGTGCAGAGCATGTAAGCCTTTACCATACACAAACCTGATAACCTTCCTGTGCTCTTACACATAATTATATACAAACAAAGTTCCGATGGCAAAGCATTGCCTTTGTTTTTGATGTTAAAACAGTAAACATTCACTTCCCACAGGGTTAACTACATTAATATTTTGCAAAATATACATAGAAACAAGGTTATTTACAGTTCTTGTGAGACTTGAGCTATGTAAAAAATCGATGTAATGTGCTTTGGAATTTTTTAAGCTACATCGAGTTTTTATACCCACATACCATCATTGAGCCTCCACCAGTTGGAATGATGGAGTCATGCTGAAAACAATCCCCAAGTAATCTCCAGATCCAAACACTACTATGAGAGTGAAACATTGGAAGCGTTATTGGTTACTAAACAACCCTTCTCCAATCAAATACAGTCCAGGAATGGTGTAAAAGACACCAATCCAAACATCGTTTAGCATTGAGGGGGGGGGGATAATGTATGGCTTTGCAGCAGCTTTCCCATGATAACCTAAGGCGCACAACTCTGTGGACAGCTCTAGTGCTGACATCCCTGCAGCATTTTCCAGAGTGACTGCAAAGTCTACCGCTGATGGTGTGAGATTCTCGAACACTCTGCGACAGATCTTGGTCAGTGGCCTTCCAGGAGTAATCCTACTTTGGTAGCATCATTAACGTTCCATCTACAAATGACATAAGCAACACAAACCAGAAGTCGCATGCATCCACCAAACAAATTTATACAGTGGAATTGTACTCCTGTGGAAATGGGATCTGCATCCATAGTGCTAGCCTTCCTACAGGAAGGCCATTCCAGTTTGATTCCAGCCCCCAAGTTGAATTTTTTTTCTTCAACCAGTTCCCAAGTTAACCAATCTCTGACGTGCAATTAAGGATTTTCTCCCGTAAACTCAAGAAAATTGACTGCAAGACTTGCACTATTTTAGACAATAGTATATAATGTTGAAGTTAGAGACTATGTGATGGCACTTCTCTGGCTCCATGGATTCCAATTAAATTAAAACAGTCTTGGGCCATCTAGTGATTGGCTGAGGATAGAATCGAGCTACCATCTTCAAAAGTTACAAAAAAATCAGCTAATGCCTTTTATTCTATTTAGAGGGTGTAAGCGAGGCCTTTATACCCTATCTAGCTTTCGGAGACTGAGTGGGCAGTTCAATCTCCACCGGTGGCCAATCAGAGATAGCTGGCCCATGTCTATCACTAATTATAGCAGCTGCCGATGAAGAGGCTGGCTAACAAGTGCTACCATCTCTTGGTACCTAACCCTAATAAGATATTTTACTGCCTGAAATAATGTGGGTACTAAGATCGATTTTCTTGAGTTTACGGGATAAAAAACCCGAGTTTCCAGGAAGAAAAACCCGCTTGCCCTTGCCAGACATCGATAACTCAGGAATCGGTCGAAGAAAGGCTTAGAAAAAGTTCCTCCAGTCGGCAACTAGACTTGAACTTAAGTCTGACTTCAAGCGCAGAGGACACAAGTGCCACTTCCACTGAGCTACACAGGCCTCAAAACTCAAAAGTTACATAGAAATAAATAAATGATTTAGTTAAATATATTTATTGGCCGCTTGAAGTTAGACTTAGGTTCTAGTCTAGTCGCTGACTGGAGGAACTTTTTCTAAGCCTATCTTCTACCGGTTCCCGAGTTAGTCGATCTCTGGCACAGGCAAGCGGGTTTTTCCTCCCGGAAACTCTGGTTTTTCATCCCATAAACTCAAGAAAATCGACCGTAGTACCCACATTATTTCAGACAGTGACATATCTTGTTAGGGTTAGGTACCAAGAGATGGCAGCACTTGTTTGCCAGCCTCTTCATCGGTGGCTGCTATAATCAGTGATAGACATGGGCCGGCTACCGGTGGAGATTGAACTGCCCACTCAGTCTCCAAAAGTCAGATAGGGTATAAAGGCCTCGCCTACTCCCTATTAGGGAATAAAAGGCGTTAGTTGAATTTTTTTTTTTATATTTATTATTTTGTTTGTGTTGTGAATTCTGCCAAAACATGGATGATATCAATGTACTCTGCAGAAACCTAAGTCAGTGTGCTTCTGTTTGCAAGAGACATTTGAAGTGAAGATTCTGCACTATGGTATGTCTTTACCATCTACCAAGATTGGAATAGGCAAAAGACCAGCCCATTGGCATCCTTGTTGGCAACCCTGTTTCCAGCAAGTTTCACTTAATACTCATATATAGACAATTCCTATTTGTCTCAGTAGGATCCATATTGCAGTATATTTCGTCTACAATCCAGTACAGATATTTCTGAGAATGACCTGCAGTTGCTACTTCTATGCTCTTAATGTGAGTTTAATTGCCACAATACTCTGGAAGAGATAATACACAACATCAGAGTAAAAATTGTGGAGCACATGTCAACAACTATCCCCCTGAACACTAGAAATAACTTTTTCCACATGCCTACCTGAGCATTCACTGGTATTGGCCTACTAATTTGTTCACCATCCATCTTTCCAATGTTGAATTGGGAAGTAGAAGATACCATCTATGGAAGTGGTTATTTTAATATTCTGAATTTGAATATCCTTGTGATACCCTCCCTCTTACTTAGGCAACCGTGCAATGTACACACCTAAGAAATTAGTTTTGTACCTTAGATGTTTTGACCATAAATCGACCATCCGAGTTTGACAGAGAAAAAACTCAAGACATCCCATATGAAACGAAACTTCACTTTCAATTGTCTTAAAATTAGGAAATACCATCGTTAGTGCTGAATAGTGCACCTCCATAACGTCCGACCTCACACCAATTTGTGTTTCTAATCTTGTGAGTATTCCTCCCCATCCCTGTAGATTTCTGCTCAATTTAAATTCGTACTAATTATTTCTGTAATAATTAGGTGTGGCACTTGTCATCTGTCTCTTTAGTGGATGCCATTTATAATTAGTGATAGTCTTGGGCCAGCTATCTCTGAATGGCTACTGGTGGAGATTGATTTCCCCTCCCCAAAAGTCTCCAAAAAGTTACATAGGGCTGAAACCTCGTCTAAGGGGATTAAGAGACATTAGAGGATATTATTCATTTATTTGCACTTTAATTCATACCTATATACAGCTTATATAAAGAATCTTGCTAAAAAAATCAGCTAACTCCTTTTATTCCCATACACATAGAGAGTAGACAAGGCCGTTTTAGCCCTATCTAACTTTTGGAACTGAGTTCAATCTCCATTGGTAACCAATCAGAGATAGCTGGTCCAAGGCTATCACTAATTAATTGGTATGCAGTGAAGAAGGCTGCTAACAAGTGCCACAATCTCGTGGTACCTGACCCTAACACTATTTTAAATGTCTGAAAATAATGTGGGTTTGACGGCCGATTTTCTTGAGTTTATGGGACGAAAAATGTGCCCATGCCAGAGATCGACTACAACGGTCTCTGGTCGAGACAACGATTAATGAAGAGTTCCAATCTTGGAGTAGAGAGGGGGTTAACATACAGAGTCGCACTCAGAATAAGAGAGACTTGGTTGGTAAATGCTAAATATGCAATCTATAAGTTTAGAAAATGTTCCTCTGGTCGGCGACTAGATTCTATCCCAAGTCTTTCGTCGTGCGGTCAAGCAACGTAGAGTGCAAACGCCACTTCGCTACACAGGCCCATATGCTATGTGTTTCTAATCTGAAAAGCATTTTTTTAAATAAAAAGTTTTGAATGAACACTTTTTTTATCCAAAAGTAAAATATTCTAAGTTTAAAATTTTTGCGACATGATTCGTTCATTTGAGCACAGTTAGACGCTAGTAATGAAACCGAGGTCATAGACAAAGATAGGTATTGCTTGGGAACTTTTAAGAGAGAGATACTAAGCAATCAATTCAGAATGGTATGTGAAGAATTTGCAGAAATTGAGAAAAGTGCAATAATAGAATTCAGCCCATGAAAGAGCACCTCCATAACGTCCGACCTCACACCAGTTTGCTCACAAGAGATGTAATTGCAACATTTCGTTAGAATGATATTTCCCATCCCGCTCAGAGCCCGGATCTGGCACCTTCTGAATACCACCTTTTTTATATACGACAATTAATGAAGAGCTCCAATCTTGGAGTAGCGAGGGGGTTAACATACAGAGTCGAACTCAGAATAAGAGAGACTTGGTTGGTAAATGACAGACTGCTCTTGAAACATGGATTAATCTATATAAAAGCTTTATTAAATAAATTATATTTTCTAAGAGAAAAAGGGGGAGTGCCATTACTTTCATACAGCTCTTCAGTTTCTCTATTCTTTACATAATTAGCCTTAGTTCCTTTTCGTAATTTTAACTAAATACAAATCACCATTAAAATAAATAAATGCAATCATTTTATAAACCCCAAAAGCAATAAATAGTACGCATTAGACCTAATTTTTTGGTAATCGGTTGGCGAAAGGGTTGCATTTTATCCTTGTCAAAGATTAGTGTCTTGCCAGTGCATAGATAGAGAAAAGTGACAACAGAATATGCCAGACAAAATTTACGTCTCATGTTATTATTCTTAGCTGTTATGTTATATATATGCAATATCATGTAATTCTAAGATCGACGTTTCTGATTGTAGAAACGCAGATTTCTAAGATCTAATTTTTCTCATTAGGTCGCAGAAATCTGAGTTTCTAGCATCTCATCATAAAGTTAAAAAGATAAAGTTCCTCTACTCATTGACCTAGAAATAAGAAAATGAAGAATAATAAATTCGAAATGATACTCAAGATAGAAATCATGTTGGTTCTACAATTTAACATTCATGAGTCAGTCAGTTAGATTATTTAAATAAGAAAAAAAAATAGTAGAGCCAGTGTAGCTCAGCGGATGTGGCGTTTGCACACCACGGCGCTTGACCTAAGGCTTTTTTTCGACCGGTTCCTGAGGTAGTCGATCTCTGGCACGTGCAAACGTTTTTTTTTTTTTTTCTCCTGGAAACTCGGGTTTTTCATCCCGTAAACTCAAGAAAATCGACTAAGAACCCACATTATTTCAGACATTAAATATATTGTGTTAGGTTTAGGGACCACGAGATGGCTGCACTTGTTGAGCCATTCTCTTCACTGCATGCTGCTTAATTAGTGATATCCTTGGGCCAGCTATCTCTGATTGGGTACCAGTGGAGATTGAACCGCCCACTGAGTCTCCCAAAGTTAGATAGGGCTAAAAAACGGCCTCACCTAACTCCCTATACGGGAATAAAAAGGCGTTAGCTGATTTTGTTTTTTGAAAAAATTTAGTATTCGTGTTTAATTATACAATTTACTATACTCGCATTTTTATCGTTAAAACGTTGTTCACAAGACATCAAAATATTTTCCAACTGCTGCCTAGTAATGGTTATTATTGTTATAACAGAGCGACATTTAAATCGGTACAACTTATTATTTCTGTAATGATTGGTGTTGCTACCATCAAAATAAATCGATCGCAGTCCATTTAAACTGAAACGCATTTGGACAGTTCAAAATTGAAAATTTTCATCTAAATTCTGTTCATCTGTAAGTAAAATCCAAGAATATTATTACTATGACATTCGCTGTTCACACAGAATTCGAATATGCGATTCATGATAATGTGCTATATACGCTTGTATACGATATAAAAAAGTATACTTGTATACTTTTTTGTTTGTATATTGTATACTTGTGAACAACAAATGCAGTTCTTTCAGGTTATTCAAAATAACATAGACCACACAAGCGAGGAATTTAGATGAAGGAAGAAAAGTAGCTTTTTTGGACAGGACGAAATACCTCATATCAACGTTGACCTACTTTAGAATTCTAGAAATATGTTTTGATATTCGTTTGGCATATGGAAGAGGAATGCAAAGAATTTCTCTTGGAGAAATGACTCGCATCTTATAAACCTTAATCTATATTGTTACTGAAGCAATAATGTTTCTACGATCGAATTTTCTGACTTGTCAGTTAAAAACCAACTTTGTTAGGGGGGGGGGGCTATATTAGGCTGTGCGATAGGTTCTAACTCGGGAAACTGCGTGAAAGAAAAATAACCTTGGTGGGGAAGATTCTCAGTAAGCTATACAATCAAACCTATGACGAACTTCTGATGCTCTTTAGCTTATGAATGGCAGGAAAGTTACCACGGAACCACTTGAATAGCTTAAATAAACGCTTCATACGTTTTACTAGCAAACACTCAAACTACTTTAATGAAGTAAAGAGCCAAAAGGCTTCCCTAATGTGAAATAATTTGGAATTAAATATCCCCTTAATTTAAATTACTCAAACTACTGTTTGTTTACTTGTTCCCGTATTATTCCATACTAAAATCTTGAAAAAATTATACTGCTAATTATATTGCTAGCATTTTTTTCCCATCCGTCTCTTTGTTTTTATCGTACAAGTCAAACTCACCAGAAAAATCGACAAAGACAATAGATTTGGAGAACAGAAGGATTTCTCTTACCTGTTTGCTAGGAAAAGTTTGACTAATATGATAAGACTGGGAATCTCCAACAATTGTGTATATCGTCTTCTGGCAAAAGAAAACCTACTCCAAAAATCAGTGTGACCGCTCCTGTATATCTGAGCAGCTGTACTGTCTTATCTTACAGCTGAACTCCTGGAGATAGCAGTAAATTTAGCCGAAGAAGAAATCGCAAGTGAAAAAAAAGGAGCGATCATCTAGCCTTGCCATTTGAAAAAGTCTATACAGAACCACCGACCGCAGTCTAAGTCAGCCTTATCTAATTTTCAAAATTAGATAAGGCTGAATATTTATAGGGGTAATTAGTTTACTCTCATTATCCATGTGTTACAGTGTTATTTAGGTATTCAAATATTGCTGAATTTGTAAACTATTGTAAAATAATGTAAAATAGGTTACTACACAGGCATTGATCCGACATAACACTGATGGAGATATGCATAGAAATATTTTAATTAATTATTAGCGCATTACTGCACAAACCTATAAATTTAACGTGATGAAGCAGTTAGCGAAGAAATAACATTTCTACTCTTAAAGCAGCGTCCAAACTTTTGCTTTTGGTGACAGCAAATAAAGAATATTAAGATTGCCAGTTAATGCACTGAGGGCTGCTCACAATCAAAAAGTTATAAGTAAAATATTTCCAAAGCGATATTTAAATATTCACTGCGTACCGCTTAATTAGTGATAGTCTTAGGCCAGCTCTCTCTGATTGGATACCAGTGGAGGTTGAACTGCCCACTCAGATAGGGCTAAAAACGTCCTCGCCTACTCCTTGTATATACGGGAATAAAAAGGCGTTAGCTGATTTGATATATATATATATATAAGTATCGTTGCAGAATATCAACCATTAGCTCAGTTGGGTTCGACGAATCCCTTTTGTTGGAAGGACCAAGTTTGAATCCCGTCTAGGATACAAAGAATCAATATCAGAGCTTTTCAAATGGAGAGTAGTTAGCTGGTTTTATGTGCTGACGAGGGTGTTTTTTTTCTCTCTCTCTTTCTTTTCTTTTCTCCCGAAAACTCGAGTTTTCACCCCACAAAAATAAACACAAGCAGTTTAAGTACAAAAATGTTTTAGGCATATGACCTTATCCTAAAATCATGATTACGCATGCGGAGGATGCTCGGAAAGTTATGGGTCTTAAGGACCATGACTTTCCGAGTCGTACTAATCTTCGGACGATGACGAAGGCAGAAACTGGCTGCTAATTGATTTCTAAAACGTTAGTGTTTTACACTTCTTTTGGGGAATGCAAAGGTGTAGAAGTTCATTTATCAATTGCGTAAAAAACCAAGGCTCTATCAAAATACAAATGACATTCATCCAGAAGCATGCATAACCTCCCCCTCCCCCCCAAAAAAAGCAAGGAAATGATCGGAGCAAATATATTGTAATAATAAAGTGTGTTTTGCACTAGCATTCCTATACACAGATATCGATTGATTTCATTAAATTCTATCAATCTGGAGGCAGAATTATTACAATAATCTCAAAACGTTTTGGTAAATTTTACCATTAAAATGATTTCATATGAACCAAAATTGAGAAAACGTGACGATTTTTAAATGCATCTCGTAATTTGAGTGAATGTTTATATTAATAGAGCTTAATTTTCGCAATCTCAGTGGGCAGTTCAATTTGCCTATTAGGCTTAATGCCTATCATGATGAAATAAAGGTACCATCTTAGTAATCTGATACTGCTTATGATATGGCCGTTAATCCTATCCGCTGTCTGTGACGTCTGTAAATTGTGTATATTTATTCTTTAGGTCGGTTTACCTACTTTACAGGGAAAAAAAAAAAAAAACGAATTGTTTTGAAGGAAAATCCTTCGACGTTTCTGTTAGTCTTGGATTCAAATTGCTAGACCGGATTTGAATCCAGGTCTTTCCAACCAATGGACATCGTCGAAACAGACCAAGCTACAGAAGATCATATTTAATTTTTATTAAATAAATAAATGAGTAAAATATATTTTCGATCGTCTTTAATTCGTCAAAGAGCGTAAGAGAAGCCATTAATTTCCATTATCGTTTTGAATTTTCTTCTGTAATATTTTAATAATAAAATTGTTCTGTAAAATGGAGATCGTGCAAAAAGGTTTTTGAAAGGATCCCAAATACGAAAATTTAATTAACTCCAACGAAGAAAGCGCTTGTGGAGCTTTATGGCATCGTTTCTGGTTTGGACAAGAAACTTTGCCTTTTTTAACTGCACTCTCGAGGAAGAGTGCAGTTAAAGTCTTCAGCTATTATGACATGTTCTTGTCAATGTTGGGAAAAATGGCCTTGTATGAAGTCCAAGATTTCAAATGCCAGAGCAGCCTGTTGTGGTATGTAAATGTCGAAGAAATTCAAGATATTATGGTCAGGTGTTTTTATGTAAATATACGAGGCATGCCGTGGTACGTCTACAATCAATTTTAATTTGTATGGAGATCGATGATGGATGCCTAAGCTAATCCCTGCTCCATGGTGGTGTTGGTTTGCAGAGTGATGGAGATCATAAAGCCAATCAGCTCATGTTGTAGATAAATTGGATAAATTGGAAAAATAATTAGGTGATATTTATTTTTTGCAAAACTGTTAAATCCATATGGTATTTCTGTCCCTGGTCAAGGCTTATGCAATTGCATAAGGTAGAGCCACATCCTCTTGCATTAAGAGAAAAAATATTCAACAACATTATGTTTATGAAAATATAGATTATAAATTGACATCTAATATTGGTCCTGGTTCCTGGTGTTGTGTTTGCAGCCCGTTAATTAGATAATATATACGTTTACCTGTTAACATCTGCTCTGCTCTACTGTTATTTAATTTCGGTTTGGAGTGTATATCCAGAAGTTGAGATGTACGTTTTAGGATTCTTTATGTATTGAAGGCTATATTCAATTTATCAGGAGAACCTTGCACTATATTATATGAAGAATGACAGCTTCATGATTAAGGAACTCTCGGTGTGGGCAAGTTCACCCTAAGTTTCTTCATCTTCTAAATCGTCATGTGGAGGTACAGTTTCCTTCTCGTCTCCGGGAACTCTGTTCATCCATAGATGGTTACAGGCGATGTAAGGCCATTCTGAGTATTTTTTTTCTAGAAAAGGAGGTTCTAAATTAGTGGAAGGCTGGGTTAGTAATATGGTTGTTGCATCCAGGGATTGTTTATAATTTATTCTTCCTCGTCATCTTTGTTAGGAGGGTCGCTGTTTGTTAATTATTGCGTGCTGTGAAACTTCATTATCAGAGCTTTGGATCTTATTGCTTGGCAGGCGTTCAAGAGCGACGTCATCCTTATCTTGTTCAATTCGATATTTTCTGGGTTCTGAAATTCGCGATATGGAGTGGATTTTCGGTTCATATTTTTCTGTGTTTTGATTTTCTTCATGTATGATGTTGTTCTTTTCCACTGGTCTGTTCTTCTGGGGTGAGATATCTGTTGATGAGGCGTCGGAAAATATCAGGGCAGTGTTTCATAATTTGACCTTCCTCGTGATGACTGTGGAGAGAGAGAGAGAGAGAGAGGGGGGGGAGCACGTAGAATGCTAAAACTGCATTAATAAAGGATGTCTTGATATATAATGCCACCTTAAGATTTACACATTATAGGTTGTCTACTGAAAAGAGACGGATCAGCCAACTAAAAAAACTAAAAGGGAGAATCAGAAAAGAAGTATAAAAAATAGGAAATGATCATTATAAGAGACGTTCTATTTCAACCAACATGCACCACCAAAGTGTGGTGCAATGATTTTGGTTTCATACCAACATTTCAGAGCATATATGATTTCAGACCATATATGCTCTGAAAAATCTCTGCGACAACGTTATTTTCAATCAATCCATCTGAGAATCGTGGTCTGAATTCAAAGATAATCCTTGTATAAAAAAAATGGAGGTGGAGGCTCAGTAGCGTTTTATGGCGCATGTCATATCAAAAACACTGATGGGGCTGATATTCACCTGTGATGATGGGAATTTCGGACAAGTCCGGATGGCCCAGTCGAGTCAAATTCCACTTTTCCTCACCTTCATGTGGTGTCATCCCCCGTCATCTTATCGGTACTTCAGACAGGATGCAAACTAGGAGAGTGGTGTACTTCAGAACCCAAGGTTCTGAACCCTGGTCGGCGAAGTACAAAAAAGACTGAAGCAAAGTCAACAACAATAACATGGCAAATGACAGTGACTCTGACCTACTGGTGGAAAAGAAAAAGGAAGAGTCAGGCATGCTAACAATCTTGCAGATGAAGGCAAGCCATCTTTTGGAAAGATTACCCTTGGCTACAGGTACCCTGAATACCCACACTCTGGCAAATGATTCCCAAATTAAACTTCATACTTAAAGAATTAGGCAACGCAAAAATGGAAATTCTGACCATAAACGAAACGAAAAGAAGAAAAGAACTAACAGCACGATGGAATGTCGGCTCACTAATTTTCATTGGCCCAAATCATTGCTTTGTAAATTTTATGGAGTATATTTTCATCAGTATGATACAGAACTGGTAATCTTTTCACTCCAAAATGCATAGCCTTACACATTTCCACATTATATTGGCATCCGTTGCCCATACTGCCAGTCGATTTAAATCATTCTGTAAAATACCAACATCATGTGTATTGACTATTATTCTATCTAATTTTGCATCACCTGCAAAATAACTAAATATTGCTCTGCAGATCATTTCCTACATCATCAGTGTTCAAATTAAATAGTTGCGATCCAAGTACACAGTCCTGTGGCATGGTCACAGGCCTTCTACGGGGGGGGGGGGGCTGTGATCCTGAATAACCTACTGTCTGATATATCTCCAACAACCACGCTCTTATCCACATCACCAGCTTTGTGTCCATACCCGTTTGGTGTAATTGATATCAAGTTTCTATGCAGTATTCTGTCAATCGCCTTTGAGAAGTCCAAAATTGTTAATTGTTCGATTATTTCGCACTTCTATCTTTGAACCCTTATAAAAAATATAAATAAAACAAATAAATAAAAAAAATTAGCTAACGCCTTTTTGTTCCCGTATAGGGAGTAGGCGAAGCCGTTTTTAAGCCCTATCTAGCTTTTGAAGACTGAGTGGGCAGTTCATTCTCCACTGGTAGCCAATCAGAAATAGCTTGCCCAAGGCTATCACTAATTAATCGGCACGCAGTGAAGGCGGCGGCTAGTAAGTGCCGCCATCTGGTGGTCCCTAACCCTAACACAATATTTTTAATGTCTGAAAATAGTGTGGGTTCGGCGGCCGATTTTCTTGAGTTTACGGGACGAAAAACCCGAGTTTCCTGGAGGAAAAACCAGCTAGTCCGTGCCAGAGATCGACTAACACTGGAACCGGTCGTGAAAAGGCTCAGAAAAAGTTCCTCTATTCGAACGCCTTTCGTCGTGCGGTCAAGCGCTGTAGAGTGCAAAAGCCACTTCTACTGAGCTACACATGATAAAGAACTATTTTCATCTCCTTCCATTCCCTTGATACTTTATCCAAGTTGACACGCATTAAATAAACTAGTTAAAAAACACTACAATTTCCTACCATATTCTCGTCATGCACGAGCTGATATCTCGTCCAAAATAGCTGTATTCATATCCAGATGTAGTAATATCCTATGTACCATGTCATATCTATTACTATAATATCTTCACTTGGATGATACATCCTTACAAAATGATCACTCAATAATTCAACTATTTCATCTGCTTCAGTCACCTCCCTAATCTGCATTCATTAAAATCATTCTACTATGATCATTCTTTCTTTTACTTGCAACATACTGAGAAAACTCTTTTGGATTACTCTTGACTCGTTCTGCTAATCTACCATTTTGTCTTCCTTACAATACCTAATTGTATCAGCTTAAAAAAATTTTTTGTCGTTTAATTTTTACTGTGTAGCTCAGTGGATGTGGCGTTTGCATACCACGGCGCTTGACTGCACGAAGGAAGACTTCTTGGTTTTTTCGAATCTAATCGATGGCTAGAAGAAGTTTTTCTAAGTCTTGTTTCGACCGGTTCCCAAGATAGTCGATCTCTGGCACGGGCAAGCGGGTTTTTCTTCCGGAAACCGGGTTTTTCATCCCGTAAGCTCAAGAAAATCGACCGTAGAACCGACATTATTTCAGACATTAAATATGAGTGTTAGGATTAGGGACCACGAGGTAGCGGCACTTGTTGAGCTGTCTCTCTTCACTGCATGCCACTTAATTAGTGATAGCCTTGGGCCAGCTATCTTTGATTGGGTACCAGTGGAAATTGAACTGTCCACTCAGTCTCCAAAAGTTAGATTAGGGCTTAAACGGGCTCGCCTACTCCCTATATTGGATAATAAAAAAGGCGTTAACTGATTTTTTTTTGATTTTCATTTTTTATGTCCATTGCTTCTGTTAGGTTTTTGTAAGGACATCAAACAATTTTCAGTGACTAGTAAGTCCCTACGTGCAATTCATTGGTAATTATTTACTCAGAAAAACTATTGCAGCAGAAACTTTCATTACATGAAACATCATTATCTCGTTTCATCTTCTCCGCACCACATCCGCATTCATATGAAAAAAAAAAGAAAAAAGCTGAAATCTATGTCTCTGGATGAGAATGAGTTAGCAATGAACCAATGCTCTGTACTGCTATTTTGATGTGGGGATATGCTATTTTTAATACAGGGAAATGTTACCCTAAACCACATTTTATTTTACACGTGAAGTTGTTGTCAAGTATGGAATTCTCAGCGGTAGATGTTTTGTGTGTTGTTATGGATGATGTTTGTATTGAATGAATTGCCTTTTCCAGCGGTAATATTAATAATGCACAAAACCTCATTTTTTAGATACACTGTTCCTTAAGGTTTTCAGTTTTCATAAAATAAATTTATCGTAGAAATGTTCTCCATCACTAACGAGGTAAGTTTAATAATACTCTGTTGTGGTTCTTGAAGAAACTAGATTTGGTATAGGATCCTGACTCCTTATAAAACTTTTGCTATTTGACCATATGTAAAACACGGAGTTTGGATTAGTAGACTCATCTATAATTTTCGCTTATACAAAAAAATTATACTAATGTTGTCAGTATAAAAGCAGTTGTTTTGTCTATCACCATACTGGGTGGCATATTATATTTTGAAACATTCCATAGAATGGCAGCCCAAATTTTGTTTAATTTTCATTAAAATATTATTTTTCCAAGAATGTTATGTCTTAGATAACGGCTTGAATATTTGTATAATTGAACATTCAAATTTGATTTGCAGTAACATGAGATACACAGAGAAAAATTATGGAGTATAATGAAAAAACAAGGATAACCATTACATTTGATACAGGCTATACAAGGTTCATATAAGGATATAAAATAAATAAATAAATAAATAAAGGAAGTTAGGTAATAAATTAACAGAAAAGGTTGAAATTAATCAAGGTGTTGTAGACAGGGATGTAGCTTATCTCCAACTCTATTCAATCATCATCATCAAATTCCTGCCATGTATCCTCAAGGGGTGTATGATAGTACAAAGATATGATAGTACTACATGAAAAATTTACATAATTACTAACTTCCTATCTACAATTTTCTTCCGAATCAGTCTGTTACTTGTCAAAACTCCAACATTATCAGATCTTATATTTCTATAATCTAAGGCACTTTTTACCATATCAGACCACCTATATCTTGATTGTTTTTCTGCCAACCTGGCAGAGAACACTTGTTTTGCTAATCTTTCATCACCCATTCTGTTTAAGTTACTATACCACCGGAGATTAGTTCTGCTAACACATTCCTGGATGCTGACAATTTCAAGTTCTTTCCTAATATCCTCGTTTTTAATATGATATTGCCATCTGTTCATGCCCCTAATCTTTCTCAGGACTCTCATATCTGCAGTCTCTAGTCTTTTATCAGGTGTTTTACTTCTATTGATCAGATTATTAAAATATGGAAAACATCAATAACACAAGTTATCCAATTAGTCAGAAAAACTGTTATCAATACAATGCTGTAATCAGATGATTAGATTATATTACAAGTCAATAAAGATTGCCTTCAAAAATCATTTAATTTATGAATTAAACAAAATAAGCCAACAGTACAATTTAAAAATTTCCCAAAAGAAAACAAAAGTCATGGCATTTAAAGATCGAGATCATGTTAGATCCACAATAGTAATGGAAAATAAATTAATAGTACAGGTGACACGGTTTAATTATTTAGGCTGCATAATAACATATCTAAAATATAAAGATATAGATGAAACAATTAAGAAATTTCAGTAAAATCTATGGAATAATTAAAAGGACACTGAATGAAAAATTAAAAAAAAAGATGAGAAAATTAACTAAAATTTCATAAATTAATGTCCTCTCCCACTCTGTTATATGGTTCAGAAATATGACCTGTAAAAAAGAATGATGAAAGTAATATACAAGCTGCAGAAATAAGGTTCTTAAGAGCAATTAACGGATATACCAGATTAGACCATTGAAGAAATTAAGACATCAGAAGAGAGCTAGATATTTACAACATAAATGAAGAGATCCAGGAATATATATATAGAGAGAAATGGAAAGCATCTATTTAGGATGAAAAGGTATTGGTTACCTTTTCATCCTAAGTGAATGTGGATAAGAAGTGGATAAAGAAGGGAAGGAGGGAGAGAGAGATAGAGGAAGACCAGCTGCAAGATGGGAAAAAACCAGTGAAGGTGGAACAGGCAAATGCCTAATCCTTGAGAAAGAAGAGAAGAGAAGAAGTAACATGACTTTTACTTATATTTGTAAAACTTTCTCACTTGTAATGTGGGATTATTGAATAATATCCACCCATTGACTGGGTGTTTACTTATTTTGAGATTTTTTTTATTGTTTCTGTATAGGATAAAATATTACCTAAATAATGATAGTTACTTTAATTCATAATTATTTGCATTTGTTTTGTTTTTTTAATTTACAGATGTCACCTGTAGCAATAAGCTCCATCTTTCTTCATCCAGATGTATCTCTGAATAGTTCTAAAGACACTTCTGCACACTTAAACATTACTTCCGATACTGATGAAATAATCACTAATCATGGAGATGATGAAACACTGGCAGATGAAAAAAATATAATGCCATTTCATGCTGCTATTATGAGTGGTGACAGAAATTCTTTAAAAAGACTATTAGAGTCTACAGAATTAGAGTCTGGTATACTTGAGACTAAAGATATGCTAGGAAGAACTCCACTTATTTATAGCGTGATGTGTGACCACTATGATTGCATGGCATTACTTTTGAAGTTTGGTGTTACAGTTGGAAATTCTGATAATAGTGGGCAGACTGCACTTCACTGGGCTGCACATAAGGTAAGTAGAAACTCTTCTTCTTGAAACAGTCACTTATATTTTATATCTCATTTCCCCTTAACATACTAGAATGATAACTTGGCCTTGCATGACTGTGATTGTGTTTGTCAAAGCATGTGTTCTTTTGCAGGATGATAAATAAATACAAGTTTTTTGGTGGGGTGGGGGGAGAAGAATCATGCTGCTGTCTCCATTGCAAAGTGAAAAAGTCAAATTTTCTTGGATAGAACATAGCAACCACTTTGAGACTGGCTAATTCACCTCACTTGAAAAACTCTTATAAGACCGGTTATATTCTAGATAGGATTCGAATCCAGGACTTTCCAGTGTAAGAACATATCCAGTACATTGAGCTACAGACTCTTTCTGTTTTATATTTCTTGTTGATAAATAAAATATTGAAATGTAAGTTTCATGTGTTGTCTCTAAGAGCAGAATTTTCAGATTATCTAACTTTTAGCCTGTTATAGTACTTAATGTATAATAAGCTTAAGATCTTTTTTGGTGGTATGCGCATAAAAAAATAAGTGCTGTTTTATCATACTATTCTACATTGTTTGCTTCATATATATATATATATATATATATATATATATGAAGCAAACAATATATATATATATATATATATATATATATATATATATATATTTTTTTTTTTTTTTTTTTTTTTTTTTCTGTTTTGTTGTCCCCAGGGTTTGCATAGATGTGTTCGCCTCTTATTGACTAGTGGGGCTATATGGCATCAGAAGAATATTGATGGCGTAACAGCCCTACATCTAGCAGCAAGTCACAAATCTGCAAAATGCCTTACTCTAATATTAAAAGAACTACAACCAGGAGAAGTTGATGTGCAAGACAGTAACAAGGCAAGGCAATAATAATTAATAAAAATTATAGAAATTAATAAAAATCTATTATTAAAAATAACAAAGTAGTAATTTAGTTACTAATATACAAAACACCATTATCAAACTAGTTATAACATAAAATTGCAAATAGCAGATGGAAATATATTTAATTTGTTACTGATATATATATTTCCATCTTCTATTTGCAATTTCATGTTATAACTACTTTGCTAATGGTGTTTTGTATATTAGTAACTAAATTACTACTTTGTTATTTTTAATAATTTGGTTTGTTATTTTTAGTAATTTTCCTATCATGTTTATGGTTTATCATAAACATGATAGGAAAATTACCAAATTATATTTAATAAACTAATGCATGAGTTTCAGTATTGTTGAAGTTGATTCATTAGTTTCAGTTTTATTGAGTTTTTGAATGCTTATTGCAAAAATTAGATAATTATTATTTGCTTTTAATTTTCTTAGTTTGTTATGTTCTACATAATAATTTAAGAGATACAAAAAAAAGAGACCTTTTTATTCTGCAAATTTAAAAGTTGTTTTAATGGTATTACAAAAATCACCAAACAAAACTAATTTATTAGAGGATGCTTATTAACTGGGTTAACTGGGTTTTATTTCACTGAATTTCAAATCAGCATCTGCAGAGCAAAACAACATGTTACAGTTTACACGTGATGCTGAGCAAGTGAAATGAATGGACAAAAGAAATAAAGTTTTAATTTGGTGCTCTAATGCTGAATAAAATAAGTATTACAGTTGAATAGGAGTTGATTTTAAAATTATAATCTCTCAAATTTTTGGCAGATTAATGCAGCCATACTTGTTAAGATTAGGAGAATGCTTCATATCCATTGCTGACTCTAAAATTAGTTTTTTTGACCAGTAATGATTTCTATATAGTACATTGGTTTTCTTCCATCTAATCCTGCATGAGCAAATGTAGATATTGAAGGTGGAACTGACAGGGATATAATGCAAAGAATACTGCTTTCAGAAAATTAAAGAATATATGAAAATCTTCCAAATGTCATAATAAAATCAAAATAAAGATCTTCAACAGCAATGTTAAGGCCCATATTATTATATGGATCATAGACATGTAAGCTAAATTAAATAGTTTTCAAATAAAATATCTGCATAAAATATTAAAAATATTTTAGCCCCAACATATAACAAACAATGACTTATATAAGCTGATTGTGCAAAAAATAATTACTAATAAAATCAAAAATTGCAGTTTCTATTGATTGAACACATACTAAGAATGGATAGCAGAGAGCTTCCCTTGGCATGGATCTTAGAAGGAAAATAGAAAAGAGGAAGACCTGAACTAACTTGGCAGAGAATGAGAAAAGAAAAGAACAATGGCTGGCTGTAAGAGCTTGAGAGAAGTTGAACAAGTGACCCAGAACAGAGGTATCTGGAAGAAAAAGGATCTTGATTTATGTACCTTGGGGCAAGAAGAGGATAATTTGCCGTAGTAATGGTATTAAATGTATTTCTTTTGTTCTCCAAGGCAAATGTTAACAGATCTTCCTGTCTGTCCATAGTAGGCTAAGTCACAGTCACAAGGAACTTCATACCCTCAGTATTCTAAAAGATGGAGTTTATCCTTAGGGGAGCAGATTAAAGATGCTTATTTGATATGTAGTTTGAATGTTATATTTTATTAGTTCTTTGGCTATCTTTTCAGATGTACCTTGAATATATGGAATAGGAATAGTGGTGTTTTGCTTTTGTGCATTTGAAGAGAGGGAAGGGCCATGTAGTATTTTATCTATTTTGTGGGAGCTATAGCCATTGGTCAAGAAAGTATGTTGAAGATAAGCAAGTTCTGTGGAAAGAACAACATCATTAGAACAAATAGCCCTAGCTTTGTAAGTATTTTTAGAATTCCATACTGTGGGGGCTAGATGGTGATACAATTGTTTGTGTAGATATTTTCCTGTGTGTGTGTGTGTGTGTGAGTATTGGCTTTCTATAAATGGAAAAAAATAGTGAACCATTAATATAAGCCAATTAATAAACATCCTTTTATAAATTAGTTTTGTTTGGTATTGTAATACTGTTAAAATAAGTTATGAATAATGCCCAACATCTATGCCTATCAACTAGATAGTTAAGAAAAATACACTGCTTGGAAGAAGTCATTGAACATCCCCATGGGCAAGGTGCTTTCTGCCATGTAACATGTCACGTGTAGCTGGTGTAAATTGAAGGAATATGATGCTTTCAAGTCAGTGTCGGGTGAAATGGCTGCAAGAAGGAAACTGATGGAGCTTGAAAGAGGCATTGTGTTAGGATGTCAAGTTGTAGACCTATCTATTCAGCAAATTGTTGGCAAATTGGGCCATCCCGGCTCAACAATCAGTGATACATACTAAGATGGAAGTGCAGAGAGTCAGCTGCAAGTGCTACCCCACAGTGGATGACCCACCACACTCACCAAACATCAAGTAGGGTGCTACAAAGGATAATATATAAAATTGCCATTCATCAGCCAACATGCTAAATGTGGAATTACCGACATCAACTGGAACCTGAATCTGCACCAAAACATTCAGAACCAAGGCTCACCAGCTACATGGGTTTCCATAGTAGGACTGCAGTATGCAAGCTCCACATTAACTGAACCAACATGCAGCAGCAGCATCATCTTCATTAGCACAAAGAGCACGTACAGTGGGATGTGGAAGTTTGGAAAGCTGTGTTATGGAGTGACGAATCATGCCACACCCTCTACCGAGCAGATGGATAAGTGTGGTTGATGCCCAGCGAACATTTCTTACCAGAGTCCGTAACCCCAACTATGAAATTCGGAGGTGGCGGTGTGATGGTGTAGTCCTGTTTTTCCTGCTTTGACCTTGCACCTCTGATTGTGATGCCACAATCATTGAATTGTGAGCAGTACCTCAACATTCTAAACAATGCAACATTTCCTACTTTGCAGCATTTCTATGGAATAACCATTGTCTCTTTCTGCAAGACAATGCACCGTGTCATCAGATTGCTGCTATAACTGCGTGGTTTGTGGACATAATGTCACCACACTCGACTGGCCTCCACAGAGTCCCTGATCTCAACCCTGTTGAACATCTGTGGAATGAACTGGTGCATCAAGTGAGGTCAAGGGATGTCTGCTCCTCAACAGTCTGGACCTCATTACATGCTTACAGGAAGAATGGTCCTAAATTTCCATTGATCGCTATCATACACTTGTGGAAAATATGCCTCGTAGGATTGCTACAGTCATTGCAGAGAAAGGAGATCCTACATCTCCATAAGATAGGAGCCCTGGCTGTTTGTTCTTCACATTATGGTGTCTGTTTACTTCTTTCCAAGCAGTGTATAATGGAACTTAGATTTTGCCGATATATTGAGTACTCATGTTATATAAAAGTCTTGGTTGAAAACATATTTGTGTTTTCCTTTTGAAACCATGTCTTGCTTTTTAAATATGAGAGAATCATTTATACAGTCAGCTCTCATTACGTTGAACTGGGAAGGACCACAGGAATAATTTGCTATAATGGGTAGTTGGCTGTAGTGAATTTCCTTTTAGAATAGCATCGTGCATATAGGGATTTGATTGGCTTCGGTAATTTTAGTGATTAAGCTTGTTAACATGTTATAATGCTGTTTGTTAAAGTGAGAGTCAGCTGTACAGACTTTTAACTAAATGAGTTAACCAAGAGGTGGTATATTTTTTATGTTGTATAACATGCAAACTCGCAAGAGAACACATTCAGTTTCTTCTTCTTTGAGTGCCATCTCCTGTCGGAGGTCAGCGACCACCTTGGCAAATTTTGAGCGATTCTCAACTATTCTGAGCAGTCTCTCAGAGTTCATACCAGTCCACTGTCTGATATCTGCCAGCCAAGATTTTCTTCGTCTTCCTTGTCCTCTTCTTCCATTTATCTTCCCTTTTATAATCAATTGAAGTAGCTTATATTTTTTATTATGAAGTAGGTGACCAAGATATGCAGTTTTCCTTCTTTTTATGGTATCTAAAAGTTCACGTGATTTCCCCATTTGTTCCAGTACTTCCTGATTGGACGTTTTTGCTGTCCATGGGATTTTTAACATTCGTCTGTATAACCACATCTCAAAGGCTTCAAGTCTTTTTATTGATGTTGTCTTCAAGGTCCAAGTTTCTGCACCGTACAGCAGTACAGACCATACATAGCATTTAACCATGCGTACTCTAAGTTCTAAGTTTAAACTACGGTTACACAGTGTTGATTTCATCAAGAGAAAATTTTTTCTTGTCATTTCAATTCTAACTTTTATTTCCATTTCTGGATTGCAATCTTCATTTAACCAGCATCCAAGATATTTAAACTTTGCCACTCTTTCTATTTGTTTCCTATTTAAAGAAAGTGCTAAATTAAGAATTGGTTTCTTACTTGTGACCATGAATTTAGTTTTGGTGATATTCATTTTTAATCCCATTTTTTCACTCTCTGCATTTATTAGTTCCAAAAGATTTTGAAGATCCTGAATATTGTCAGCCAGAAGAGCTGTATCATCGGCATATTGGATGTTACTGATGATTTCACCATTTACACTAATCCCTTCCTTTCTTCCTTCCAAGACTTTTTGAAATATGGCTTCTGAGTAGATGTTAAAAAGAAGAGGTGACAGCACACATCCTTGCCTTACTCCTCGTTTGATGTTAACGGAGTCTGTAATAATGTCATCAACTTGAACAGATGCCTTTTGGTTGATGCAATATAAGTTTTCAATGATCCTGATGTCTTTACCATCTAATCCAATTCTTTTTAATAGTACAATCATTTTAACATGTTGGGCTTTGTCAAATGCTTTCTCGAGGTCGATGAAGCAAATGAATATTACCTTGTTTTGGTCAATACATTTTTGAAATAAGATCTGAGAACAGAAAAGGGCCTCTCTTGTTCCCAAGCCGTTTCTAAAGCCGAATTGGGTATCACTGATGGTGTCTTCACATTTACTGTATATTCTTTTTTGAATTATTTTCAGAAACATTTTGAGAAAGTGACTCCTTAGGCTGATCATTCTATAGTCATTACAAGTTTTCGCATTTACTTTTTTAGGTAGCATGATGAAGGTCGACTGTAACCAGTCTTGAGGGATTATGCCTGTATCGTAGATCTTATTAAATAGCTTTACTAATATGTTAATGTTGTCACCTTCTAATAACTTTACTATTTCTGCTGGTATTCTATCTGGTCCTAGGGCTTAGTGCTAGATTCAGATCTTGACTCAATTTGCTTCTTATCTCTGTGTTTTTTAATTTTCCCAAATCAAACCTTTTTTGCTGATGTTTCTTAAGCATAGCTTTCAGTCTAAGTTGTAACTCTGCCACCAGTAGGTTATGATCAGAAGCAATATCTGCACTAGGATAGGTTTTTGTACTCTTTATAGAACTTCAAAATCGTTGATTAATTAGTAAGTAATCAATTCAGTTTACAGACATAATACACTCACCTAATGATCTTAATTGCTTTGGCATAATCTAATCAGAAAATAACAATCGGTACTAATTTAACATAAATTGTCAAAATGCTGACTAGAACCATCTTGACAATTAGAATTACAAAAAATTAAAAATGCCAAGAAATTATATTCTTAGTTTCAAAAAAAAAAACAAAAAAATATATATATAGAATTACAATTGACTCTCATGACAATAAATACCATTATAACAAATAGTACAGTATTTAATGGCATTTGTCTCTTAGTAAAGATTATTCATCATCATCAAATTCCTGATATATACCCTCAAGAGGTGTACAGGATATGATACTACTACATGAAAAATTTCATCATTACTAACTTCATATCTACAATTTTCCTCCAAATCAGTCTGTTACCTGTCAAGACTCCAACATTATCGGATCTTATATTTCTATCGTCTAAGGCAGTTCTTCCCAAACTTATGGATGCCCCTTTGGAAAAATTAATCATGGTCCCCATCGGGAAAAAAAAAATCGTAATACAGACATATATTATTATAATATTTATTGCATTCATATTCAATACAAAACATACACAGCGAATATTACAAAAATCAAATGCAATATTACATTTTTAGCATCTTACATACACATTTGACATGCAACATTATCTTATATTTTTATATAGATAGATATTATTTATCTTATTAGTTTTAAAACATTTTAAATTTGTTTTCATTATTTCACGGGCTCCCTTAACAAAACTAGCGGCCCATAGTTTGGGAAGCGTGGTCTAAGGCACTTTTTACCATATCAATCCACCTATATCTTGGTCTTCCTCTGGGTCTTTTTCCTGCCAACCTGGCAGAGAACACTTGTTTTACTAATCTTTCTTCTCGCATTCTGTTTAAGTGACCATACCACCTGAGATTAGCTCTGCTAACGCATTCCTGGATGCTGACAAGGTCAGGTTCTTTCCTAATATCCTCGTTTTTAATATGATATTGCCATTGATGCCATCTGTTCATGCCCCTGATCTTTCTCAGCACTCTCATATCTGCGGTCTTTAGTCTTTGGTCAAGTGTTTTACTTCTGACCCAGCTCTCAGATCCATAAGTTAAAGTTGCTTTGAACACTGTCTTGTATACAGCTAATTTCTCTCTTATTCCATTTAAATTTATTCAGTTGACTTCCTACCATATCAGCTTTGTTGATTCTGTTGTCTATTTCCATATTTAATTTACCATCTTCACTAAAAATCGTGCCTAAGTATCTGAAATGTTTTACTTGTTCTATTGGTTCTCCATTCACAATGGAATTGATATTGCTGATGTTTCTGCCTTTTTTCATTGTCTTTGTCTTGTTATTGCTACCTTCATACCATATCTATTACAACAGTTATTCACTTTAGTCAGAGAATCTTGCAGACTTGTAGCGGATTTATTTAGAAGTATAACATCATCCGCATAAAGCAAAGAGCTGACATTAACATCTTCAATTTTGATATCAGGTTTAATAACACTTTCCTTCATGATGTGATCCATATAGATAAAGAATAACGGAGGGGATAATGTACATTCTTGTCTGACACCAGATTTAACATTAAACCACTTTCCTGTACTTCCTTCAATTCTAACTGCTGACGTACAACTCAAATAAAGACTAAGTATTGCTTGATATAATGCCCCATTGACCATATAACTGTAGCATTTTGAATAGCTTCTCTGTTGGCACCTTGTCATATGCCTTTTCCAGATCTGCGAAACAAACTTAAATACAGATCTTTGTTATATTCCCATGATTTCTGAACTATCTGACTTTAAGTGAAAATCTGATTCTGACAACCTCTGTTTGGCCTGAATCCAGCTTGTTCTTCACCAAACTTCCCTTCCACAATTTTTCTTAGTTGTTTTTCAAGTATACATGCATAAATCTTTCCAGCAACACTCAGTAGGGAAATATATCTGTAATTCTCACATTCAGATATATTTCCTTTTTTATATAGGGTACCACGAGAGCTCTACTCCAATCATCAGGAATTCGTCCCTCTGTCCAGTCCTTTGAACTATGCAGTTCAGCCACTGTAAGACTTTTATACCTCCATACTTGAGCATTTCTGGTTGAATATCATCTACTCCTGCTGCCTGTCCATATTTCAGGCTTTTGATGGCTTTTTCTACTTCAAGTATGTATATGTATTCCTGACTGCATGCCTGGTCAGTGTTTTTTACCACTGTGCTGTCATCACTGCTTGTTTCATTTAGCAATTTTTCAAAGTAATTACTCCATACTTCGAACATATCTGTTTCTCCAGTTTTCATATCACTTTTATTATCTCTAATTCCTTTTACAGCACTCTTTCCTCCATTTCTGAGCTTCTTCAACAACCTCCAGAATATCTTGCCACTTCTCGATATATGTTCTTACCAAAGTCCTCCCATGACTTTTTTTTAGCTAGTTTTACACAGTGTTTAGCTTTCTTACATTTGGCTCTATATTCTCTAAGACCACAAGCTGACTTATTTACCTGGAACTTTTGATATGCTTTCTTCTTTTCTTTCACTGCCTCTTTAACTTCCTGTGTTCACCATGGTGTTCTGATTTGTCTATCCTTGCAGACAACCTCACCACATGTCTCTCTGGCTGAATCAATCAGTGTTTCCTTCAGGGCTTGCCTCTGAATTTCCAAGGTTTGGTTCCTGTTCTCAAACTTTTTAATTTTTTTTTCAATCGTGTTTGTGTACTTTAGTCTACAGTTCACATCTGAGAGCTGCTCAAACTTTTTATTCACTTTAAAACCTTCTTACATGTTCTTCTTTTTAATATGGAATTCAATTTTATCCTGCTCAAGACTAAATGGTGATCACTTCCAATTTCAAATTCTCTGTACGCTCTGGTGTCCTGCACCAGGGAGAAAACATCACTATCAACAATAACATAGTCAATGAGACTTTTCTTATTCCTTGCCTCTTCGATCCATGTGAATTTATGCACATTTTTATGTGCATAAATTCACATGGATCATTGTGTTAGTAATAACCAGTCCATGTTCCTGAGCAGAAACTAAACAGATATTTGCCATTATTATTAGCTTTACTCTTTTCTCCTAATTTTCCCAGTATATTTTTGTATGTCTGACAATCATTTTCTACTCTGCTATTTAGATTCCCAACGAGGACCAACTTTTCCTTTTTCACCGTGTCAGTTGCTTTCTCTAAAGGCTCAAAAAATTCCTCCACTTCTACCTTAGTAGAATCTTCTGTGGGACCATAGGCACAAAAGTCTCATTGTCCAGTTTCCCATTCTCATATTTGCCAACATCACTCTGCTTGAGACTGCCTGCCATTCAAGAAGATTTAGTGTTGAATACTATGGCTATTCCTTGCTTTCCTTGATTGCCGTTTCCTGAATATAACATTTTGTATATATTGCTCAGAAAGATCTCACCAGTTTTTGTTTTTTTTGTTTCAGTCACCCCTATATGTCGATCTGGTACTTATGCAATCCTCAGCTAGCTCCATTTCTTTGCCATTCAGGCTTCTTATGTTGATAGTACCAATCTTGAACTCTGGTGATGTTGAGTTAGGGTGGGTTTTAGGATTTGTTCCAGTAGCTGACTTTTTGCTGTTTATCCTGGTTCCCTGGCGAAAACAATGGGTGGCCTTGTTTAATCGAGCAATGCCCCAGCTGGCATGAAATTCTGTCATGTTGTCACATGACAGAATTTCATGCCAGCCCATCCTCGTTCGTTCATTATCCAGGTAGATACCTAACAGGGTGCACCACGAGACGGTGAGGATTGGTCATTAGGTCAGAAGCCCTGATTGTTCTCTGCATTCCTTTAAAGGCTATGTGGAGGTTTCCTCTCAGTTATGTAGCTTTGACCCTTAAGCACCCCAAAGTAAAGATTATTAGATATGCATATTCATAAAGTTAATGAATAATAATTTTTAGTGTTGCAAATATTTTGGCTAGAAATTAACTAGCCATCAACAGTGCATCAGCATAATCACAAGGTGGAGCGTTGTTCTAACTTCACCTTGTGATTATGCTGATGCACTGATGCTGGCTCACTTAATTTCTGGCTGAGATATTTGCAATAATAAAATTTATTTTTCTTTATTCTTATAAATACCTATATCTAATAATAAATTAGCCCAGTATAATATACTATTGAAAAGCTCTTACTGGAGCATGCTAGTCACTGACTTTACTTAAATTGCTTACCATTAGTTCCTTTGGCATTTTATCAATTTTCATAGCAGACTGACCGTTTGGGTGTCAAAACTAAAGTACTCTCACAGGGGCATATTTTAGTATCATTTCTAGATCCATAGAAATGCAAGACTTATCATCGGAAGTTCATCAAGTCTAGTAATTTGCACGAAATCATTTTACTAATACTTCATTCACTGATGGATTAAATATAATGTTTGTTTGTTATACCATACTCTGAATAAATGACACTATAATATTCTTGTATACTATAATATTATAGATGAACATCAGAAAAATACTCAATATCATCATCAGATTCCACTTGCCAAAAGGAAAGGGATTTGTTATTTTAACAAAATACATTTGACTCACAATATATAGATAGTTTGCTTAAGTAAAGAAAATTCACTTAAGCAAACTGTCCATTAAAACAATTTTCTCTATGCATATAACAGGGCAAAATTAATCAGTTCTGATAGCAGTCCCCTAACTACCGAACTTGATTATATTCTCAGCACTTTCTTAGCCAATGGCTACAACTTCCACAAAATATTAAAACCCTGTAACCGCACCCCCCCCCCACACACCCCCCTTTCAGAGCAGAAATTACACAAAATCTATCACCATTTCATATATCTGGGGAACTTCCAAAAAAATTAACAAAAAATCCTACAGAAATGCAACCTTACAACCACTTACAGATGACATAAAAAATTGGCATCCCTTATCTGTTCCACCAAAGACCAGCCACAATTCCCTAGACCTACCAAGTCCCTTGCTGTTACAAATTGTCCTGCTATGGCCAAACAGGCAGGACAGCCAATTTCAGAATTTCTGATCATATGGACTACATCCACTCTGGACAGGATATGCTGGAAGAAGGCCACTCTGTTATATCTCAGGAAATATGAGAGGACATTCCTGGAATCTGCCTCAACCCTGAGAAACTTTCTAAACCTCAACAAATTTGGGTGCACGAAACTGCCTGAAATTTGAGAAGCACTCATCTTCAGCCCAACAGCCAAGACCACCCAATTTAGCCCACTAGAGGGTGCCAGTTAGGACTCTAGGCACAACATTGGTCACCTTTCTTCAGCTTCATTTAAGCTGAAGAAAGGTGACCTTTCTTCATTTTAACCCTGATGATGGCAATGTAACATTGCCAAATTCTTGGAAGTATAATAATTAAAATTATTTATAGTTAATATTCAGTATACATTGTAATTTCCTGAAAAAACATAGTTATGAATAGCCTCTCTACTAGTATTAGATCAAGTCGATAAAGTTAGTTTTTTCTAGATGTTCTATTTGCTGGTAATAATTTTCTTAAAATTTATAACTTTTATTATTATTGAAACTGTTTCCTCATTTCTGTCCGATAAGTCTGATTCATACATACTTCTCTCACTCTAACCTTTCTTTCTATTATTTCTTCAAATTATTCTTTATATTTTACTATATCTTCACCTTTTATTGTGAGGTTTTTCATTATCAGTTTTAGTCTTTCTCTCTTGATGTTTATTTTCATCCTGGTTTCACTGGTTTTTCTTTCTTAACATCCAGATTGCTGTATAAGTTGCAGCATTCAACCAAATTTAGAATAGTTTCTTACATTGTGAAGGGTGTAAGAAACTATCAGCTTGAAAGACTTGAAAATCAGTTCTTAAGAATTTTAGACTTTAGTCTTTTAGAATTTTAGACTTTAGTCCTCAAGAACAAATAGGATAATTAAATTTTCTGTTTTCTCATTTCCATTATTAAACTACTGAAAAATCCCACCCCAGTGTTTCACAAATGCAATGTCATATCAGAGGAAATTCATTATAGCAAGCTATCCATTATAAGAAACTATTCTTGTGATTCCATCAGTTTTCTGTAGTAGGAGTTGACTATATATCTCCACTTTATCTATCAGGTAAGTCTCAGTTAGTAAAATTTTAGTAATTAGTATGATTTCTGATATTTATATGATGATGCAATTACTTTTTTTTTTTTAATAGTATACAGCCTTACATTGGAGTGCATCATGTGGTAATGCAGAACATATAAGGTTGCTTTTGAAGCATGTAAGTTAATATTTTTATTATTTTTTATGTTTGTTTTTTGATCTGAAGTAAGATATTTTCAGTCATTTGGACCTTCAGGTCATAGTTTTTTAATAACTTAGCTTTACAGATATGTTGTGAAGCATATTGAAACATGTAAGAAATGCACAAAGATCAAAATGTTATTTTTTTGATATGTAAGCCCTCTACAAGGGGGGGGGGGGCTGAAAAGTTCTGATAAACACCTAGAACAAAAATGATATTAAAGCAACTGATATAACCACAAGAAAGAACATATCTTAAAACCCTTTAACTCCCATGTTTCATCAAATTGTAATAATTTGTTCTTTTTCTTTTAGGCTATATAAGAAGACATGTTTTGAAGAAATTCGAAGACACAGAGGTGTGTCTTCGAATTTCTAATTTAGGGGACTGTTCCCCCAGCATATTCAGCAGTTTAAATATCAATGTTTAAAATTGAGCATTCTCAGACAACAGATGCCCCCAGGTCAGGAAGACCTTCCACAACAATCACACCTGAAAACATTGATGCAGTGTATGCCATGATCCTTGATGATAGATGAATACTGGCCAAAAACATTGCAAAGACTGGGGATATCTGGGAACAAGTTGGGGTCATTATCTGTCAACATCTGCATATGCAGAAGCTCTCAGCGAAGTGGGTCTTCAAATGCTTGAATGCTGATGAAAAGAGAGAGCATGTGCTGTCATATCAAGGGATTTTGGGTCATTTTGAAAAATTACCTGCAAATTGTTTGGCTCGTATATTGTGACTGCTGGTGGAATTTTTTTTTTTTTTCCCACTTGGTTATGCTATGAATTATATATTTGGTTTAATCCTTTATCCAAGTACAAGCAAACAAAGTTTGCGCCTGAAGTAATTTCAGGACTGGGGCAACTTGTGGCAAAGGTGGTATGACTTCACATTACTTGCTTAGTATTCCATAATGCAAAGCACATCTCCTTGTGGATATGTATAATGCTATGCATTAAAGGAAGGGTCTCTACCCAGACCGGTTTCAACCTTTTTTGAGGTCTCATCAGTGAGAGCCAGACCCAGAGGTGGTGACACCAAGGTGGAAGTAATGTATACGAGTTGCCAAAAGGTGTCACACCTTATTATTAAAATTCTCTGGATTAGAGATAGCTGATGGAATTTTATTTTTTTATTTTTTTTTCACTTGGTTATGCTATGAATTATATATTTGGTTTAATCCTTTATCGAAGTGTAAGCAAACAAAGTTTGTGCCTGAAGTAATTTCAGGACTGGGGCAACTCATGGCAAAGGTGGTATGACTTCGCATATGACTGCATTACTTCCACCTTGGTATCACCACCTCTGGGTCTGGCTCCTACTGATGAGACCTCAATAAAGGTCGAAACCGGTCTGAGTAGTGACCCTTTGCTTAATGCATAGCATTATACCTGTCCGTAAGGAGATTGCTTTGCATTATGGGATACTAAGGCAAGTGAAGTCATACCACCTTTGGCAGGAGTTTCCCCCATCCTGAAATTACTTCAGGTGCAAAATTTGTTTGCTTGCACTTGGATAAAGGATTAAACCAAATATATAATTTGTGAACTGCTGATGAAAAACATGGCTTCATCACTATGATCCAGAGACCAAACAACACTCAATGGAGTGACGACACAAAGGTTCTCCACTACCAAAGAATTTCTTTATTTAAATAAATTATAATACCTGCATTAACTCACGTAAAATATTATTTATTAGTATAGAAATATATACACTTTTACACAAGAATAATGTTTAATTTGCCAAATATTTCGGTCTGAATATTACAGACCATCTTCAGTGGCTACATAGAAATAGTTTTAAAAAACAAGGTGGAATACGAACAATTGATCATTCACACATAGAACGAGCCGCGTGATGTCATATCGCTAAGTATTAGAAGAGTAAACATTTTTAAAGTCATAATTAAAGATATTAATTCAGAAATTCATATAACAATCTTAAATAACATTAGACTAATATAGGAAATTTACAACAAAAAAAAAATTAATGTGTTATCCTGATTAAACTTTCCCAAATTTTTGATATAGATATACAGTCATTATGATTCAAGTTAGGACGTGAAGTAAGGCCTTCACACTTTCTTTAAATAAACGTTCAAATTTGTAGCAACATTTGTGTAGGAGGAGAGTCTTGGACCAAAGGATGTTGTGGCTTGTTTCTAATCCATGCTGAGCTAATCCAGATTTCTCAGGTTTGTTGTGTTGAATTGATGACTGATGCTCTTGAATTCTTTTTTCTATAGAACGTCCAGTTTGTCCATAGTAGGAAAGATTACAATTAATATCTTTAATTATGACTTTAGAATGTTTACTCTTCTAATACTTAGCGATATGACATCACACAGCTTGTTCTATGTGTGAATGATCAATTTTTCATATTCCTCCTTATTTTTTAAAACTATTCCTATGTAGCCACTGAAGATGGTCTGTAATATTCAGACCAAAATGGGGGGGCACTGTAGGTGCTAGGGGAGGGATGTAGCCCCCCTAATATATATATATATATTATTTAATTATTTATTTATTTTTATTTTATGTAATTTTTTATTTTTTTTTATTATTAATAAGTTAGGTTAATGACCTTTTTTAGTTATCTTACATTAGATACTTAGGTGGCGCCTTTTTGAATTGTCAGTTATTGTTCCATTAGCTTTGTAACTTTGTACTGAAGATGCCTTTGATACTCAGGCAAAAATTATACTAATAAATAATATTTTACGAGTTAATTCCGGTATTATAATTTATTTAAATATGCCTACTCATAGTATTTCCTTATTGAAACACAAAGAAGTTATGAACCCAAAAGTCAGCAGGGAAGGTTCCTGCCATTATCTTTTGGAATATGGGTGGTGTAATCCTTACTAAGTACCTCAAAAAAAAAAGGTGAAACTGTTACAATAGCAGTTTATTCAACATCTGAAGGAATTTAAGGCGGTACTGAAGGAAAAGCACTGTGACCATCTGAGCAGAGGCATGTTACTTTTGCAGGACAACACATCTGCTCACACTGCTCATGAAACTCAACAGACAATACACAACTTGGGCTTTCAATGTTTGCCTAACTCACCTTATTTGCCAGACCTGGCCCCATCCGTTTCCTATTGCAAAATTTAAAGAAACACTTGAAAGGAACAAAATTTACCATGGATGAAGTCATATCCGCAGCTGAGGAACTGGTTTGTGCAACAAGGGAAAGACTTTTCTCAGAGGATTGCAAATGATGCAACAGTATATAACACTTTGTGAAGAATATGTAGAATAATGTGTAAGTGATATGGTTCTACTCAATTCCTTCAAGGTGAATATCACAATGTGTGATAGTATACTATTAAATTATCTTTTTATGTGAGTTTTTCTGTTATTAATTTTGTATTTTTATGTAATATAGCTCTAGGCTCAGTAGAATTCCATAAGATTAAGAAGTGCAGCATTATAGAATGTGGAGGTACACCTCTCTGTTCATGGCAATATCAATAAAAAAAAACAGTGTACTAATTCCATACTACAAAAACAAGCACAGACCATCACATTTGAATCATCATATTTACAGATGGGACAGTGACTCTTGTTCATAATGTTGGACAGGCTCTTTCCAGGTCGAGGTTCTTCCATCTGATAAAAACAGACTGTAGCAAGAATTGTTGCTCCAAATTATGTTTCCAGTCATCTGGACTCCAGGTTTTATAGTTTAAATACTACTGAACCCTTCTTCTTTAGTGTCTTTCCATCCACTGCTGGATATAGTCCCCCCCCTTTACATCCCAGTTCTGTCTGTCGTTATCCAATGTTCACCATCTCATGTCATACCTTTCATAGGTCATCCGTCCATCACTGAGAAAATATTTATCATATTCAAAAATAAAATTATTAAGATGAACTGTGTCCACATACTATTTAAATTCAAGCTGTATTTCATGTCTACTGATGACCTCTTATTTACATTATCTTCTTCGGATGCTACATCATTTGCTTAGCTCTTGTTTGAATGTTTACATGAACCAGTGAATACATTTACACCAATTTCACTTCACCAGTGTTTCATGTTCTTCGTTGTATGAAATTGTTCAGGTTAAAATCAAACATAGGACTAGCTACCTCGTGTTATATGCACTGATTTATCGGTATGTAATACATAGAAGTATATGCCAACTCAAACACTGCATTGAATTAAAATTATATTATGATATATTTATAGTACATTATAAATAATACATAAAATTATAATACATCATAATAACTATATTTTAATATACGACCTCTAACAAGCTAGTGATGCATCTCCTAGTGAAGTTAACTCTGCTTTCTTGAGTGTGTGGCCCATTTCCAGCAAAGAAATGCTGGTGTTACCAGTGAGCATTCCTGCTGTCATAAGATAACTTTTTAGTTGTTGGAAATACCAGTGGCCCTGCCATGGTAGATGATCATTACCCGGTGAAGCATTAATACCTTGCTATTAGGACCAGAATGGTTAATGCTATCGTTGATTTCCCCAGAGCAGAGATTCCAGCTTCTGTATTCCCAGCCTTTCTTGCATTCATTGTTGAGTGATACTCATCAAGGGCATGTAAAACCAATTGAGGACTCCTTTTCTGAGGGTACAGCAGTAAAATAGTTTTGTTGACTCCAACTGACTGACAGGAAGTCACTCAAAAACATTACCATCAGATTCAGGGACTGAACCCGGGTAATCAAGTATTACATCGTAGCTATGAAAAAACTTTCACAATGAGTAAAATTAGACAAATTAAGAAATTCGAATTTCTATATAAGAAAAAATTCCAGTCGCATCACAGCCTGCCTAACAACAAAGTGATTTTTAACTTTTCAGATCACAAGCTTTCTAATCACGAATCAGAAATCCTAAAAAAGGGTTTCAACTTTGCCATCTCCCCTAATTTTATCCCTAAAATGGATTTCATATGTGGGATAGAAAAAAGTCTTTTTCCTCTTCCGGAGGCTACAGCAAATGCGATCAGGTTCAAGAGTACGATTATTCTTGCTTCAGCAAAACCACCAATACCTAATACACTCCTTATGATAAGAAAGCTCGCCGCAACTTACAGTAACAACAAAGACATTATAATAACAAAAGCCGATAAAGGAAATTCAACGGTCATTCTTAACTCCAAAGATTACTTCGACAAGATTAATTTGTTACTAGCAGACATTTCCACTTACCAAGTCTTAGATAAAAATCCCATCATGAGTAATCATCTGGAGACTAACGCTCTTATCCGCAATATGACCGGCTGGTCGGATGAACTTAAAAAACAACTTAAATCATTACATCCTATCACTCCACGCCTTTATGGAGCTCCCAAGATTCATAAAGAAAATGTTCCTCTTCGTCCAATAGTTGATGGAAGATCATCACCTACATACCTACTAGCAAAGCATCTGGCAAAATTAATGAAAGGAACAATTAGACACACAGAGACCTACATTAAAAACTCTCAACATTTTGTAGAAAAAATCAAGAGTATTAAAATATCAGAAACGGACATTATGGCTAGTCTGGATGTAGTGTCCTTATTCACTAATGTACCGATCGTAGAGGTAGTTAACATTCTGCAAGATCTTTTCCCTCAAGACATCACGCAACTGTTTCATCATTGCCTGAATTCAAATTTCTTCAAATTCAACAACACTGTATACAAACAATTGGAAGGACTAGCCATGGGTAGCCCTCTGTCACCACCATGCGCAGACCTTTTTATGGAAAAACTTGAAAAGGATATTCTTTCCACCATTGTACCAAAACCATCAATTTGGTGGAGATATGTCGATGACGTGTTCATCATCTGGAAAGACACCATGGAAAACCTTCTCGTATTTCTGAACAAAATCAAATTCACTATAGAACTAGAGAAGAACAAAGAACTTCCTTTTCTTGACATCCTAGTAAAAAAAGAAGATAACAATTTCCAACTGTCCATTTACAGGAAACCCACAGATACTGGTAGATATCTACATTATTCGTCCAACCATCATAGATCACAAAAACACAGCATCATTCACATGCTTCGTAATAGAGCCTTAAGGTCGATTTCAAAAGAAACAGAGATACAGAGAGAACTGTCACTAATATCTAACACTCTATCGCTTAATGGATACCCTTCTAACATTTTAAACAAATGGCTATTTAAAGATAACCACCAACAACGTGTTACAGTACCCCAATATGTGTCCACAGCTGTCATTCCATATATTAATTCAGTTTCCACAAAATTGGCAAGAATGTTAAAAGCTCATAACATCAGAGTGGTTTTTAAACCAACTACCATGATCAGACAAATCTTAGGATCACCTAAAGATGAGGTACCTTTCTTCAAATGTCCTGGAGTATACGAAATTCCATGCACGTGTGGCCTTTCTTACATTGGTCAGACTTCGAGAAGTTTTGAAATAAGACAGAAGGAACATGTGGGAGATGTCAATCATAATAGAATCATCACATCTGGTTTAGCACATCATTTCTCAACATCAAATCACGTTATAGATTGGAAAAACAGTTCTATGCCTTACATCGAGAATGACTACAGATACAGAACTTTAAAAGAAGCAGCTGTGGTATTACGCACAGGCAATAATTTAAATAGAAATCAGGGCATTGTTCTTAAAGACATATGGAAAAATCTCATCATCTCTCTCAGTTCAACAGAATTACAATATGCAAACAACTATAAAACACGTGGTCATGTACCAGTATCTGACTGAAGCTTTCGAACACATGCACGCCTTCCAACAGAATAATCAAATGTAACGGCCTAGCAGTTACTAAAGTGTATGTTTTTTGAAATATAACTCAATGCATTTGTTTTCACACCAGTTCAGCCTTGAAAATGCTAGACAGTGGCTAGTGAAACTTGTTGGCTCTTTGTATATATATTTTATCATTTATCTTCTGGTCTTTTAATAAAAAAAGTTATTTATGGTAATGGGTATTGTTGCCTTCCCAAACAGATGGCACATCTTCCATCTACACTGCCAAATCGTGCTCAGAGAGAGAGACTGTGTAGTCATATGTGGGGAGCACTGTTGAGGATACATTAAGATATGGAGACTGGTTGCTCTCTGTTTGAGCAGCATGTCTAAGAATCTGTTTCCTCCCACTACTTGTTGCTCTTTTTCTCTTCTCCTCTTATACACTAACATGACAAAATACTCAAATAGATATTTTATTGTAATTAAAATGAAAAACATATCATCCTCAAAAAATCAGAAATTTAAAAATCTCAATAACTTTTTCAAAAGAAAAAGAAAAAAAAAAGCTTCCCCATTCACTTCAACAATATTCACCAAACCCCAGATTACTGCAACAACAAACCACAGTCCATTTTAACTGTCCACACTATATCCTGTATGATTCCTTCCACTGCAAGAGTGCTATGTATGCTTTTATACACTTCAGTATTCCTTACCAGAGGATGCCTAAATTTTGAATCTCCTCTTTTTTACCTTCTGTGATTTAAGATTTCCTACCTCAGTATGCATCATTCATCTACTATTCTTACTGCTTTCCAAATTCAAAATAATCATTCTGAATTCTTATTCTCGAAGCTTGATTTCTTGAAATCCAGCTATCCTCAACAATGAAGTCATCTACCTTGACTTTAATGTCAAGAAGAGAAAAGAAGCTGGCTTATTTGTTGGAAGCAGTTTCCTAAAACAGGTTGTTCATCTGCTGACATGCATACCTGACATTCTTTTTTTCTGGCCTAGATGGCTAAGTAGTAGTTAACGTACACCTGCTCTCCAACCAATAGGCTATGGATTCAAATCCTGCCTTAAGCATGGATGTTTTGTGATTGTCTTTATATGGCAGATGAATTTCATTTGTTGTGAGACCACCACCTCACTCACTTAATGGAGGCCTGAAGTGGCTTGAAAAGGTCTATGTTTGGTCTCTAGAGCAACGTTTTCAAACTGTGTAAAGAAAAAAATAAAATATACAAATAAAAAGGAATAAAGTGACAAAAAATATTGTTGGCCCAACCATAATACTAATGTATTATAGGCTTACAATCTTTTATGGGTATAAATTAAAGATGCCAGGAAATTATATTCTTGGTTTCATTCTTTGTCCAAGTGTAACCAAATAAAGTTTACGCGTGAAGTCACTTCACGACTGAGCTACTTGTACATAGAGCCTAATAACTTTACATCCGTTACCTTAGTATACTGCCAATCAGTCTGACATTCTCTCAGTCAGACTCGTTTTGACCTTTATTGAGGTCTCATCAGTGGGAGCAAGACACAGAAGTGATACCAAGGTTGAAATAATGCAGAAGTCATATTTCCTTTTACTAAAATACTCTAGATTAGAGATAGATGTTGAAAGTTTTTCCACTTGGTTATATCATAAATTAAAGATGCCAAGAAATTATATTCTTGGTATGACTCTTGCATTACTTGAACTTGAGTATCACTTCTGTGTCTTGCTCTCACTGATGAGACCTCAATAAAGGTCAAAACCAGTTTGGATACTGATCCTTCCCATAATATATAGCATTACATGTCCATAAGGATATATGTTGCATTATGGGATACTAAGGCAATTGATGTGAACTCATTAGCCTCTATATACAAGTAGCCCAGTTGTGAAGCAACTTTGCATGTAAACTTTGTTTGCTTACACTTGGACAAAAGATGAAACCAAGAATATAATTGGCATCTTTAATTTATAGTATAATCAAGTGGAAAATTTTTCAATGACTTTTATGAGTAAGACAAAAAAAAAAAGCCAACAGTCTGGATATTTTTTTAATAATGTCTTCTTATTTCTCCTTCTGGGTACAATGTGGAGGTGGCCTGTCCTCTTGATAATTCAGATCATAATCTCATACAAGTTTCATCTGTAATGGAATTCCCTTCCCCCCTCCATTTATGACCTTGTATCTATTGGCATTACAGTAACACCAAGTGAGAAGATCTCCAAGATTTTATACTCCTCCTTTCCAGTTCCATTCTCCAGGTTCTGATACCTATTTTAACCATGTTAGAAAAATTATCCATGTTGAAATGAGAGTCTTCGTTCCTCACTCAGTTCATTATTCCTACCCAGTATTCAAACTAGTTTTTCAAGAGGTGTGCTAGAGAAGTCTAGGAGGGGGACAGCAGCATATTATAATTTTGGATTGTTTCGATGCTAAAATAAAAAACAAATAAATGATATCCCATCAGTTATGCTTGTGAGATGTGCTCTCTTGAATCAATACCTGCCCTTTATCGTCTCTGCACTATGTTCTGCCAGCATCAACTCTACAGCACAGAATTAGGCCCAATTCCAAAAAAAGCAGACAAGTATCTACTGACTATTGAACTATTGGTCTCCAGACCTCTGTTACACCAGACAGCACTGATGTCTGGTGTAACAGAGAAGGTTGTTGGTGGTCAATTTTTTCAATACATGGAAAACTGTCACTTAATCAGTGACCACAAATATGGATTCTGCCAATCAAGATCCATAACATTTCTCCTTTCCTACATCACTCACCTCTACACACATGCCATTGAAAGATTTGGAGAAACTTGTGCTGTTGCATTTGATATTTCTGTGATATATCAAATTTGATAGGATCTGACATCAATAGCTTCTTGGCATATGGTCTTCCTTCTGTCCTTTGTAATTGGATTGCCAGTTTTTATCAGAGCACTCATTGCATGTTATAGTGGATGGTGTTCTTTCTCTCTTCAGTCTTTTCTATTAAACTCTACTCACAGTATTGATGGTGATAGCAATCTCCATTCCTCCTCATATGACAATTCAGGATCATTGTTTTCAAGTACCTAAATACTTATCTTCATATCATCTTTCAAGGGATGATAACTCACTCACCTTTAATGCTTCCAAAACCCAATTTTCTCTTTTTCTTGGCAAAAAGACTTTAATTATTGTTAGAGTCTACAGCTGATAATATTTCATGCTTCAATAATTATTAAAAAAACATTATGAATTTGATAAAGAATTACAGTATTTGTGGACTGTAAACAAACATATATACAGGGTGTCCCAAAATTCACACAAGATTTAAATTTAGCGCCATTTATGCAGTAAAGTGGGGGTGCTTAAGGGTCAAAGCTGTATAATGTTGTACCATCATTTTTTAATTTTGGTTTAACCAATAAGAATACAATTTGGTAGGCTAAATCCCAAATTGCCAGCCCATCCTCGTTCGTTCAGTATCAAAGTAGATTCCCAACAGGGTGCACCACGAGAAGGCGAGGATTGGACATTAGGTCAGAAGCCCTGACTGACAGAAGACCATAATAGGGGTGACTGAAACAAAAAAGACCAAAACTGGTGAGATCTTTCTGAGCAATAAATACAAAATGTTATATTCAGGCAATAACAATCAAGGAAAAGCAGGAGTAGCCATAGTATTCAACACAAAATACAAGGCTAATCTTCTTGAATGGCAATCAGTCTCAAGTAGAGTAATGTGGGCAAATATGAGAATGGGGAACTGGACAATGAGACTTATTTGTGCCTATGGTCCCACAGAAGGTTCTACTAAGGTAGAAGTGGAGGAATTTTTTGAGGCTTTAGAAAAAGCAACTGACACAATGAAAAAGGAAAAGTTGGTCCTTGTTGGGGATCTAAATAGTAGAGTAGGAAATGATTGTGAGACATACAAAAATATTTTGGGAAAATTTGGAGAAAAGAGCAAAGCTAATAATAATGGCAAATATCTGTTGGATTTCTGCTCAGGACATGGACTGGTTATTACTAACACCATGTTCCAACATAAAAATGTGCACAAATTCACATGGAGAGAAGAGGCTAGGAATAAGAAAAGTCTCATTGACTATGTTATTGTTGATAGTGATGTTTTCTCCCTGGTGCAGGACACCAGAGTGTACAGAGGATTTGAAATTGGAAGTGATCACTATTTAGTCTTGAGCAGGATAAAATTGAATTTCATATTGAAAAGAATAACATGTAAGAAAGTTTTAAAGCGAATAAAAGTTGAGCAGCTCTCAGATGTAAACTGTAGACTAAAATACAGAAATATTATTGAAAAGAAAATGAAAGAGTTTGAGAACAGGAATCAAACCTTGGAGATTCAGTGGCAAACTCTGAAGGAAACATTGATTGATTCTGCCAGAGAGGCATGTGGTGAGGTTGTGTGCAAAGATAAAAAAATCAGAACTCCCTGGTGGACACAGGAAGTTAAAGAGGCAGTGAAGGAAAAGAAGAAAGCATATCAAAAGTTCCTGGCAAATAAGTCAGCTTTTACTCTTACAGAATACAGAGACAAATGTAAGAAAGCTAAACAGTGTGTAAAACTAGCTAAACAAAAGTCATGGGAGGACTTTGGCAAGAATATAGAAAATAAATATCAAGAAGGTGGCAAAATATTCTGGAGGTTGTTGAAGAAGCTTAGGAATGGAGGAAAGAATGCTGTAAAAGGAATTAGAGATGATAAAGGTGAAATGAAAACAGGAGAAAAAGATATCCTTGAAGTATGGAGTAATTACTTTGAAAAACTGCTAAATGAAACAAGCAGTGATGACAGCACAGTGATAAAAAACACTAACCAGGCATGCAGTCAGGAATACATATCCATACCTGAAGTAGAAAAAGCCATCAAAGGCTTGAAATGTGGAAAGGCAGCAGGGTAGATGATATTCGACCAGAAATGCTGAAGTATGGTGGTATAAGAGTCTTACAGTGGCTGCACTGCATAGTTCAGAAAGCCTGGACAGAGGGACGAATTCCCAATGATTGGAGTAGAGCTCTCATAGTACCCATATATAAAAAGAGAAATAAAACTGAATGTGAGAATTACAGAGGTATTTCCCTACTGAGTGTTCCTGGCAAAATCTATGCAAGTATACTTGAGAAACGGTTGAGAAGAATTGTGGAAGAAAAGCTTGGTGAAGAACAAGCTGGATTCAGGCCAAATAGAGGCTGTCAGGATCAGATCTTCACTTTACGACAAATAGTCGAGAAAGCATGGGAATATAACAAAGATCTGTATTTAAGTTTTGTCGATTTGGAAAAGGCATATGACAAGGTGCCAAGAGAGAAGCTATTCAATACGCTGCAGTTATATGGTGTCAATGGGGCATTATATCAAGCAATACTTAGTCTTTATTTGAGTTGTGAGTCAGCAGTTAGAATTGAAGGAAGTACAGGAAGATGGTTTAATGTTAAATCTGGTGTGAGACAAGGATGTACATCATCCCCTCTGTTATTCATTATCTATATGGATCACATTATGAAGGAATGTGGTATTAAACCTGATATCAAAATTGGAGATGTTAATGTCAACTCTTTGCTTTATGCGGATGATGTTATACTTCTAAATAAATCCGCTACAAGTCTGCAAGATTCTCTGACTAAATTGAATAGCTGTTGTAATAGATATGGTATGAAGGTCAGCAATAAAAAGACAAAGACAATGAAAATAGGCAGAATCATTGAAAATGTCAACTGTGTTGTGAATGGAGAACCTGTGGAACAAGTAAAACATTTCAGCTACTTAGGCACAATTTTTACTGAAGATGGTAAACTAAATATAGAAATAGACAACAGAATCAGCAAAGCTGGTATGATGGGAAGTCAATTGAATAAATTCATATGGAATAAGAAAGAAATTAGTCGGAACACTAAATTAGCTGTATACAAGACTGTGTTCAAACCAATTTTAACTTATGGATCTGAGAGCTGGGTCAGAAGTAAAACACTTGACCAAAGACTGGAGACCGCAGATATGAGAGTCCTGAGAAAGATTAGAGGCGTGAACAGATGGCATCAATGGCAATATCATATTAAAAATGAGGATATTAGGAAAGAACTTGACATTGTCAGCATCCAGGAATGCGTTAGCAGAGCTAATCTCAGATGGTATGGTCACTTAAATAGAATGGGAGAGGAAAGATTAGCAAAACAAGTGTTCTCTGCCAGGTTGGCAGCAAAACGACCCAGAGGAAGACCAAGATATAGGTGGATTGATACAGTGCTAAGTGCTTTAGACGATAGAAATATAAGATCTGATAATGTTGGAGTCTTGACAAGTAACAGACTGATTTGGAGGAAAATTGTAGATAGGAAGTTAGTAATGATGTAATTTTTTCATGTAGTACTGTCATATCCTGTACACCCCTTGAGGGCACATGGCAGGAATTTGATGATGATGATGATATGCGGTAAAGTGTTGCCAACGAGAAAAAAAAAAGACAGCGTGACAGCTGACAGTTCAGGGTTATTAAAAATGCAGTGCTACACGAAAGAACAACGCATTTTCATTGTTGAGCAATATTTTAAAAATAATGAAGGTTTGGCAGCTACAGTTCGCAATTTTTGTACAAAATATGGTCGGAATAGTGATTTAACTTCATCAACTGTGAAAAGATTAATTAAAAAATTCAAGGAAACTGGATCAATTAGTGATCTTATACACTCTGGCCATCCTTCAACAAGTCGTTCAACAGAAAACATCGAAGCAGTTCGTGAGAGTGTTGCTGAGAGTCTAGGAACATCAATTTGGCACCGTGGTCTTGAATTGGGCATTTCGAGAAGCTCTCTACAGCATATTCTCACGAAAGATTTGCATCTTTATGCTTACAAAGTTCAATTGACTCAAGAACTGAAGCCTACTGACCACACACAGCAAAGAGAGTTCGTTGAATGGATTATGGAACAACAACAAGTTGATTATTATTTTTCGAACAGAATCAATTTCAGCGATGAGGCTCATTTTCATCTTGATGGCTTCGTTAATCGACAAAATTGTTGCATTTGGGGTTCAGAAAATCCACGAGTGATTGTTGAGAAACAAATGCATCCACAATGTGTCACTGTTTGGTGCGGATTTTGGGCTGGAGGCATCATCGGTCCATTCTTCTTCGAAAATGCGGCTGGTAAGGCAATAATAGTTAATGGTGCTCACTATCGCGACATGATAATCCAATTTTTTGTGCCTAAATTACAAGATATGGATGTGGACGACATGTGGTTTCAACAAGACAGTGCCACATGCCATACAGCCCGAGAAACCATTCAATTACTGCATGAGTTATTTCCTGGTTGTGTAATTTCCCGTTTTGGTGATCAGAATTGGCCACCCAGATCATGTGACTTAACGCCGTTGGACTTTTTTCTTTGGGGTTTTTTGAAGTCTAAGGTTTATGCCAACAAGCCCATGACCACCCACGCCTTGAAGGAGGAAATTGAGTGCTGTATCAACGAAATTCAGCCACATTTATGCAAAACGGTCATGGAAAATTTCGACAAAAGAGTGCGTATGTGCCAGCAAAGCCGTGGAGGCCATTTACCCGATATGTTATTCCATGCATAACCCTATGCTGTATACTTTATGAATCAATAAGAAATTACAATTTTTAATTAAAATCCTGTGTTTTCTATCAAAATTACTTCTTGCATGAATTTTGGGACACCCTTTACTTCAAAACATGCTGTGCAATGACATTCTTAGAATACCACTGAAGTATATAAGCATGATACAATTATGTAATCTTAATTATCAACCCTCTTCAAGGTACATTTCCTGTATGAATATTCATCAATTGCATCAAATAATTCTGGACTTTGTCAATGTGATTCTTTCTTTCTCTTACAAACTTTATTCAACTTAGCAGTCATTAGAGACCTAAATGAACAAAGGAGAATGGAAGGACATCTTCGTGTGCATCTTCATATAGGAACATTTTCATACTGATGACATCGTTATCCTTGGAGACTTTTCAGGATATTATATAAACTACATCTAATTTAACAGAATCATGCTGTCCTCTGGAGAAACTCAAAGTGTTATTTTCCCACTTCTGAATGCGTGCATTTAAACAGCATCTCCAACATCTTAATGACATTACTCCAGAGATACAGGTAGGTCTGTAATTGGTTGCTTCTGTCCTAGCTCACTCCTGTATAATGGAATATCTTGCCATTCTTCCACTCATTAGGAATCTTACTTGGGCTTGAGACTCAGGTTGATCAAACAGATCAAAGAAATTGCCAATTCTGTTGCTTTTTCCTTCAGCACCATACCAATTTTCCATCTAATCCCACTGCTGCGTTGAAATCTGCAATAGCCTTTAACTCATTTCTCTCTATTCTTTCATATAGTGCTCCTTTGGGATGCAGATAGCTAAATGGTTCTGCTAGAATGTATACTTTATTAATGTGATTACTCAACAATTCAGCTATTTCTAGTGTATCTGACACTTTCATACCGCCTGTATTCACTAAGGTTAATCTTTCATGGTCATTCTTCTACGTCACATGGTAAAAATATTCTTTCATATTTTCCTTGGCCTGTTCATATAACTCTTTGATAGCCTGATTTGACACCAGTGCTCTCACCTTCTTACCCTGCTTTTTATATTATTCCTGGACCTGGTCATCACTCTTCTCTTTGTACAGGGTCCACAACATTTTCTTTTTATGGATTACTTGCTTTAAAGTAATTTGTCCACTTAATTCTCATGCAATTTCCTAATTCTGGATAATACTCTTTAACTACTTCCTATGCACCTGCTGACTCCTCTACTATGCAGTTTCTCAAACCAGGGTACTGCTTCAAGCTGCCATCTCTGCTAATCTTAATCACCACCGTGTAGTAATTACAAGGCAACTACCCTTTCTTCAGATACAGTTCAAATACTTTGTGGTTCCCTTCTTAATCAAAACTGTCTCACCTCCCAAATGAAAATTGTTGATCATCTTGCCATTTGGAGACGTAGAATTTATCTATAAATTAAGTAATTTTTCAGATGCTATTACTGTATTCAAGATGCAGTGTTCTCACACCTTGAGTTTCCCTTCATTACATGCTGCTTATAGTAGTTATCTATAATCAGTAACTATAAATTCTCCTTTTCAAATCTTGCATGCCCTTTTCTTCATCTGATTTAGAACTTCATAGTTGAAATCATTTGTAACAGTAGTTCTTTTATCCATGAGGTTTATCTGTCTATGCAATTCAGTCCTCTTTAGATGACTCGGGTCTGTTAGCACCCAATTACGCATTGTATTCTGTTAGCATTTACACTAGTGGCCAAAATTGTGGAAACCTTTTGGAAAAAGTGTATTTTTGAGGTTTGATGGCTCATAACACTTTTTTTTGGTGTAATACCATAAAATTATATATCAATGGAAAGATAATTTAATCAAGAATGTAATGCAATAACTTTTATGAAGGATTTTTTATTAGAACAGCAGTTATAAAGAAGAAAAGTGAAACACACAGAAAAAATGAGATATACAAAAATTCTCACAATGTGAGTTAATACTTAATTGGGTAACCTTTAGCGTTAGTTACGGCCTTACAATGCCTTCCCATGGAGTGAACCAAGTTTTTTAGTTCTGCAGCTATTATAATGTGAAACCAAGATTGAATTATTGCTTCTATTAATTGGGTTTTATTGGTGGGTTGCTTCTGACTAACAAGTTTCTTTAGTTGGCTCCATAGATATTTTCGATTGGATTAAGGTCTGGGCTATTCCCAGGCCATTCCAGCAGTGTAATATGATTATCTTGAAACCACTTTTTACACACAGCGGCAACATGACATGGAGCTGAATTCTGTTGAAATATAAATGCTTCATTATCTTGGAAAAGATCACATGCGGAAGGCTTCAGTTTGGGCTCAAGTATTTTTTGGGCATTTATTTCCCATTAATCATGCAAATTCTGCCCACACCTTTTGATGTCATACAACCCCAGATCATAACACTAAGTGGGTGTTTCACGGTAGGTGTTATGCAATCAGGATGCAAATCTTCTCTGATTCTTCTCCTTACATATTTTATACCATCACTACTAAACAGGGAGATTTTGCAGGGAGAAACATGGGTTTTAGCCCATTTTAATCTTTTCAACCTTTGTTTGAGAGATAAAAATGGCTTTTTTTGTGGAATTCTAGCATTTAGACCAAATTCCTGCAGTCTGCGCCGAACAGGCCTTGCACTCAACTTCGCATTATATTGCGCCATTTCATCTTGTATACACCCAGATGATTTTCTTCTGTCACATAGGCACAGTCTCTCAATTCTTTTATCATCACTTGCTGTTGTGCACCTTTTCCTGCCTTTACCAGGAAAAGGTGCACAATCTGGTTTTGTAGTGACTGAGTCTCCTTATACCTCTTCAAAAATTTAGAAATGTCACATTTGGTTAAGTTTCCACCAATATTTCTTCTAATTTCTTCATAACTGTAGCCTTGTTCACTTAATAGTACTATTTTACATCACTTTCTGGGTGACCAGTCAATTCTTTGCATCATTTCTTTAATTTTATTACGTTTTACAAGCTCACTAAATGAAAGAACACAAAAAAAACCCAACCAACTTGATAGCAATCACATAACACACTGACAAATGTCCTCCTTTCAGCTCCAATATATGACATCAATAGCTGAATCCTACTGTGACCTTATTGGCTCATTGCCAAAACAAGATGACACCTGATTGGCTCTCTAAACACTCATGTTCATTGGCTACATTCAAATGAAAGAAAGCTACTTCATATCAACCTAAGCAAGTTGTGCTTTTTTTTTCTGTATTATTACTGATATTGCCATCCTTTTGTGATTTCTTCTTTGGATGGATTCGATACATCCACAGGTCATTAGCAATATTCTTTATTCTTTCTTTCTCTAACTAGGTAGATTGATGCGATAAGTACTGTTTTAGCAGACCAAAATATAAGATCTGACAGTATTGTAGACAATTAAATCACATATTAATATGAAGAAAATTGTTAAGCAGCTAGTGATAATGTAAACTGAAGTACTATCAGTGGTATCCTTGTATACCTTTGGAGGTACTTATCAGAAAATGATGATGAAAAGTTAAAAAAAAATGTTAATGTTTTCTCGTGTGTCTTTCTCAAACACGTAGAACAGAGTGTTGATATCATTAAACTCTAAAATGATTAACTAACACACTTATGCATTTCATGATCAAATTAGTTGCCTACTCGCTTCTCCATAAAAAGGTGAAGCTTAATATGTATCCTACCACTCTTGTTGTTTCTTCAACAATTTGATAGAGAACCCTTTTCTTGTTCCAGAGCTTTACATTATAGATTAGTAGCTTCTCTTTCTGACAATGTAAATAGCCATATTCCTTGTGTGACTTTTTTCTTGACTATTTGTATTAGAAACTATAACTCATTTTTAGGAATGTTAGTCAAGTGAGTAATATTTATTATCCAACTAGTTTCACCGATTTTTTGCTATCGGCATCTTCAGGGATACAATTGGTAAGCGATATGAAAGTAACAGACTAGGTTTTAACTGACAGTTCTAATTCATACAAAATTAGTACTGATTTTGTATGAATTAGAACTGTCAGTTAAAACCTAGTCTGTTACTTTCATATCGCTTACCAATTGTATCCCTGAAGATGCCGATAGCAAAAAATCGGTGAAACTAGTTGGATAATAAATATTACTCACTTGACTAGCATTCCTAAAAATGAGTTATAGTTTCTAAGCTATATTCCTTGTTCTAGAAATTTAAAATAGTATATCAAGTGTATACTTTTACAGTCTGGTTAAGCTGAAATTATGTTCACATCTTTTGAAATTCAATTACTATCTGAAATGTCTGGCAGCACTGGTGAAAATGATAACTAGTAATCTCATCCCCCCCCCTTAAGTATTGGTTAGTAACTATTAGTTAGTTAATAGTTAAACTAGTTATATTAAACCATTTTCAGTGATGGCAACATAGTTCGTAATTGCAATTTTGTTGACATTCGGAAATTCCATTTGGAAATTATAAAGTATTGAGAATTTCAAAAATGTAAAATGAGTTGCTATAAATCATATTCTTGTCATGCAATGTTTTATTAATTCAGTTAGATATTTTTTCTGTAGGAAGCATTCACATTGAAACCTTTAAATAAATAAATAAAATCCACTTTCTTAGATATATATTTGTGTTATAGGGTGCAAACATATGCATACCTGATGCCGAGGGGAAGACCCCACTCCACTGGGCTGCAGGATGTAGCAATGTAAAAGCTCTAGAATGTGTAAAAATCCTGTTGGTGAGTAATGCCATAATTTTCATGTACCATATGTCTTCTGAATTAGTTATTGATAGGGAACACTTTATAAGAGCAGATATATTATTTTGCAAGTGTACTACAAGAAATTTCATTTCATTGCAGTGTTCTGTTCTTTTGTTCAGCATTCCTTATGTATCATATTTTTTTTATCATTATGTGAAATCATATTGATACTCACATCATTATTTTCTCATATTATATATAGATTACTGATATAAATCCAAACACTTTTATAAATATCATAAATAATATATACATAAACTAATTATCCAGTTTTACTTGCAATGCCGAAAATGCTGAGGAAAAATGGAAAAATTAAGCAAAAAAGACTATTATAGGCTATTATTAAAGGCCCATGTTTTAGTGCAACAGCTGCTGTAATTATCAACATAATATAATAATTTACTGTAATTCAAAGCTTGATATCAAGTTTATATATGAAAGATCTTTGAATTTCAAGCTATGTACAGCTTCAGCTTGAGATCCCTAAATATTTAAAAATATAAATATGAGCAACAGTATAGGCAAATGATACTGTGTACCAAATTGACAGAGAACTGGACTATAGGAAATTGATGAGACTAGAGATTTGTGAGCAGTAGTAGATAGAGGGATTGAATTCAAGAGGAATGCAGTCAGGAATACATATCCATACTTGAGGTGAAAGAGACCAGAAATGTGGGAAGGCATCTGGAGTAGATGATATTTAACCATATCAGAAATTTTCAAATTTGGATGTATAAAATTTCTGCAGTGGGCTACATTGCATAATTCAAAGGTTTGATCAGGTTCAAATTCCACATGATTGGAGTAGAGCTCATACCATCTCTAGAAAGGGAAATAAAATGAATGTGAGAATTGCAGATTCCCTGCCAACTGTTTCAGGTAAGATTTTAGCAAGTAAACTTGAAAAGAGACTAAGAAAAATTGTGGAAGACAAACTTGGAAAAGAATAAGCTGAACTCAGGCCAATTAAAAGTTATCAAGATCAGAATTTGCACTTTACAATAAGTAGTTGAGAAATCATTAGAATATAACAAGGATCTGTATTTAAGTTTTATATTTTTGGAAAAAGCATAACAAGGTGCCAAAAGAAAAAAGCTGTTCAGAACACTACATTTATGTGAGGTAAAAGGAACATTATACAGAGCAGTACATAGTCTATATTTTCAAGTTACAAGTCAGTAATTAGAATTGAAGTAAGTTCAGGAAGATGACTTGATATTAAATCAGGTGAAAGACAAGGTGCATACTGCCTCTTATTCATCATCTACATGAGGTCACATAATGAAAGAAAGTGGCATTAAACCTGATATCAGAATCAGAGATATCACACTCAGTTCTTTGCTTTATGCAGATATTGTATGCTCCTAAACTGAATAACAGCTGTAACATATTTGGCACATAAATTATCAGTAAAAAGACAAAAACTATGATAATAGGCAGGAACCTCTCAGTGGAGAGAACCCTTAGAAAAAGTAAAATATTTCAGCTATTTAGGCACAATTTTTAGTTAAAATGGCAAACTAAATATGGAAATAGATACTGTGTACAGCCAAGACATCTTGGTGGTGGGTTTTGCCAACATAGACTCTGGGAGTGATCAAGGTTTACAAGTGGAAACCAAACTCCGTGTATAAGAGTGATATTTTTTAGATCTGTCATAGTTTTTGGAACTCTTGAACAAATGACTAAGGTTGAAACTGGTCTGAGTAGTGACCTTTCCTAAAGGTCTCTGTGTATGAAAGGGGAGGGGTGCTATGCATAATGAAATACTGAGGCAGTTTGATGTAAAGTCAGTGTCTCCATATACAGGGTGTTCGGGATAAATTTGACATATTTATAATTAATTATATTTTTCCGTAAGTTACATGTATTAACACACACTTCTCTTCATTTAAAAGTTTGGACCCTTCTTCATTCATATACAAGATGTCAGAAAGGATGGATAGCTGGAACGCACCTGAATCATGGAAGAGAATAACTTGTATCATGATGATTCGTGCCCGCCATCAAAATAAGGATATTACGACTGCTGCCCAATGCTCCCTGAATACAGTAAAAACAATCAGGCATGAACTAGAGACTTGCAATGGTGACTACGAGGATGTAGCAAGAAGAAAGATCCCTAGCAGACGATCTGATTGCGTTCGTACAGCAGAATTCCTCTCAAATCTGCAGGAACAGGTGTTGAAGAACCCTGGCATTGGAATTCGGGCTTTGTTCGTGGAGTTGCTAACTGTAGTCAAGCCCTGGATAACAAGGGTAGCCAATGGTAGGCCGTATGTATGGCAGCAGGATTCGGCCCCTTGCCACACCTCTGGGAAAAGTCAAAAATGGTTGTCTGAAAATTTCTACGACTTCACCAGTCCAAATGTTTGGCCTCCAAACTCCCCAGACCTTAACCCCATGGATTATTTTGTATGGGGCACAGTTGAAAAAGACACCAATCGCACTTCCAGTAATACAAAAGCCCAGTTAATGGATAAAATTAAAACAGTTTTTGCGGCCCTTCCCAGGGAGACTGTAGCATCCCTGGCTATGTATTGCTTGCCGTAATGTCCCATTTACACGATATAACTGTAGCATTTTGAAGAGCTTTCCTCTTGGCACCTTTATGCTTTTTCCAGATCAATAAAACTTAAATACAAATCCTTGTTATATTATCAAGATTTCTCAACTATTTGTCTTTAAGTGAAAATCTGATCCTGACAACCTCTATTTGGCCTGAATCCAGCTTGTTCTTTACCAAACTTCCCTTCCACAATTTTTCTTAGTTGTTTCTTAAGTATACTTCAGACCCTTCAGAACACACGCAATTTACAGACAAAAAATACTAGTTGTGGTAGTGGTGGAAGTGGGCGGTAGATGGAGATGATTCGTAGTAGAGGTTCGGTGTAGTGGTTGAGACAGTTGTAGGTGTCCTCCCGCGATGAGTCTTCGGACTCTTTGGAGGTGTCACGAATAATAATAATAATAATAATACTTGCATAAATCTTTCCAGCAACACTCAGTAGGGAAATACCTCTGTAATTCTCACATTCAGTTTTATTTCCCTTTTTATAGATGGTTACTATGAGAGCTCTGCTCCAATCCTCTGGAATTCAACCCTCTAACCAGACCTTCTGAATTATGCAATGCAGCCACTGTAAAACTTTTATACTTCCATATTTGAGCATTTCTGGCCGAATTTCATGTACTCCAGCTGCCTTTCCACATTTCAGGGTTTTGATAACCTTTTCTACTTCAACTATGGATATGATTTCCTGACTGCAATCCTGTTGGGAGTTTTTTATCATAATGCCTGCACTGCTTGTATCATTTAGCAGTCTTTCAAAGTAACTACTCCAGACATTTAGGATATCATTATCTTCACTTTCCATGTCACCTTTGTCATCTCTGATTCCTTTTATTGTACTTTTCCCTCTTTCTAAGTTCTTTCAATTGCCTCCAGAATATTTTGCCACCTTCCTGATATTTATTTTCTATGTTCTTACCAAAATATTCCCATGACTTTTGTTTAGCTAGTTTTACACAGTGCTTCACTTTCTTACATTTTTCTTTGTATTCCCTAAGAGTAAGCTGACTTACTTCTTTGTAGTAACTTTCTATACGCTTTCTTCTTTTCCTTGACTGCCTCTTTTTCTATCCTTACAGGCAACCTCCCCACATGCCTCTAAGCGAATCAATCAGTGTTTGCTAAAGTGATGTTTTTGTATTTGAGTCTATAGTTCATCTCTGAAAGCTGCTCAGTCTAGATTCATTTACTTGAACTTTCTGACACACTCTTCTTTTCAGTATGATATTCAGTTCTATCTTGCTCAAAGCTAAAAAGTGATCACTTCCTATTTCAAATTCTCAGTATATTTCTCTGTCCTGAATAAGTTGGAAAACATTGCTATTAACCATAACATACTCAGTGAGACTTTTCTTATTTGTCACATCTTCTCTTCATGTGAATTTGTGCACATTTTTATGTTGAAACATGGTGTTAGTAATAACTAATCCATGTCCTGAACAGAAAGTGAATAGGCATTTACTATTCTTATTAGCTTTGTGCTTTTCTTCAAAATTTTTCAAAAATTTCTATATGTCTGATAATCATTTCCTACTCAGCTGTTTAGATCTCCAACAAGGACCAACTTTTTCTTTTTCATTGAACCAGCTGCCTTCTCTAATGCTCAAAAATTTCTTCCATTTCTTCCTTGGTAGAACCTTCTATGTAATCATAAGCATAAATAAGTCTCATTGTCCAGTTCCCATTCTGATATTTGTCCACATCACTCTACTTGATATTGCCTGCCATTCAAGAAGATTATCCTCATGTCTAATCATTCATTTTCAGAACAGAAATTTGCCTTCCTGATGTGGTGGATAAACCTTAGATCTGTATAATTTACTTTCAAATGGGGGGGGGGGTTTGCTAAAACTTACTGTTGGAGTACTGGAATTGGTGTAAATATAATTTTTACTAAACAACTGGAAACAGTTATGCTTTAATAATCTATGTATACTTTTAGTAGTGAATATAAAAATAATAAAATATATTAATACTAACTTTTGAGTATAGGAAGAAGCATCGGGTGTGATTAACTGGCAGGACTATGAAGGAAGAAGTGCTCTTCATTTAGCTGTTGCTTCAGGAACCAGAGAAGTAGTTGAATTTTTGGTAAGATGTTCATTTTTATAAAGCTTAATTTATTTAAAATGCTGGCTGACATACATACATATACATACACATGCACACACTTGCCAACCTGGTTGGTTGAATAGATAGTGCTTCTGTTCTCTAGCCAGTAGGTCATGAATTCAAATACTACTGTAAGAACAGATGTTTGTTAATGTCCTTTAAATAGTAGATGAATATCATTAGTTGGTGTAAGACCACTGCCCTACTTATTGGAAGTCAGACCAACTTGAAAAATTTCCACATTTATTCCTCTAGAGCAGGATTTGCAAATGATCTAACCTGTAAAAATCACCCATCTGTAATACTTAAGATTTACAACCTTTTGTGGGTAACATTCACATAATACATATAAACATACAGACATAGCTAAAACATCACACCATAATGTAGGGTGAATTTCTAATTACAGATATACCATTTATTTCTAATGAACAAATATCATTAAAGTAAAGTAAAAAAGTAAAGGAGTTTGAAAACAGGAACCAACCTTTTGAATTGAACTTAACAACTATGGCTATTCTAAAGAATGTGTTTATTGACTCAGCCATGGAAATAATGGAAGTTAAGAAGCAAATCCATTAGAAGACATCGCATAGAAAGTTCCTTGCTCACTATACTCCATGGTTATAGTGAGTTATGTGTTTTAGCGAAGTATACAGTGTGACAGCAATAATAGTTTATTGTAGCAGATTGTTTGCCCATTCCCATTTTTCTTTGTGCTTTAGGCTTGACTATCTGTCATGGTGAAGTAACTTGGTTTCTTGATAGAGTAGTTAATCCTATCTACTATGGCTGTTGGTTACATTGATTCTTCTGACTGGTTTACCTGTTTTGCACATTAATGAAGAACTGTAGTTTTTGGAAGAAAAGAAAAAAAAGCTGTGCTATCTCCATATGAGACCTGCTAACTCATGCTCATCATTTGAAAAGCCCCAACAAAAATTCTTTATATATGGGATTTAAACCTAGGTTTTTTTAGTCAAAGTGATTGTTGAAACTGACTAATCAATGGAGGTTCTTCAGAACTTTTTTTTGGTAGTTTGTTATAGTAACTTTGTTACAACAGTGTTTTTGAAAGTCAACTGTACAGAAAAAAAATCTAGAAGACTGTATTATTTGTAAACATAGCTAATGTGTATAGTTTGGGGATGATTTTGAAATGGTTATAAGAAATAAATATAATGAAGGTGGCAAAATTGGAGTCTATTAAAAGAAAAAGCTGTGAAATGGAGGAAAGAATATCATGAAAGGAATTAGAGTTGATAAAGTGATATTAAAAATTGAAGGCAAGGATATTCTAGATGCACCTAGCAATTACAATTGATTTTCACTATAACAAACACCATAATAACAAACTCGCTCACTATAGTAAGCTACTGAAAAGTCTCGACCATATCCATATCCCCCGTAGACAAAATGCTATTCAAAAGGAAATTTTCTATAACAAAAAGGAAATTCTCTATAACTAACTATTTGTATGATGATATGTGTTCTCAGTACTGAAAGTTGACTGTACTTTGAAATAAAATAAATGAGGTAACAAATGATAGAAAAGTGGTAGAAATATCAAGCAAGAATGCATTAGGATTATATATCAATACTTGAAGTAGGAAAAAGGCCTTGAGAAGTCTGAGGTGCAGAAAGGCAACTGGAGTAGATGACTTTTCTACCTGAAATTCTGAAATGTGGTAGTATAAAAGTTTTCGATGGTTACACTGCATAACTCAGCAGGTTTGATCATTCACAAGGTGAAATTCCAGATAACTGGAGTAGTAGTATCCTTATCATATCAGTTTATAAAAAAAAAGGAAATGAACCTAAATGTGGGATTATGAAATTTCTCTACTGTTCTGGGAAAGATTGGTGGAAACATGTTTGAGGAGAGAACTAAGAAAAATTGTTAGAGAAAATTGGTAAAGAATAAGCTAGATTCAGGCAAAATATCGATTTCCAAGACCAGATATTTTACTTTATGACAAATAGATGAGAAATCATGGAAATAATAAGGATCTCTGTATATGCTTCATGAGTCTCAAAAGAAGCAAATAAAGCTTCAAAATACTAAATTGAGAATTATTGGAATTATTGAGAGCTATATATATAGTTTATATATAAATTGCAAATGAATGAACGAATTGCATTTGGAATTGAAGAATTTACAGTAAAATAGTTTAATCTTAAAAGTATAATGCAGGATTGTGTGCTATCTCTACTATTATTATTATCTTATTGATAGCATCATCAAGGAGTAGTATTAAATCAAATATATCAAATTAGAGATATTTAGTTTTAGTGCTTCATATGGATAACATTACCCTCTTAAATAAATATGCAACAAGGCTTCAAGAATCATTAGTTAATCAATATGAAATGGACAAAACATCAGTTGCTTTTCAGTAATAAATCTATAGACCAGATTACACATTTTAGCTATTTAAGCACAATTTTTAGTGAAGACGGTTGTATGATGGGAAGTCAATTGAATTTAATGAACATATGGAATAAGAAAAAAATTAATGAAATAAACAAAATAGCAGCATACTGTTTAGACCAGTTTTAACATATGGATTACAGAGTTGGATTAGAAACAGTTGCTGATCAGAAACTGGATTAGAGGAGCAAAGAACAAATAGCATGAAAGTCAGAGTCATATTAAAATGAAGCTAACAGAAATGAAGTTAACATCATTAGTATTCAAGAATGCATAAAAATGGCTAATCTCAGATATTATCACAGGCTGCCAAAAACAGTGTTTAATTACAGAATAGTAGGAAAAAAGACCAAGACTTAGGTGGATTAATGCAGTTGGTATGCTTTAGAAGATTAAAATTTCAGAGTTGATCTAACCAAGGACAGTTTGGAAAAAGTTAAACAGAAACTATTCATGAAATCTTGTGTTCATCTTCATCATCTTATTTAAGTTAAGGGATATTACATCCCATATTGTTTCATAGCCGAATAAGAAACTCAAAGAGTTTCATGCCAAATATAGAAACTATATAAAGTTCGGCGAGTCCAAGCGTAAGCAAATACCTGGATAGTCCATATGGTAGTGCAACATGGAGCAACTCATAGTAAGGGTGGAGCAAGCTCTGATAACTGTTCTTGGTATTTACTCATAATGTGAAACCCAGCTCCTAGGAGCTGTATTACTGTTCTACATTATGAGAGAAGGTCACTACCTAGACTGGTTTCAACCTTCATAGCTTCAAGCCTTTGGCTCTTCATATAATTAGTAATCTTCACCATCTTTCCCTTGTGTTAGGTTCGATGTTATATTGTTATAATATCTGGTACATCACAAAATACTTTGATGGTACTAATAATTATGTTTACATTATTACCAGATTTGTAATAATGTAATGGAAAAATTTGGTGATATTTTAAGTGGTTGTCCTTGATATCTCTGAGGCATTTGACCAGGTTTAGCGCAAAGGCCTATTAAGTAAGCTGTCATCATCATTGTGGTCTTTTTTCTGACCTTTGCAACTAGGTGCCAGCTTTCTGTCTGAATGCACGTTATGTGTGATAGTGGATAAATCTTTATCCTCAAACTATGCAGCTAATGCTGGTGTTCCACAAGGCTTTATCTTTCATCTACTCTGTTCCTTTTATATATATAAATGATCATCTTCATTCAACTACAAATCAAATTTAATTGCACATAGTTTTGCTGATGACAGTGCACTGCACTTCTCTGTCTCATTTTACAAGCTACACAAATCATCAAAGCTTCCAGAATATCAATTCCTGCATTCTTAAATTCTGACCCCCAAACTATTCTTTAGCAGAGTTCTGATAACCTTGTTAATTTCCATACTAGAAAAACATAATCATGTTTTATTTCATGTTTTGTCTTCCAGCCTTACTTTCAATGAACACAAATCTCTAGACAAGGATTACTCTACCTCAAATCTCTCTTAGCATAAATAATACCAGTATTGCCTCAGGACCCAAGAAATTGTTTTCAGTTTTGCACTACTGTCCTTTGAACACTCCTTAACTCTGTACAAATCACTAATCTCCAGTTGAATACAATTTTCACATTTGGTATAGTGCTAATAACAGCTCTCTAAAATCACTTGACTCACCACCGAAAAGAGCAAGTAGGATAATTAATGAACTGTTATTCACTAATTCTCTCTACTCTCTTTCATACAGATTCAGTTTCTGCTGTTTGCATTTTTTCCTAATATTTCCATGGACATTAGTAATCAGAATTGGTATTGATAACTTGTCTACTCTTCTAAATCTGTTAAAAGATATGCAACAGTTATTCAGCTCATTTAACAGTTCATCTCTAAACTCACAGAACAAATGTCCTTCATTCTTCATTCATTTCTTCTACTGCTGTCTTTTGGAAGAGTCTTCCCTGTTATTTATTTCTTAAAGAATACAAATTACAGGTCTTCAAATTCAATGCTAACAAGTTTCTTCTTCTCACCTTTATGCCTATACTAACGTAATAGGTACAACTTCTCATGGATGGAATTACCATTAAAAAAATTATTACTATTAATTAATCTCTTATTTGTCAGGTCTCCAGTATCGTGAAAACTGCATCAGTCCATCTAGATTGTGTCCTTCTCTTGGTCTTTTCCCGCCATCATATTGTATCACACACCTGTTTTACTACATTTTCTATTCTTTAAGTGATATTGGTTAGTTCTATTTACACATTTTTGAATGCTAAAAATGTTTTTTTTCTTATATCCTCATTATTAAAACGATTCATTCATGCTATCTGTTCACTCATCTGATTTGCCTCATAGTCAATTTCTAGTCTTCAGTTAACTGTTTTATCATCATCATCATCATCAAATTCCTGCCATGTACCCTCAAGGGGTGTACAGGATATGATAGTACTACATGAAAAAAATTACATCATTACTAACTTCCTGTCTACAATTTTCCTCTAAATCAGTCTGTTACTTGTCAAGACTCCAACATTATCAGATCTTATATTTCTAGAAATACAATTTTATTAATACAGACCAGTATTTTACAATAAAAACATTTATTCAAACCTACCAGTTTCGCCAGCAAACTGTCTGGCTTTTTCAAGGCATTACGGAGATATGAAAGTTAGTAAATGCAAATTAAAAGGAACATAAAAAACGTAAAACAAACTAGTATCTATGGTTACACGTTTCGCGTGACAGAGATGACTTATTGTTCTTATTCATTATCACGCATGCGTGTTTGTTGTAGACTTGTAATGTGGTTACTGGCTAGCTGTAGTTCAGATTGATTGAGATCGATTATGCCCAAACACATTCCTAAAATGGATTTTATGTGTGGAATTGAAAAAGGCCTATATCTACTACCAAAAAACATTGCCGACACTATTAGATTCAAAAGTACAATAATCCTAGCCAAAGCCAAACAACCTGTTCTCAACACGTCTCCTTATGATAGAAAGGCAATTCTCAACTTGAAGAAAAATAAAGATATCATTATTACAAAAGCTGATAAAGGAAATTCTACAGTTATCCTCAACTCTAAAGATTATTATGATAAGTTAAATGTATTACTATCAGATACCTCAACTTATAAAATCCTAGACAGAGACCCCACAATAAAAAATCATAATGAAACAAACCAACTAATCAGAAATTGTAACAATTGGCCAGAAGAAGTGAAGAGAACACTAAAATCCTCACATTCTATCACTCCAAGACTATATGGGACACCTAAAATACATAAACAGGATATACCTCTCCGTCCAATAGTTGATGGAAGATCATCACCAACCTACCTTTTGGCAAAGCATCTTGCAAACTTATTAAATAATAAAATAAGATCAACAGAATCCTATATCAAGAATAGTCAACATTTTGTAAAACTCCAAGCCATTAAGATTGCACCAACTGACATGCTAGCCAGCCTAGATGTTGTATCCCTTTTCACCAATGTTCCAGTAGAAGAGGTAATAAACATCATCCAAGACCTCTTTCCTCTAGACATCACACAGATATTTAGACACTGCCTTCAATCTAATTTCTTCAAGGTTAACAACACCATATACCAACAATTAGAAGGCCTAGCAATGGGAAGCCCACTATCACCATCTTGTGCAGACCTTTTCATGGAAAAACTTGAAAAAGAAATTCTCTCTGCAATCTCTCCGAGACCATCTACATGGTGGAGATATGTGGATGATATATTCATCATATGGCAAGACAGCTTAGACAACCTAAATTCGTTTGTGGATAAAATCAACTCAATACATAGCAAGATAAAATTCACTCTGGAAGTAGAAAACAACAACCAACTGCATTTTTTAGATATCTTGATAAAAAAACAACCTAACAGTGTCAAATTATCCATTTACAGAAAGCCCACAGATACTGGAAGATATCTTCACTATACTTCAAACCATCACAAGTCACACAAACTGAGTATTATCCACATGTTGAAACATAGAGCCAAAAAGTTTATATCAGAAGAGGAGGATACACAGACTGAACTCTCACTAATAGCCAACACATTATCACAAAATGGATATCCTCAAAACATCATCAAAAAATATCTATACAATGACAACCCCAGACAAGAAGAATCCCATCGTCAGCACATTTCTACTGTAGTGATACCTTTCATCAAGTCAATTTCTTATCAAATAGCAAGAATACTAAGAGCCCACAACATCAGAGTGGTCTTCAAACCAACCACCAACATCAGACAAGTTTTAGGATCTCCAAAAGATAAAGTTCCGTTCTACAAATATCCAGGAGTATATTACATTCCCTGCTCCTGTGGTCTTGCCTACATCGGACAAACTTCACGAAGTTTAGAAATTAGACAAAAAGAACATGTTGGTGATGTAAACCACAACAGAAGCATCTCTTCCGGCTTAGCACATCATTTCTGCACGTCTAACCACACGATAGATTGGCAAAACAGCTCCATGCCATATCTCGACGACTACAGGCATCATGTATTTAAGGAAGCCTCAATAGTACTAATAACCGGCGGAAACCTCAACAGAAATCAAGGTGTAATTCTAAACAGTTCTTGGAAAAACTTGATCCTCTCTCGCAATCAATCTGAACTACAGCTAGCCAGTAATCACATTACAAGTCTACAACAAACACGCATGCGTGATAATGAATAAGAACAATAAGTCATCCCTGTCAACCGAAACCTGTAACCATAGATACTGGTTTGTTTTACAACGTTTTTTATATTCCTTTTAATTTGCATTTACTAACTTTCATATCTCCGTAATGCCTTGAAAAAGCCAGACAGTTTGCTGGTGAAACTGGTAGGTTTGAATAAATGTTTTTATTGTAAAATACTGGTCTGTATTAATAAAATTGTATTTCTATTATAAAACGACTAAAAATGTATAATTTAAATCTTATATTTCTATTGTCTAAGGCACTTTGTACCGTATCAATACACCTATATCTTGGTCTTCCTCTGGGTCGTTTTGCTGCCAACCTGGCAGAAAACACTTGTTTTGCTAATCTTTCTTTGCCCATTCTGCTTAAGTGACCATACCACCTGAGATTAGCTCTGCTAATGCATTCCTGGATGTTGACAATGTCAAGTTCTTTCCTAATATCCTCATTTTTAATATGATATTGCCATTGATGCCATCTGTTCACGCCTATAATCTTTCTCAGGACTCTCATATCTGCAGTCTCTAGTCTTTGGTCCAGTGTTTTACTTCTGATCCAGCTCTCAGATCCATAAGTTAAAACTGGTTTGAACACTGTCTTGTATACAGCTAATTTAGTGTTCTGACTAATTTCTCTCTTAATCCATATGAATTTATTCAATTGACTTCCTACCATACCAGCTTTGTTGATTCTGTTGTCTATTTCTATATTTAATTTACCATCTTCAGTAAAAATCGTGCCTAAGTAGCTGAAATATTTCACTTGTTCCACAGGTTCTCCATTCACAACACAGTTGACATTTTCAATGATTCTGCCTATTTTCATTGTCTTTGTCTTTTTATTGCTAACCTTCATACCATATCTATTACAACAGCTATTCAATTTAGTCAGAGAATCTTGCAGACTTGTAGCAGATTTATTTAGAAGTATAACATCATCCGCATAAAGCAAAGAGCTGACATTAACATCTCCAATTTTGATATCATGTTTAATACCACTTTCCTTCATAATGTGATCCATATAGATAATGAACAGAGGGGATAATGTACATCCTTGTCTCACACCAGATTTAACATTAAACCATCTTCCTGTACTTCCTTCAATTCTAACTGCTGACTTACAACTCAAATAAAGACTAAGTATTGCTTGATATAATGCCCCATTGACACCATATAACTGTAGCGTATTGAATAGCTTCTCTCTTAGCACCTTGTCATATGCTTTTACCAAATCGACAAAACTTAAATACAGATCTCTGTTATATTCCCATGCTTTCTCGACTATTTGTCGTAAAGTGAAAATCTGATCCTGACAGCCTTCATTTGGCCTGAATCCAGCTTGTTCTTCACCAAGCTTCTCTTCCCCAATCCTCTTAACTGTTTCTCAAGTATACTTGCATATATCTTACCAGGAAAACTCAGTAATGAAATGCCTCCGTAATTCTCACATTCAGTTTTATTTCCCTTTTTATATATGGGTACTATGAGAGCTCTACTCCAATCATCGGGAATTCGTCCCTCTGTCCAGGCTTTCTGAACTATGCAGTGCAGCCACTGTAAGACTTTTATACCACCATACTTCAGCATTTCTGGTCGAATATCATCTACTCCTGCTGCCTTTCCACATTTCAAGCCTTTGATGGCTTTTTCTACTTCAAGTATGGATATGTATTCCTGACTGCATGCCTGGTCAGTGTTTTTTACCACTGTGCTGTCATCGCTGCTTGTTTCATTTAGCAGTTTTTCAAAGTAATTACTCCATACTTCAAGATATCTTTTTCTCCCGTTTTCATGTCACCTTTATCATCTCTAACTCCTTTTACAGCACCCTTTCCTCCATTCCTAAGCTTCTTCAACAACCACCAAAATATTTTACCACCTTCTTGATATTTATTTTCTATATTCTTGCCAAAGTCCTCCCATGACTTTTGTTTAGCTAGTTTTACACTGTGTTTAGCATTCTTGCATTTGTCTCTGTATTCTCTAAGAGCACAAGCTGACTTATTTGACAGGAACTTTTGATATGCTTTCTTCTTTTCCTTCACTGCCTCTTTAACTTCCTGTGTCCACCAGGGAGTTCTGATTTTTTATCCTTACAGACAATGTCACCACATGCCTCTCTGGCAGAATCAATCAATGTTTTCTTCAGAGTTTGCCACTGAATCTCTACGGTTTCATTCCTGTTCTCAAACTCTCATTTTTTCTTCAATAATCTTTGTGTATTTTAGCCTACAGTTCACATCTGAGAGCTGCTCAACTTTTATTCACTTTAAAACTTTCTTACATGTTATTCTTTTCGATATGAAATTCAATTTTATCCTGCTCAAGACAAAATAGTGATCACTTCCAATTTCAAATCCTCTGTACACTCTGGTGTCCTGCACCAGGGAGAAAACATCACTATCAACAATAACATAGTCAATGAGACTTTTCTTATTCCTTGCCTCTTCTCTCCATGTGAATTTGTGCACATTTTTATGTTGGAACATGGTGTTAGTAATAACCAGTCCATGTCCTGAGCAGAAATCAAACAGATATTTGCCATTATTATTAGCTTTGCTCTTTTCTCCAAATTTTCCCAAAATATTTTTGTATGTCTAACAATCATTTCCTACTCTGCTATTTAGATCCTCAACAAGGACCAACTTTTCCTTTTTCATTGTGTCAGTTGCTTTTTCTAAAGCATCAATAAATTCCTCCACTTCTACCGTAGTAGAACCTTCTGTGGGACCATAGGCACAAATAAGTCTCATTGTCCAGTTCCCCATTCTCATATTTGCCCACATTACTCTACTTGAGACTGCCTGCCATTCAAGAAGATTAGCCTTGTATTTTGTGTTGAATACTATGGCTACTCCTTTTCCTTGATTGTCATTGCCTGAATATAACATTTTGTATTTATTGCTCAGATAGATCTCACCAGTTTTTGTCTTTTTTTGTTTCAGTCTTTCCAACTGAAATTTCAGATTCATAACCACTTTTTTTATGTTAAAATAATATATCAGCTTATATGCAGAATTATTTGTTGCACTATTTCATCTTTAGCTTATTCTCTACTTCTTGATAAAGATGCCTTGAAGAACTTTGACAATGTAAAAACTTTTTTTTTTTGCAGCTTATTATTTGATTTAAATATGAATATAAATGCTATTTAGTTTAATATAATTTTATTTTTTTATCTTCAATCTGATTTTGTACAAGGAAAGCTGGCAAAAACTACATTTTTTAAATTTTCATTTATTTTGTTTGTTTATTTTATTTTAGTTTGTCTCTAATTTGTTTATTTTTATTTTTATTTTATTTATTATTTGTTTTTCCAGACCTCTAAGGAGAAATGTAACATCAATATATTTGACAATATGTTTTGTACGCCACTTCACTGGGCAGCAAAATTTGGTATGTTTAGATGGATTGCTTTACTTTCTGAACATAATTTGTGAATTTTTATAAGCATAAAGTCTCTGAGAAAAGCTCTGTTTAACATGCAGAAAATGCTTTTAGTTTTTCTGCATATGAAACAATTTTTGTTTAACATTTTTTTTTCTTTCTTTCTCAAAAACAGTCCCATTCTGAGTATAACTAACTTTAAGTTATATACAAATATTACAGAAGCTTAAAAAGTAGTATAAATAATTAACATTTGTTATCATTAGATAGCCACTAAACTCTTGTGCTCTCTCTTTCTCTTCCCCTCCCAATATTGCAGAGTTTTGCAAACTTAAGTCACTGGAATGGACCTGTAGAAAGCAAATCTAGATGAGAAGAACACTACTAAATGTAGATTTGCTTTCTATAGATTTATTATACAGAGAGAGATCACAAGAGCTTAGTAGGTGATTAACAAAGCCATCAGAGTGTCCCATGGAAAATTCCAAATGCTTTTAGTAGGGGAGCAAAGAAAGCTTACTACTCAGGGTCCTTATTATCTTATTTAAAGCAGAATGAAATCTCTGAACTGCTGTAAAGGTATAAAAGTGAAATTTGACTTCATTTCTTCTAAGGAAATGAAGGAATTTATTTTGTCTTCACAGAATGCATTTTGCATTGTGGTATTATTTTAATTATTGTCTAAACAATGCATAATAAACCCTTCAGAAAAGCATATTTATGAAGTTTATTTTCATATTATTTTATGAATTTTTTTAGGGCTTGCTGATAAAGTAGATCTTCTTCTTGGCCGTAGTGCTGACTATAGCAGTACTGATGGCAATGGAGCTACACCACTGCATTATGCTGCTCATAATAACCATACCGTAAGCTTTTTTTTTTTACAATGTCATATTTTTAATAGCTTGTGAAAATGTTTATCATTAAGTATGGAAGTAATTAACTTTTCTTAATACCATATTAATAACTTTTTTATTAATGTATAAAGATCACTGGAACATGTTTATAAATTTATCAACAAGTACAAGCATGTCATTTAGTTCCAGTAGTATACAAATAGCAGACTAGAAATGCAGCACTTTGGTATTTGTACTTTTTCATGTTGTCATTTTGTGTGCTTTATTTATGGTTTCTACCAATCCTTTGTGTTCTGTCATCAGTGTATGGTTTTCTGCCATTTCCATTATTCTCTTTCCTGGTTTTCTTTTCTTTTGTTACTCGCAATTTATTTTATTCAATAGAACAATATTTTCCATCATTTCCTTTGTTTTATATGATTCTTGCTTGTCCTTTGTTATTGTCTATATATGATTTCTTGCTATTTCCTTTCACTACAGATTTTGATGTCATTTGCTAGTAATTCATATCATTTTCATGACAGTTTGACCTTTTAATAGTACTGGTTATGTGAGACTTTTCAGTAGTTAATTGTAGCACATCATTTCATTATAGTGGTATTTGTTATAGGGCATGTTTATTGTATGAAGGTGTCAAAGTGTTCTGGAGGCTATTGCAGAAGTTTAGAAATGGAAGAAAGAGTACTGTAAACAGAATTGGAGATTATAAAAGTGACATAAAAACTAAATTAAAATATTCTGGATGTTGGGAGTAATTATTTTCAAAGATTTCAGTGAAATAAGCAGTGATAGAAAATGTTTATGAGGTAACTAGGTAATCATATCAGTACTGGAGGAAAAAGTCATAGAAATCTGAAATGTGAAAAGGCAGGTGAAGCAGATGATAATTTGGCCAAAAATGCACAATTTTATAGTGGCTGCACCACATAATTCAGAAGGCGAATTCCAGATAATTATAGTAGTGTTCTTGTAATATCCATCTAAAATAGGGTGAATAATATGAGAATTAGAGGAATTTCCCTATTGACTGTTCCAGGTAAGATTTATGCAAGCATACTTAAAGAGGAAGAGACTAAGAAAAATTGTAAAAGTTAAATGTATAGAAGAACAAACTGGATTTAGATAATATCATGGATGTCAGAATCACATTTTTTGTTTTAAGACAATTGAGAAATCACGGGAATATAACAAGGATTTATTTAAGCTTTGTAGAAAAGGTATGTGATAGACTTCCATAAAAAAATAAAAAAAAGTTGTTCAAAATACTAATGTAAATGGCACATTATACAAAGCAATACATAGTCTATGCTTAAGTTGCAAGTCAGCAGGCAGAATTAAAGGACGCACTGGAAAGTGATTGATGTAAAATCAGAGAAAACAAGGCTGCACACTAACTTCACTGTTATTCATCTCTATAGATCACATTATGAAGGAAAATGTCATTGCATAATGATATCATGTTTAATGGATATGTGAATCTCAGTTCTGATTCTGAGGGATGACATCAGACACTATACAAAGAACAAACATAGCATTCAGCTAAAAGTTCTATAGTTAAGTTGCAGCATTTATTCCATTACTATCCTCTTTATTTTATTTTATGATTTTTTTCTTTTTTTTTTCTACCTAATGATTCATTTGGTCTGTTATACTTCCCAGATTTCTTAGATCACAATAAAAGAAGTTAAAATTCTCTCTTGACTACTATGCTTACATACGTCATCTTCTAGCAAACAAGTTTGATTAAAAATATCTTTTCTTTATTTCCTGAAGTGGGCAAGAAGATAATCACTCTGAGAATAGGAGTACAACATTTCCAAGCAGTTCCAAAAGCATTTCCAAGGAAAAGAATTCTTCTTGCTTCTCACTTAGGAATATACCAATCGCACAGGTATATGAAAATGTTGATACATTGCCCTTCAGTATTATCTTCACACTTCATTCTTGGAAAGTAGTTAAAGTTCCATATAAAAACTTTTCTAAGATCACATATTCAACTCAGCATTTTTTTTTCAGCTCTCTTCCTTTCTTCTCTAGCTTATTGGCTAGCATTCCAATTCCCAGCCAAAGCTCACAACTAATGCATGCCCATTGCTGAGATTTAGATGAAATCATACACTGCTTGGAAAGAAGTCAATGGACACCATAGTGTGAGGAACAAACATCCATGACACCCCCACCTTAATAAGATGTAGGACCTCCTTTCATAGTGATGACTGCAGCAACCCTACAGGGAATACTTTCTACAAGCATGTGATAGCGATCAATAGGAATTTTACATGCCTACAGGAATATCTTCCTGTAGGCATGTAATGAGATCCTGGACTATTGTGGGGCAGACATCCCTTGACCTTACCCGACACTCCAGTTCATCCCATAGATATCTAATAGGGATTGAGATCAGGGCTCTGTGGAAGCCAGTGAGTGTGGTAACGTTCATGTCCACAAACCACGCAGTTACAGCAGCAGTCTTATGACACAGTGCATTGTCTTGCTGAAAGAAACAATGGTTGTTTCTGTAGGAACTCCACTAAGTAGGAATCATTGCATTGTCCAAAATGTTCAGATATCACTTGGAGTTCAGTGTTCATGGCACTACAACAGAGGTCTAAGGCCAAGCTAGGAAAAACAGAACCATGCCATCACACTGCCACTCTGAATTTCATAGCTGGGGGGTTAAACATGCTGATGAGAGACATTCACCAGGCATCTGCCATACCCACACTTATCCATCTGCTCGGTAAAGGGTGTAGCATGATTCATTGCTACATAACACAGCTTTCCAAGTTTCCATTTCTCACTGTATGCTGTTTACACCACTGAAGATGACACTGCATGTTGGTTCGGGTAATGTGAGCTTGCAGTCCTACTATGAAAACCCATTTGGCGTTCCTCGGTTCTGAATATTTTTGTGCGGATTTGTGTTCAGTCCATGTCCGGAACACTGAATTCAATGTGTCAGCTGATGAATGGTGGTTAATAATGTGAACACTGTTGTTATAGGGGTTAATGTTATTAGTGTTTGGTACATTGAAAAAAAAAAAAACGAATATCGTTTTTTTTTCTTTGTTTGTGTTCTCTAAGTTGTATGCTAGTGTAGTACAAGTTGTGTTCAGCAGCAGTTAATCCAAACCGTTGGTGAAATGGATGACTTGTCAGGCTTCCAAAGAGGGCAGATCGTGGGAGCCCATTTAGTAGGAGCAGCTGTAACCAGAACAGTCCAATTGGTCGGTGTGTCGAGAGCAACAGTCTCCATGGTTATTTGACTTCGTACACAAAGTATGCATGGCAAAACTTCGTCAGTGAGGAAGAAGAATAGCAGTTGAAAACTGAAATTGAATGATAGTTACCGTTTAACACTAACAAGGAATTGTCTCCAAACATCACAGAACTACAACAGTAAAAGTGACAGCTGAACTTAATATCCACATTGAATATCCCATAAAAACAGTGCAGAGAACTTCACAAAGCCAACATCCATGGTTGATCTGTGATTGTTAAACCTTTAATTGCAGAATCCATCACGAAATTGCAAAAAGATGGCGTCAGGAACATAAAACCTGGACAGCTGATGAATGGAAACTAGTGATATGGTCCATTGAGTCAGCATGTACTTTATTCTCAACAACAGGTTGGGGTTTATGTATGGAGAACCCCCAAAGAAGCATACAATTCAACTGTCAGGTTTTCCAACTGTCAAACATGGAGATGGATCTATGATGATTTGCATGACCATATCTTAGTATTCGGCTGGCCCCATCATAACTCTAAATGGTCAAGTTACTATCAGCGTGTAAGTGGATATTCTGGCTAATCAGGTGAATGCTATGGTCCAAATCTTGTTTCCCAACAATGATGCCATTTCTTGAGATGATAATGTGCCCATACACACACACAGCCAGACAATTCATTCTTGGTTTGAGGAGCACTAAGAAGAACTTCAACATCTGCCCTGACCAGCTCAGTCACCTGATTTGAATATCATTGAGCCACTTTGGGCAATTTTGGAGAGCAGAGTGAAAAGCAATTCCCTCTTCCAACATCTCTCAAGCAATTGGCAGATATTCTGATTGACACATGGTGCAACATTCCATTGGAGACTATTAAAAAGTTGTATGAATCTATTCCAAGATGGTTGGCAGCTGTATTAAAGGCAAATAGTGATCCCACACCTTATTAATAAAGACATATCACCTATTTCCCAGGTGTTCAAATTATTTTGTCCAATCCATAGGGTGCTAGAAAGGATGCATTATCCTTTGTAGCATATTCCTCCAATTTATATTGGCTACAAAAACATGACTTATTACATGGCACAATGCACCTTGCCCATGGGGATGTCTGTTGACTTCTATCCAAGCAATGTAGCTGTTGTGTGTTATAAGAGCATATGGCATAGGAAGAGAACTATAAATAAGCACTTTGCCTCACTCAGCCTCAACCATAGATGGCAATACTATCGGCAAGATTTTTTTTTTCTAAGTTGGTACATCTGTCATAAGCATCCATGTGAAATTGCAAGTCACTCTATCAAGTAGTTTGTTTTATACAGCTGTCTGAAGCAAAGATATTGTCTGTATCCCTTGAAATGGATAAAATTGAGTATTGTGCTGTTATAAAATTCTTTGTAAAAGAAGGTTTAACGCCAAAAGAAATTCATTCGAAGTTCATAAAAGTTTATGGGCACTCTTCTCCTTCATTTTCAGCAATTAAGAAATGGACTGCTGAGTTTAAACGTGGCCGTACCAGCCTTGAAGATGATCCACGTGAAGGACATCCAAAAAGTGTAACACCACCAGAAATCATTGATCGAGTGCACGATATGGCATTGGATGACCAGCAAGTCCAAGTGCGTGAAATTGCTGAGACCATAGGCATTTCAAAAGAACATGTAGGATATATTTTGCATGAAGAATTGCATATGAAAAAGCTTTGCACAAGATAGGTATGGCCCTTGCTCACAGCAGATCAAAAACGCACTTGCATGAAAATCTCTGAACAGTGCTTGGAGCATTTTAACAAGAATAAAACTTTTTGTGCATTGATTTATTACTATGGATGAGACTTGGATTCACCATTACACACCACAATCCAAACAGTGAACAGAAGGGATTGTTCAGCGCCAAAGAAGACAAAGACGATTCCATCAGCAGGAAAGGTCATGGCATTGGTGTTTTGGGATGCTAAAGCCATTTTGTTTATTAATTATCTTGAAATGGGTAAAACAATAACCAGGGAATATTATTCCGATCTTTTAAGATTAGACAAAAAAATTTGTGAGAAAAGACCCAATTTGCAGAAGAAAAAAATCATCTTTCATCAGGACAATGCACCTTCCCACAAAGGTGTTTTGGCAATGGGAAAATTAAGGGATCTGTACTATGAATTGTTGCAACATCCACCCTATTCCTCAGTTTCGGCTCCCTCCGACTTCTATCTCTTCCCAAAACTAAAACTCTTCCTCGCTGGTCAGTGTTTTTCTTCGAATCAAGAAGTGATTGCAGCTGTAGATGGGTATTTTGCAGATTTTATTGAGAACCCACTACAGGGAAGGGATAATTGCGCTGGAGCATCACTGGAATAAATGTATTAGTCTTAAGGGAGATTATATTGAAAAATAAAAATAATTTTGAAATTATAAATTCGTTTTTTCATTGTTAGGCTGAGAACTTTTCAGACCACCCTCGTATAAGCAGTATTTTTATGTGTATTGCTGAGATCCAAATGACAACATAACTGTCATTAGCAGTTGTGTGTTACAATAGCATATGTCATAGGAGGACTACTATAAATAAATACAACATGATACACACACACATACACACACACAGCATTTTTCTGTAACTCCCTGAGGAAAGTAAGAAAGCTGACTATTAAATGTATTTTAGTTTCCTTTGTTATGCTACGACTTAACCACAAGGCATTTCCAGTAATACTGAGGCATACAATTACATTAATAAATGCAAACATTAAGTTTAAAAAAAAACAGTTTATCATATTGTCAACCTGGTTGATCAAGTGGTTAGCATATCCATTCTCCAACCAGCATGCTGCAGGTTCCAAATGAATCCCAAAATCTTTAGGTTGGAGATGAATTTCATCATCTAGTGTGAGACTACCACTCTGCTTATTGGAGGCCTGAAGTGGCTTGAAAAAGTTTCATGTCTGGGCAAGAGACTAGAAACTTGCTCTAGAGAGCAGGTTTCTGGACTGTGGAAAAAAAAACAAAAAAAATTATAAAATTGATAAAATAAAAAATAAAATCCTTAGCCCACCCACAATACGAATGTACTATAGGTTTACAATAAAAAAACTTTTTGTTGATAGGAACCATTACAAAATAGCAAAAACTTCACATCCAGGAAATTCTCACTTCACCAACAAAATGAGAAGGTGTGTTATAAACATTCTGTATTTCTATTACCTGCTTTTTCTTTATTCTCTTTACTTCATATTCATGAATATGGTTGACTGCCTTAGGTATCGACAGCTGCCATTTATATATTTCTACTATTCTTATGTTCTCACGCTTTATAGTCTAACAAATTTATTTGTTTTACAACTGTACCGGTTAGGCTATATATTGAGTGCAAGATTATAAGATTTTAAACTAAAGACAAAGTAGATATTGTTTGTATTCCCCATTTATATTAATCCTTACCTTAAGTTAGTTGTGGCTTACTTATTGATCACTTAAACTTTATCTTATCTTAATTATGCAGGATAGTGCATTGACAGAATCAGCCCAATGAGTTGTTCACAGACCATTTAATTAAATCAAAAAGGAACATTTACAGTTTGATTCACATTAACATATATATATATATATATATATTATTATTATTATTACATGATGCCTCCAGGGAGTCCAATGACTCATCGTGGGAGAGCAACTACTCTACTTCGCTAAATATCTCATCCTCTCCACTACTACCATCAATGTTATCTATCGCCCATCATATATATATATATATATATACACACACACACACACACACACACACACACACACACATACACACTGTTTATTACAATTCTTCCTAATTCAAACTTAGTTCTAATTTACTTTTTTGAAGCCAAATCACAATCTAGAATATTCTGCCAGTCATATATACACAAACTAACAATAAAGCATACCTTGAGTAAGCTTATTTCAATACCAATTTACATTGTCTTATTGTACTCATAAACAGACACTCTTGATTTACAGTCTTGTTCGGAATTATCACATACACGAGTACTTACAATTCTCGTTCAGCACATGAATTTTTGTTCACATGAAGGTGCTCCCTTTTGTCTTTCTTTCCTTCTGCTGGCTCGTTCTTGATTTTCCACCAAATTTCTTTTTTGTCCGAGTTGGTGATTATTCTATGCCCTTTAGGACGGACCCTTGCAATGCTCTTCTTTTGATAACCAACAACGGATCTTATGTAGCAGTGGACCCAGATAGAAGATTCCGAACCTAAGACTTATAATGCTTCTCTTTCATTTACCAACAATGGACCTTATGTGGTGTTTGACTCAGGTAGAAGATTCCGAACCTAAGACTTACGATGCTTTGCTTTCAATTATCGACGATGGACCTCATGTGGTGGAAGACCCAGGTAAAAGAAAGTGAAAACCTTAAGACAAAGTTCTTCTCGACATCTCGCCTTATATAGGCCTGGACTTCCGGTGTATGCATGTGTGCATCTCTCGAAACTTCCATATATGGTCACATATTGACATCTGACCATGATGGCATCATACTTCATGCGTCTTCATTCATATATGGCAATTCTTAGAATTCTTCACTATTTTTAGAATTAGACTTGCTGATTAGACATGAGTTAACAGTGTTACATGATAACATCATGCGCTACATTATTTTAACAAAGGCTCATGGTTAATTTATCAATTACAAGATTATTACATACAAAATTTGACATTTAAGTGCCATCTCCTTAAAAAATTTGTAAAAGCAAACATGATATGCTACATAGTTAACATATCCATGAGAGATTTTACAGGTGCATCATCTTAATGAAGGTAAAGTTCATCAAAATCAGCACTGTTGCCGTTGTGGTAGGAATTTTTTTTTTTTTTAAATCAAGACAAGCCCTATAAACTCAGAGCTATCATGTTCATCTGGAGCAGGCTTTTACACACATCCATGCCCAAGGTGGGATTGAAACCTACAACCTGTTGATTGGAGAACAGTATGCTTTCCACTCGGCTAATAACATCAGATGCAGAAATTACTTCCCCACACATTAATGCCTTGTTGCTTTAGTCACTTTTCATTGGTCACATGAAAAGTGACCAATGAAAATTTCATTGTCCCAAAAGACGGTTATGCCTATTTACATGTCCAGATAGGGGGGGGTAGCTTCATCTGATCACATGATGTATTGGAGCATATAGAAATTTTCATTTAGTTCATTGAATAAACTTTGCAGAACTGTAATCTACAATCAGAATCATCCTCAAGCATTTAAAGATCAATTAGTACATCAATAGATGTGTTATTCCAACTTTTTCAATGGATATTTAGCATCAGTCACTTGTAATACATCTAACTGTCAAGTGACTTTTGCCTCACCCTGTATAATACTGTAAAAAAACAAGCATAATAAGTAAATCACAATTATGTACAATTTTTCCAATATGTCAGCCTCTCTCTTCATGTAGCTTCCTCAGTGAGAGGGTGCAGCACCCTCTTATGTCAGTCATGAGACTGAAAAGATTTTTTTTTTCTTTTTCGATATAAGATTCCTGAGTATGTATTGAGTAACTTAATTTAAACTCAGCATTCTATTTCAGGCTTCTGCTGATTTACTTTTTTTTATAGTATTGCTATGTTACTGTTTTAAAAACATTTTAGGAAGCTGTGGCAGCATTTTTGTCAAGAAGTTACATCAAAGATGAACCAGATGTCGAAGGTCGCCATGCTGTCATTTGGGCAGCTGCAAAAGCATCTGATGATGCGATCAAGTCCATGTCTCAGCTTAATGTAGATCTTACTGTTGGAGACAAGAACGGTGCTACAGGTAGGATATGAAAACTGAAAAAAAAAATGTTATGTATATTTGTGTTTTCAAATGAACAGCCACTGTTGCAGAGCTTTGTGACATATGGTATTTCCATATGTTTCTCTCCCCCCCCCCCTTTTTTTTTTTTTTTTTTTTTTTTTTTTTTTTTTTTTTTTTCCCGTTCTAGAGATAAGGTGTGTGAGAATTTTAAGAAAATGATTTGAGTTGGCTTCTTCTTCTTAAGTAACTTCTCCAATTTGGAGTTTATCAATCATGATATGCCAGAGTGTCCAGGTCTCTGACTTTTCCTAATTAAACATTGGGGCTAATACTGTAATTGGACTTCAGAACCAGTTAGTGTCCACAATTAAAGTGGGACAAGATAATTGAATAAATAACTGGTGACGTTGTCACATAGATCTAATTGGTTGGGTCATCGAGTAGTCACAACACACTGAGTCACTGTGTTTTCTTTTTCATTGTCAAGCGGTTACTAATGCTAGAGCAGTTTTAAGCATTAAAAAAATATATATATAATAATATAATGAAGTTAGACTGCACTCAATTCAAAATCAAAATGCTATAAAACAGAAAAATATTTAAATTCGAAACCTTGAAATTGTCGACAATTATGCATAATGTGGCATTGAAATAAATCAGCGTAATAATAAAAAGAAAAAATGTTATTTATCGTTGTTGTTAATCCCACCGTTGGGCAAAGGCCTCCCCCATGTCATTTCATTTGGCTCTATTTTGGGCTGTTTTCGACCAGGTTGGTCCTGCTGTTAGAGTAAGTTCATCTGTGTCATCTGGTCTTCTGTCTACCTCTAATTCTCTTTCCCTCTCTAGGTATCCAGTAAGTGGTGAGTTTATTCCATGTGTCATCTTGTTTTCTCATCAAATGTCCTACCTATTTCCATTTTAGGGATTTTGCTGTTCTTATGACGTCAGTGACTTTTTTTTTCTGTCTTATTTCTAGGGTTGTTATTTTTTTTCTATCCTTTTGATATTTAACATACTTCTTTCCATGTTCTTAGCTTGGTCACTTGTTTGGTTGTTAGTGACCATGTTTGTGATTCATAGGTTAGAATGGGTAGTATATTTGTATGTATTAGAATGGGTATTATTATTTGTAAAATTTGGTAAATTTTGGGTATGCTTCTTCCTAAGAGGTACATGTGCACACACATACACCACAATGTATGGTGTGACAAATTGTCCATAGCTAAATGGACTGATTTACATTTACACATAGACCCACGTTTCACTGTGCAGGTATCCAAAAAACCAAATATGACAATAGATTGGTTACTCCTTATTTCCAAAGTGTCTTATGTATATTGTGTGTGTGTGTGTGTGTGTGTGTGTGTGTGTGTGTGTGTGTGTGTGTGTGTGTTCTTCCATCTGGTTTGCCCAGTGGCGCACCCAGGGAAGGGGCCAAAGGGCCTCCCCCCCCAAAGAAAACACTAGAAACATTTTTTTAAATCTTTTCCTAACTAAAATTTATTTTTTTATTTATCTTGTGTTGTGTCGTGTCTTCTATTTCTACTTATGAATTAGAGATCACATAAGGTGGGAATACCCTACGGCTCTCGGTAATCACTGCCGCTCTGAACAGAAGGTGAACGAAGCAGTGCTCGGGCGGACAGAGCGCTACTTCGTTTGTCTGAGGTGGGCCAGAGGAGATCACAGGTGTCATATATTGGCGATCACTGCAGATGCCCAGTCATGGGTCATATGCAATGCGAGTGTGTATTCTCAAATCGTCTACTTAACTCGGCCCCCCTCAAGATTAAATTCTGAGTGCGCCACTGGGTTTGCCTGTTTTGAGGGGCAAAAAACCCAAGTTTCCAGGAGTATAAACCCTCTACCTTGGTATGAGACTGGCTAACTCGTCATTTAATTGAAAACACCTAATAAAGGTTCCTCACATCATAGACGGGATTCGAATCTGGGTCTTTTCAACCAAAAGGCTCATCTATACCAACTGAGCTATGGAGACTCCAAATGCTGCATAGAAATTAAAATATGGTATTTTAATAGAATTCTATTATCTTCTTCCTGTGATAACCACAACTTCAGAGAAAATGTACAAAATAAGATGAAACTGTCAGTATAGCTGAAACACTAGTGCAGTTTATTTCAGAAATTGCGTGTGGTCTTGAATTCTCATCAATTTTGGAGTGCAGTGTTCCAGACATGGAGATGGATACAATATTACTTTTATTAAGGCCTTGCTGATTCTTTAAATAGTCTTTCATATTCAAATTTACTCTGGCATTATGTTTCAGTATTACAGTGGAACCTCTGTTGTCAAACGCTTCTCATCTTTCCGAACTGGCAAACTGGCAACCACGTGATCCCTGGGCTGAGATGTATGGCGGGAGAGCGTCACTTACGCCACAGCCTCCTCTCAATCCAGACACCTGCTCGAATTTGCAGTACCCTTTCTTGATTTTCTTTGTGTTTTGCTGTTTTTTTTTGATAAATTATTATTAAATAAGCCACCATGGGACCAAAGATGGATAGCAGCAAAGCAAAAAGAAAAGTTGTTAGAACCACGATAGGGTTGAAAAAAGAAATCTCATCCAAACATGAAAATGACGTTCATGTCTCAGATCTTGCTATGTTCGGTATGGCGATATCAATGATCTCTACAATACTCAAAAATAAAGAGGCGATCAAGGCAAGGGAGCTGATATTGCAAAAGAAGTGAAAGTTCTTACTAAACAAAGAATCTCAGACAATTGAAGAAGTGGAAAAATTGTTGCTGATTTGGATAAATGAGAAACAGTTAGTACTAGTGATAGTGTTTCTTATGCTGTAATTTGTGAAAAAGCGAGGCGATTACATGATGACCTGTTTAAAAAACCGTGGTACGAGTGGTACTAATAGTAAGGCTTGGGTAACCAGGCAATTTTTTATTCAGTGGATCCATGAAGTCTTTGCCCCAAATGTGAGAAAATACATTCGAGAAAAAAAAATGCCATTAAAATGCCTTCTTGTCATGGACAATGCTCCTGCTCACTCTCCAGGCTTGGAGGACGAGTTGGTGGAGGAGTTTGATTTTTATCACAGTGAAGTTCCTGTCCCCTAACACGACTCCTCTAATCCAGCTCATGGACCAGCAGGTCATTTCGAACTTTAAGAAACTCTACACCAAAGCACTGTTTCAAAGGTGTTTTGAAGTGACTTCTAACACAGAATTAACACTCAGAGAAGTCTGGAAAAATCACTTCAATATCCTCCATTGCTTAATATTCTTGACAAAGCCTTGGTACAAGTAACTTACAGGATCATAAACTCGGCCTGGAGAAATTGTGGCCAGACTGTGTAACACGCACAGAGACATTGAGGACTTTGAGGCTGAGTATGTTGCTGTTGTCGATAATGTTGTGTCTCTGGGCAAAAGCATGGGCTTGGAGGTTGGCAATGTTGATGTGGAGGACCACAGGAATGAGCTCACCACGGAAGAACTGGAACACCTTCAGAAGGAGCAGCAAAAGACAGTGGTTGAAGAAATGTTTTCAGAGACAGAGGAAGGAAGGGAGGATTCCTAGTTCTTTGATCAAAGAAATGTGTGTGAAATGGAGTGAAATGCAAAGTTTTGTGGAAAGAGATCACCCTTTTCCATCTATATTTTATCTATTTATTGTGTTTATTCTTTTTATGCAAGATTTTATGCATTTTCATTATTTTTATATACAATTTTATGCATGAAGTATTATTGTAAAGCTTTAAATAAGCAATCATCTGGGATTCGGGAACGAATTATTCCATTTTACTTTAATTCTTACGGGAAAATGGTTTCAATTTTCAAACAAATCGGTTTTCAAACAGCCTTCATGAATGAATTATGTTCGACAACCAAGGTTCCACTGTATTTTAATTCATTTTGTCTGAGTATCAGATTTCTCTTCTCAAACATTAGATCATCATCATCAAATTTTACTACAATAGTACTACAATTTCATGTAGTACTATCATCATCATATGATAGTACTACATGAAAAATTTACATCATTACTAACTTCCTATCTACAATTTTCCTCCAAATCAGTCTGTTACCTGTCAAGACTTCAATATTATCAGATCTTATATTTTTGTCTTCTAAGGCATTTTTTACTGTATCAATCCACCTATATCTTGGTCTTCCTTTGGGTCTTTTTCCTGCCAACCTGGCAGAGAACACTTGTTTTGCTATTCTTTCCTCTCCCATTCTGTTTAAGTGACCATTACACCTGAGATTAGCTCTGCTAATGCATTCCTGGATGCTGACAATGTCAAGTTCTTTCCTAATATCCTCGCTTTTAATATTATATTGCCAATGATGCCATCTGTTCAGGACTCTCATATCTGTGGTCTCTAGTCTTTGGTCAAGTGTTTTACTTCTGACCCAGCTCTCATATCCATAAGTTAAAATTGGTTTGAACACCGTGTTGTATACAGCTAATTTAGTGTTCCGACTAATTTCTCTCTTATTCCATATGAATTTATTCATTTGACTTCCTACCATGCCATCTTTGTTGATTCTGTTGTCTATTTCCATATTTAATTTACCATCTTCACCGAAAATCGTGCCTAAGTAGCTGAAATGTTTTACTTGTTCTATAGGTTCTCCATTCACAATGCAGTTGATATTTTCATTGTTTTTGTCTTTTTAATACTGACTTTTATACCATATCTATGACAAGAGTCATTCAATTTAGTCAGGGAATCTTGCAGACTTGTAGCAGATTTATTTAGAAATATCACATCATCTGTATAAAGCAAAGAGCTGAGATTAAATCTCCAATTTTGATATCAGGTTTAATACCACTTTCCTTCATAATGTGATCCATATAGATAATGAATAACAGAGGGGGCAACATACATCCTTGTCTGACATCAGATTTAACATTTAACCACCTTCCTGTACTTCCTTCAATTGTAACTCAAACATTCGATTATGATTCTAAGTTTCAGGTCAGAAGATATTGAAATACCTAATTAGAATAGAGATATTAATGATATTAAGAAGCTTATCCAAAATCATAAGACAGCCAATTTTTTATTATTATTATTATTATTACATGACACCTACAGGGAGTCCCAAGACTCATCGAGGGAGGGCACCTACTCTACAGCTCTGTCTTCGCCACTCAATTCACCACCTACAATGAACCACAACTACAGTCATCATCTACACCAACACCATCTATCGCCCACTACCACCACCACCACTGCTAGTATTTTCACAGACAATTACAAACATCCATGTCCATGTAGGGATTTGAACCCGCAGCCTTTTGGCTGCCGAGCAGATATGCTAACCACTCGGCCAAGCAGGCCAGCAATTTTCATTTTATTTGAACTCTTAGTGAACAAAGAAATGGTTTTAGTAGTTTGCTATAGTAAATTTTCTTTGGAATGGCATCTACTGTACTAGTGAGAGGTGTATAATGCTCATGTGGAAACTTCTGACTTAAACAGAATCATTCTGTACGTAATCAAATTAGGGAAAATTACATTTTCCCCTCATTCCATGATGACTGTCATTGTCTTCAGATAAACTGCATAAATGCTGAAACTCATCTTTAAGAATATAAAGATTACATTCATGAGAATATAATAAGGATCTGTGTTTAAGTTTGTTATGTATTCAGATCTACATATGACAAGGTGCCAGAAGAAAATTCAGCTGTTCAGAACACCATGGTTGTATGGTATAAATGGGACATTATATCTAGCAAGATATAGTCTATATTTGAGTTATAAGTCAGTAATTAGAGCTAAACGAAGATGGTTTGATGTTAAATCATGTGTGAGACAAGGGCACACATTATTTCTCTGTTATTCATCTATATGGATCACATTATGAAAGAAACTGGCATTACCTGATATCAGAATTGGAGATGTTAATCTCAACCCTTTACTTTATGCTGGTAATGTTATACTGTTAAATAAATCCAGAACAAGTCTACAATATTTCCTGATTATACTGACTAACTGCTGCAATAAGTTTGATATAAAAATCAGGAATAAGAAGACAAAGACAATGAAAATAGACAGAAACATTGAAAACAACTACGTCTTGATTGGAGATTTCAGAGATTAACAGATTGGATAATCTGTTATCTCTGAAAACTCCAATATTATCAGCTGTTATATTTCTGTTTTCTAAGGCACTTCCTACTGTATTAATCCATCTAGAACTTGGTCTTCCTCTGGGTCTTTTCTCTGCCAACTTCAACAAAACAGTTGTTTTGTTAACCTTTCTCTCATTTAGTTTAGGTGACCATAGCACTTGAGATTAGCTCTGCTCATACATTACTAAATACTGACAACATAGACATATTTTCTGATATTGTTTTTATTATAGTACTGCCATTGATGCCATCTATTCACTCTAATTTTATAACTCTATCTGGTCTGCAGTTCTGATCAATGTTTTATTCTAACCCAGTTCTCAGATCCATATGTTAAAATGGGTTTGAATACTGTCTTGTATACACCTGGTTTAGTGCTTTAACTACTTTCTCTCTTATTTCATAAAAATTTATTCAGTTGATTTCCTACAATACCAGTTTTGCTAATTTCAAATTTAACTTATCATCTTCACTAAAAACTGTGACTAAATAGCTGAAATGTTTTACTTGTTCTATAGATTCTCCATTCAGGTTACAATTGAGGTTTTCAATGTTTCTGCTTATTTTCATGGTTTTTGGTCTTTTCTTATTGCTGAGTTTCATACCAACTATATTACAGCAGTTATTCATTTTAGTCAGGATATCCTGTAGACTTGTACTAAATTTATTTAGAAGTATAACATCATTTGCATAAAGTAAAGAGCCGAGATCAACATTTACAATTTTGATATCATGTTTATTGCCACTTTCCTTCATAATGCGATCCATATAGATGATGAATAACAATGGAGATAATGTACACCTTTGTCTCACACCTGATTTAACATCAAACCAGTTTTCTGTCCCTCTTCAGTTCTAACTGCTGAATTACAACATAGTATAGACCATGTATTGATCAATATAATGTCCATTTTCACCATATAACTGTGATGTTTTTAACAGCTAAAATTTCTTTTAGCTGTTAATATGCCCTCTTCAGATCTACAAAACTTAAATACAGATGCTTACTATATACCTTTGATTTCTCAACTGTTTAAAAGGCTGATCCTAACAACCTCTGTTTGGCCTGAAGCCAGCTTCCCTTCCACAGTTTTTCTTAGCCTTTTCTCAAGTATACTTGCATAAATCTTACAAGGAACACTCATTGGGAAAATTCCTTTGTAATTTTCATGTTCAGTTTTATTTCCCTCTTTATAGATAGATACTATATGAACTCTGCTCCAATCATATGGAATTCAAATTGATGACTAGGCCTTCTGAATTATGCAATGTAACCACTAAAACTTTTATATCTCCTGATAACTAAATACTTAAGGAATTGACAGCATACACTAGAAATATAAATTAAATCAACTTTAATATATACTTTCCAATATTTCGGCAACGTCACTTTGCCATTTTCATGGGAACTTAAGATAAAGACACGTGCACGTAAGTACTACATAACAGCAAATGAGAAACGAAGCGAGGAAGCTACTATTATCTAGACAACTGAATCGTTGACCTTCCTAAAACGCTGCCGGGATAATCAGGTAATCCCAAATTGTGTAAAATTTAAGCACCGTTTCGTTTCACAGAAAGCTCTCCGTATCTACAATCGGGTGAGCCAGGCTTTACTTCGGGAGCAAATTAACACTACACACGGTTCCCTAGCCGACGTAAACAGAGCTATTTTAGCGCTGGAGAATAAGATTTCAAATACGCTTAATCATGAACTTTGATCAATTCTACACGACGTCTCACGCACTGCGGCAAATAAAGAATTCTAACGAATACGGAGTCGACATATCAACAAGTTTGATAAATTAAAAAAGAACTCAACTTCCAAACCAACACTGTAGTTAACCTTTCTTCAGTCATCTTGAAGCCTGAAGCACTCAACGCTCTGTCACGTGGCCACAACTTTGCCATTGCTACTAGGAAATTACCGGCCGAGGAATTAATGATCCGGATTGAACGCAGGATTCGCCACCTTCCAAACCACATCACCAACAATATTAGATTGGATGTAGTCTGTGTTCTCACAAAAGCAAAATCACCAAAATATCCATTAGTGAATTCAAGTCTCTACAGGAATTGAAGAAAAACAAAGAAATAGTTATCACCAAAGAGGATAAGGGGAATGCCACTGTGGTACTCAATCATAATGACTACACAGGTAAGCTTAAGGCTTTACTATTAGATCGAGCTACTTACCTCCCCATTGAATACAATCCCACCAACTCACAAATTAGAAAACTCCATAGGCTCCTTAAGAAGGTCACTTCTTGGCCTGTGGAGATTACTAACAGACTAAAACCATACAACTCTAGACCCTCCCAAAGTCTCCTGTTATATGGGCTCCCAAAAATACATAATACCATTATGTACCATAGTGGATGGCATTGATTCCCCCACTTACAAACTAGCTAAATATTTAGCCAAAGCACTCTCACACTATACTGGCAACACACCATCACACATAAAAAACTCAGCCCACTTCAAAGCCAGTATAGACCTTACAATCCAACATAATGACATAATGGTCAGTTTTGACGTCTCCTCCTTATTCACAAATGTCCTCCTCAAAGAAACCTTAGAGCTAATCCAAGCTAAATTTCATCCCGATATCTCAGCCCTATTTCAGTTCACAATGAACTCGGGCTATTTCGTTTGGCAGGAAAAATTCTACAAACAGATAGAGGGGACAGCCATGGGTTCACCACTTTCCCCACCCTTGGCCAACTTCTTTATGGAGACTTTTGAAGAGAAAGCCTTAAAGTCTGCCCCACAAAAACCTACCATATGGCTTCGCTACGTTGATGATGTTCGCTATTTGGCCACATGGCCTGGATACACTCCTCTCCTTCTTAACACACTTAAACAACCAACATCCTAGAATCAAGTTCACCCTGGAAAAAGAGAAAAACAATAGCTTCCCCTTCCTAGACACACTAGTCACCTGCCAACTGATGGAACCTTGGTTTTCTCAGTTTATAGAAAACCCACCCATACAGTCAGATACATTCACCAACAATCCCCCCCCCCCCTCACAACAAGATGGAGTTATTAAGACACTATTCAACAGGGCAAAACTAATCTGTTCAAATAACCAAGCCCTAACTACTGAATAAATCACATCCTTAACACTTTCTCAGCCAATGGCTAACCCCCCCCCCCCCCAAAAAAAAAAAATCCAAAAAATACTAAAAAAACCAGTTATCCACAACCCACCTCCCCCGTTTCACAAAAAAAGTTTACTCTAAATCCATCACCATTCCCTATATCCGAGGCACCTCGGAAAAAAATCAACAAAATCCTAAAAAAACATAACTTGACCTCTTGTTACAGACCATATAAAAAATTGGCATCCCTTATCTGCTCCACTAATGACCAACCACTTCTCCTAGACCTACCTGGTGTATACCAGGTCCCTTGCAGCTGTAAATTGTCCTACTTTGGCCAAACAGGCAGGACAGCAAATATCAGAATATCAGAACACAAGGACTACATCCGATTTCACCAGTTCAGCCACTCTGGGCTTGCAGACCATGCTTTGGATACTTGCCACAGAATAAGGTGGAAGAAAGCCACATTAATATAACACAGCAAGTTCAAATATGAAAGACTATTCATGGAATCAGCCTCAACCCTTAGGAACATGCCAAACCTCAACAAATTTGGATGCATGAGCCTGCCCCAAATTTGGGAAACATATATCAGAAGAACTTCAGCCCAAAGGCCAAGAACACCTAATATAGCCCGCCATGGGGCACCATCAGGACTTTGGGAAAAACGGTAGCTTCCTCGCTTCATTTCTCATTTGCTGTTATGTAGTACTTCGTGCACATGTCTTTATCTTAAGTTCCCATGAAGATGGCAACGTGACATTGCCGAAATATCGGAAAGTATATATTAAAGTTGATTTAATTTATATTTTAGTGTATGCTGTCAATTCCTTAAGTATTTAGTTATCATGTTTAACCAGCGTATAAGCCTTTCTACAAGAATTTTATATCTCCGTATTTGAGCATTACTGGTCAAATATCATCTACCCCAGCTGCCTTTCCGCCCTTCAGGCTTTTGATAGCTTTTTTTTTGTTAACCTCAAGTATTGATACATTCTCCTGATTGCATTCCTCTTGAACCACTGTGCAGTGACTGCTTGTTTCATATAGCAGTCTTTCAAGGTATCTTATATATCTAGAATATCTTTGTCTTCAGTTCTCATTTCTCATGTCACCTTTATCAATTACTCTTGCTTCCATTTTCAATAACTTCCAAAATATTGGAATAGTCTTCCAAAATGGTCTAATAATGAAAATTTGATATTCCTTAGTGTTGATATGTTCAAGTGTGAACCCCATGTTCTTCTCCAAGAATATTCTTCATAAATATTTCAGTCTCTTCTGTACTTTTTTAGTGAAGGCCTAACCAGAGATGCTGAGCAGACTAAATCCTTTATAATTACAATCGTGTCTTCTATTTTTTCTTTTATAAATAAATGCTATGTTCATCAGCTGTGTTATTGAAAAGTTGTAGCTTAATCAAATATTTGTTATTTTTTTGGTTGAAAAAGTTTGCAATTTTTTATTTATTCCTAGAACTGTTTTCTTCAGAGCATTTGTTGATTTGTATAATTTTGTCTCGTGTTTTTTGTTATAAAATTCTTGAATTTTTTTACTTTTTTTTTGCTTCTTTTAATTTTCAATCAGGGATCCAACATTACATTTAAATAATTGCATTTTTAGTTTGTGTATCCTGCTCAAGAGGGAAATTTGTTTATATAGATCATATAATGGATTTTGAGTAGTAGATTTTTTGGCTTCTTTATATACTGCTTTTCTAGTTCAGTATTTAAATCATATTTTGAGAGCCTCTTAATATCATTTTTCAGTTATCTGTATCTGCTATCAAACAGGATATTAATTAGTTTATTAGTGTAATATATTTTGTAGTATGGTTCATGTTAAAGTTTCTGGAAAACAAAAAAAGCACTACATAGAAATTGGAATGTAAATAAATAATTGTGTGACTACTAACTCAAAAGTCTTCTAACCATTAATTATTTATAAGCTAGCATTTTACAAACTCAAGCTAGTATTATCAGAAGTACTTGAACAATATGCAATCACTGAAGACAGAACAAAATGATGATAAGAACAAGGATAGTCATTACATGCTTGAAGGGTCTGACAGTGGTACTCTTTGTGGTGATTTCTGCAGACTTGCACAACATGCCTTGGAGGAAGATCATTTCATCAGTTGGAAGAAAACCACACTGCTTCACAAATCCCAGTTTAACACGTTCGCTGCCAACTACGAGTATACTCGTAGTTGGTATATGAGCCACACAAGCCAGCTACGAGTATACTCGTATGACGCTTACCGCCGGCAACGAGGTTACCTGTATTGACCTTGAAGAAGTGAAAATTCTTGGCTTGTGGAGCTAGCAGCAAAACTGTGTATACTCATAGATGGAATATGCTCTGCACAAGCCAACTATGAGTGTACTCATATGTCGATTACTGCCAGCAATGAGATTACCATACTGACCTTGAAGAAGTGAAATTGCTTGGCGTACGGAAACAAACTATGCCGAAGTAGCGTGGCAGCGAATGTGTTAAAACAGAGAGACTGTTCCTGGAAGTGGCACAAGCTCTGCAGAACTGGTGGTGGGATCTTGCATACAGATTTTGCTACACTACCCTATCTTCCTATCAGCATTAACAACAGAAATCACCAAGAAGAGTATCATTGTCTCCCTTAATGCACGTGAATGTTTTAGTTCTCACAGTGCAGTCATTTTGTTCTCTTTCTTCACTGACTATATTGTTAAAGTCCCTCTGATAATGCTAGTCAAATGTTGACTTTTAAATATTTAATTTTAATCTGGAACTTATTGATTTGCATTCCAGTTTTTAAATGGTTTTTTGTTTCAAACACTTCAACATGAATCATAGCTGTAACTATGGAATTTGTATGTGGAAATATTGTGTAGTAGTTATTTACCTCTCTGCTTTTAATCTTAACTATAGGTATGAAATGACTGTTTTGTGGTTGGAGCCACACAGTGAGCTGCCAATGATCTTCAAGAAAAAATATTTCATTTCCATTTCTGATTCACAAATATGAACTGTTATATTTTTGGTTAGTCCATCTAGTTTAAAAATCATAAATCTGATTTCATTTTATTTTTTTACCAACTCAGATTTTAATTCACATCTATTGCAATGGAATTCTGCCAAAAATAGCAACACATTATTCGTAGACCAAAAGATGATATACATGAGACATACAAAAGTAATGTCCCCTATTTTTTTTCTCCCAGAAAATATAATTTATTTAAGAATAATTTTTATATGGATTAATCTTTCGCCTTTCACGAACATTCTATCATTTTTCAACAAAAGTCTCCATCATTTTTTATAGACTTTGCCATTGCTGAGCAAGATGCCGTATGCTGATTCTGTAAGAGTCTTTACTTTAACATTGGATCTCTACTTGAACAGCTTGCTTCAGCTCCTTGTCATCTGCTAAATGGTGTGCTTAGAGTGCATCCTTCAAAGAGCTAAACTTGTAGTAGTCGTAGGGTGCCAGATCTGGACTGTGGAGGGCAAGATGGGAAAAATCATTCAGATGTTGTTGTTGTTCCATTCCTTATGTACGAACTAGTTTGAGGAGAACTTCATTCATGTTTCACATAGTGAATTATAGCAAGCCATTAATATGTACTCCCAGAAGTTAATTAATACTGAGAACATCACATAAGCACAAGCAAAATAAACAAAAGTTTGCTTATCATAAAAATCAAATATTTTAGATAGAATATCCATCCATCATCAGTGATAAAATAAACAATTTCAATACAAAGCCAAACTTATAACAGTCTTCTAACCATTAAACTTTATGTAACATGAAGTCAGATTTAGCCCACCCTATCTGTTAATCACAACTTATGGCTTACATATTTATGGTATGTGCATATAGCAATACATTATATTAACCTGTTTTAAAGGTCATTTCTGTTAGATTCATTCACAGGATGCCCCACACAAATTGATTTCTGTATGCAATTATTAATGCAGAACAATATAACACAATGAATAATGAACTAACTATTACTTGTCACAAAGGATTGAGAACCATCTGGATATTTTGATTTTATTTATTTGAAAAGACTCACCTTCATCTGAATCGTCATTAAGCTTATTAGAACATGACTTTGGATTTGCTTCCATCCACGAAGATAGCAATTTTTCTTTGTCATAAATAGTGCCAGAATGCCTTTTTTGCTGTTGTTTTGACACATGTTCCTTTACGTGAGCAGAATTCTTCACTGTGATAGTGGGAGACTGTGATCAAATCCTATAACCATTAATCTCTGTTCACCTTCATATTTCTTTATAATTTTCATTTTCATCTTTAGATCAATTTTGATGTATTAAAAGTGGAAAAAGTGAACCATACACATGGTTCACTTTTTCCACTTTTGTAACTTTTTTTTCTAGTCATGATCATAGTTTATCACAACACATGCAAACAATAAAAATTATTTAAGTGTGTGAATACAAATACACAACATGCCTGGGTTAAAATTAAACAAAACGAGACTGAGGAAGATGTATGTGCATCTTCTTTCTGGAAGACAACTGTTAGTTGATGTGCAAGTAACATAGGCACATTAAGTAACATTTTTATCATTTCAGAAATTTTCCATAACCCTTTCAGGATGATCTGTGCAAGTCCGAATTTATGCAGATCGAGTTTACATAAGTTAAGATCTGTGTGTGTGTGTGTATTTACAGTTACTAAGGGTTAGAGTGAGCCTCCGTAGCTCAGCCAGTATAGATGAAGCCGTTTGGTGTTGGAAAGACCTGGGTTCAATTCCAATCCATGATGTGATGAACCTTTATCTGGTCTCTTTCGACTAAAGGTGAGTTAGCCAGTTTCATACAGAGGTAGGGGTTTTTTTCCAACTGGAAACTCAGGTTTTTCTTCTCCTAAAGAACAGGCAAACCAGCCCCATGAACATACACATAGATTTACAGCCATGAATGCTTACGACAATATGTGGAAGAGATAGGGTCCACGCCATAATGCCCGTAATTAACCATGAGTCACATCATAAACAACCTCCTAGATAGGCGATGCCACTTGAATGGGATGGGATGGACAGGGTCAGAGTCTCCCAAACTTTAGAAAGGGAAGACCATCATCATTCAAAATACATTTATTTTTAATAGTGTTAATTATATATAATTGTTTGGCTATCACATATCTTGCACCTAACGTGAACAGTTGACCGATTTATTGTAAGCCTTATTTTGAATTTAGTTAATTTGTTATTACTGATTATGGATGGTTATTTTCTCTCTGAAATATTTGATTTCTATGATCAGTAAACTGCATTTATTTCTCCTGTATTCATATCATTCTTAGTATCTGCATGGCATTAATACTATGAAGTTTAATCTTACATATAACTATAAAAGAGCTTGAATTGCTATTTCTAATATTTCACCAAAGTTAAATTGCTGTCAAGGGAACAGTGCACTGGTATATATATCCATACATAAGGGCACAGCATAGGTGAGATGTTGTCTAGAATTTTGGCTGAAGCAACTAAGTCTGTGAGGCCAGTGTATTATATCTGCCCAAAGACTTGGTATTATAAATCTCCTGGAAACCCAAGTTTCTGGGAAGAAAAATCCTGTCATCTTATAAGTTTGGGTAAGAAACTAATGCAATAAAGTAAATGAAAGACCTGTAATCATAATGGAAGCCACTTTGTGGATGTGATTGGGTTTTCTTTGCCATTGGACTGAGGGTCTGAGGATGTCTCCCAGATAAAACATCCGAGCCAAAGCAGCTCAGCTGTTAGAAAGAGGCACAGCTATAATGGTAGTAGTTTCATGATGTTGAATTGATTGATATGGTTTTTTACAGCAGTGCTTCCCAAACTTCTGGATGTCGGGGCCCCCTTTGGAAAAATTAAAATATTTCACGGCCCCCTTGAAAAAAAATTGTAATATAGACATATATTATTATAATATTTATTGTATTTATATTCAATACAAAACATACACAGTGAATATTACAAAAATCAAATGCAAATATTACATTTTTAGCATCTTACATACACATTTTCTCATATTTTTATATAGATAGATTTATTGTTATTGTGCATTTGCAGTACAAGCACATGAAACATAAAACGAGCAGTAATAAAGAAAGAATTAAAAACATAAAAGAAGTTTAATAACAATTTAATGTGATGGATGTGTTTCAATTCTGCAGCACAAAAAGGCAATATCAGGTGAAATATTTGAAACTGCAATTCTTAGATTTCTGCTTTGAAATGAAACTTATATGAATAAGAATATTTTTACTAATATTCATTAAGTACAGAAATACGCAGGAAGCAAAATTTGTGAACCTGCACCAACGTGTGATTTTTTTCCCATTAAAATATAAAAAATAACAAAAATGAAATAATAAATAATAAAAATTAAATACGTTTCTTTAAAGATTAAAAAAAAACTACTTAGTCTTAAAACATTTTCAATTTGTTTTCATCATTTCACGGCCCCCTCAACAAATCCTATGGCCCCCAAGGGGGCCGCAGCCCACATTTTGGGAAGTGCTGCTTTAGAACATATGTCAATTTATGAGAGTCTTACAAGTTTATATTTGCTTATGAAATACTGTTTTTTCAGTAAATCCTGAGATGAGAGGCATGGCATGGTCATTGAGAACCGAGCAGCTATTTGGATAGAACTTGATGTGATTTGTGTTTTGCAAATCTGATATTTGGCTGCTCTGCTAGTCTAGTCACTATAAGCAAGTCTATGATTATTGATCACTTGTTAACCCACTGACAGATCTAAGAGTGGAAACTGATCCTTTGCTTTTGCAGGGAGTTTGAAGCGATGCCAATTTTCTGTGTTATAGTGAGGTTTTTTTTTTTGTATCTGTTTATTTTTAATGTATTATTTAGTTGTTGTTTTTTATTTCCTTTTAATTTTCTGAATTTCTTACCTTGCTTTCTAGCATTTTTCTTAATGTTAGGTTCATTATGCATCTTATTTTAGAAATTTTTTTTACTGCATTTAAACTAAACAAAAAAAAAATTGGAAGGGGGTTGTAGAAAACAGGGAATAATTAATCAATTTGAAATCTTATTGTATTAGAACAATATAGGCTCTTTCTACTGTATATAAATATGATTTATTTTTAGCCTTGCATTATGTGTATTTGGTTTGCATTAAACTGAGCCTTTAGTTTTTAAACATTGGTTAGTCCTCCATATTAAGCTAGAATGAGGTCTTTGCTAATTTGTTATCCAGTTTAAAAAAAGAGGATGGAAAGGTATTTTATCATAAATTAAGAAAATTGAATCATTCAAAATTTTATTTCTTAATGTTTTTTACTCTGTCTTTATCTAAATTGTTTGTATTTTTTATGCTTACTTTTCAATCCATTATACTGGATTGCCAAGAATTCACTATTTTGTGTGCTTGTGGATAAATAACTATTCTGTTTCTGCTATCATTAGCACTTCATGCAGCTGCTATTCAAGGGAATACAAGTACCATAGAACTATTGCTCGAATTAGAAATTCCTATAGATGTTATAGATAAAGCTGGCATGACTCCATTTATGCGAGCCTGTGAAATGGGCCGAGCCAAAGCAGCCCAGCTGTTGTTAGAAAGAGGCGCAGCCATAAATAGTAAAGATATTAATGGCTGTACTTGTATCCATTGGTAAGCTTTCAGTTATCATCTCTAAGATTTTTTTCTTGGTGTTATATATGTAAAAATTTTAATAATTCTCTAAACAGGTAGTTATTTTCATAAGTTTTAAAGAGAATAAAAGTTGAGCAGCTCTCAGATGTGAACTGTAGACTAAAATACACAAAGATTATTCATGAAAAAATGAGAGCAGGAACAAAACCTTGGAGATTTAGTGGCAAGCCCTGAAGAAAACACTGATTGATTCAACCAGGGAGGTATGTGGTGAGGTTTTGTGCAAGGATAGAAAAATCAGAACTCCATGGTGGACACAGGAAGTTAAAGAGGCAGTGAAGGAAAAGAAGAAAGCATATCAAAAGTTCCTGGCAAATAAGTCAGCTTGTGCTCTTAGAGAATACGGAGACAAATGTAAGAAAGATAAACTGTGTAAAACTGGCTAAACAAAAGTCATGGGAGGACTTTGGCAAGAACATAGAAAATAAATATCAAGTAGGTGGCAAGATATTCTGGAGGTTGTTGAAGAAGCTCAGAAATGGATGAAAGAATGCTGCAAAAAGAATTAGAGATGATTAAGGTGACATGAAAACAGGAGAAAAAGATATCCTTGAAGTATGGAGTAATTACTTTGAAAAACTACTAAATGAAATAAGCAGTGGTGACAGCACAGTGGTAAAAAACACTGACCAGGCATGCCGTCAGGAATACATATCCATACTTGAAGCCATCAAAAGCCTGAAATGTGAAAAGGCAGCAGGAGTAGATGATATTCGACCAGAAATGCTGAAGTATGGAGGTATAAAAGTCATACAGTGGCTGCACTGCATAGTTCAGAAGTCCTGGACAGAGGGACAAATTCCAGATGATTGGAGTAGAGCTCTCATACCATATATAAAATGGGAAATAAAACTGAATGTGAGAATTATGGAGGCATTTCATTACTGAGTTTTCCTGGTAAGATATATGCAAGTATACTTGAGAAACAGTTGAGAGGATTGTGGAAGAGAAGTTTGGTGAAGAACAAGCTGGATTCAGGCCAAATGGAGGCTGTCAGGATGAGATTTTCACTTTACGACAGATAGTTGAGAAATCATGGGAATATAATAAAGATCTGTATTTAAGTTTCGTAGATCTGGAAAAGGCATATGACAAGGTACCAAGAGAGAAGCTATTCAATACGCTACAGTTATATGGTGTTAATCGAGCATTATATCAAGCAATACTTAGTCTTTATTTGAGGTGTAAGTCAGCAGTTAGAATTGAAGGAAGTACAGGAAGATGGTTTAATGTTAAATCTGTTGTGAGACAAGGATGTACATTATCCCCTCTGTTATTCATTATCTATATGGATCACATTATGAAGGAAAGTGGTATTAAACATGATATCAAAATTGGAGATGTTAATGTCAGCTCTTTGCTTTATGCGGATGATGTTATACTTCTAAATAAATCTGCTACAAGTCTGCAAGATTCCCTGACTAAATTGAATGACTCTTGTCATAGATGTGTGAAGGTCAGCATTAAAAAGACAAAGACAATGAAAATAGGCAGAAACATTGAAAATATCAACTGCATTGTGAATGTAGAACTTATAGAACAAGTAAAACATTTCAGCTACTTAGGCATGATTTTTATTGAAAATGGTAAGTTAAATATGGAAATAGACAACAGAATCAACAAAGCTGGTATGATAGAAAGTCATTTGAATAAATTCATATGGAATAAGAGAGAAATTAGTCGGAACACTAAATTAGCTGTATACAAGACAGTGTTCAAACCAGTTTTAACTTATGGATCCGAGAGCTAGGTCAGAAGTAAAACACTTGACCAAAGCCTAGAGACTGCAGATATGAGAGTCCTGAGAAAGATTAGGGGCATGCACAGATGGCATCAATGGCAATATCATATTAAAAACGAGGATATTAGGAAAGAACTTGACATTGTCAGCATCCAGGAATGCGTTAGCAGAGCTAATCTCAGGTGGTTTGGTCACTTAAATAGAATGGGAGAGGAAAGATTAGCAAAACAACTGTTCTCTGCCAGGTCGGCAGGAAAACGACCCAGAGGAAGACCAAGATATAGGTGGATTGATACAGTAAAAAGTGCCTTAGAAGATAGAAATATAAGACCTGATAATATTGGAGTCTTGATATTTAACAGACTGTTTTGGAGGAAAATTGTAGATAGGAAATTGGTAATGATGTAAATTTTTCATGTAGTACTATCATATCCTGTACATCCCTTGAGGGTATATATATATATCAGGAATTTGATGATGTTGATATTTTGGATTTCTTCATAATTGTATTAACTCAATGATTATTGCTGAAGTATTTGCAGTTTGATCATGAATTAGTACTTCTACTTGTTTCTACTTTAATTAAAATTTCACAATTAAATAACTGATGAATTCTTGATAGTTTTCAGAATAATCAACTCATTGATTTCTTTAGTAGTTTCAGTCAGATTTTATTAAAATGGTTTGGGTCCTGAGTGTTCTGAACTGTAGTATTTTTTAATATCAACTCCATGAATGAAAGGCTGAAAAAGCTATAGCACATCAATGAAAGCCTGAAAAACCTATCACACATCAGTGCCATATGTGATAGATAGTTAAGAAGCAAGAAGGAATTTGATTTTATGTTTATGGAATGATGAGGTTGTAGTTCTTGGGAAAATGGTGTGAGGAAAACTGTTAGAGAAAAATATGACTTTTTTTAATGGACAGGAAGAAATTTGGAAACATAAGATGAAATGTTCCAAAAGACAACAATAAAAGAAATGAATGAAGAGGAAAAAATGTGTTTTATCTGTATAGAGTTAAACTGTGGAGGAGTATTGAATTGCTCCTGCTGTGCATATTTTAACAGATTTAGAAGACAGCAACGGAATTACCATGCCAATTCTAATGATCATTGTCAGCATCACTTTCCTGATATGTACCCGTAATGAGCATGCAGGATACGATGACAGTACTACAATTAAGTGTTTACATTATTACTAATCTTCTATAAATAATTTTCTTCCATATAAGTCTATAACTTGTCAGCACTTAAATATTGCCATATCTATATTTTTATCCTCTCAGGAACTTCTCACTGTATCAGTCCATGTGGATCTTGGTCTTCCTCTGGGTCTCTTTGCCATCTTGGCATCGAGCAATGTTTTGCTAACCTTTCCTTTCCCATTCTGTTTAAGTCACCATATCACCTTAGATTAGCTTTCCTCACACATTCCTGAATGTTATCAATGTCAAGTTCTTTCCTAATATCATCATTTTTAATATGATTCTACCATTGATGCAATCTTCACTCCCCTAATTTTTCTTAGAACTTTCATGTCAGTGGTCTCTAACCTTTGATCAATTGCATTATTTCTAACCTAACTCTCAGATCCATAAGTTAAAATTGGTTTGAACACTGTCTTGTATACTGCTAGTTAAGTATTTTGGCCAATTTCTTTATTACGTATACATTGATTCAGCAGACTCCCCACTACAGCAGCTTTGCTTATTATGTTGTCTATTTCCATATTTAAGTTTCTGTCTTCACTAAAAATTGTGTCTAAAGAACTGAAATATTTATTCTGAACAGCTTTTCTCTTGACATCTTGTCATATGCTATTTCCAGGTCTGTATTTAAGTTTTGTCGATCTGGAAAAGGCATATGACAAGGTGCCAAGAGAGAAGCTATTCAATACGCTACAGTTATATGGTGTCATAAATTTACTTGCAGGTCTGTGTAATATTCCCACAATTTCTCAACTATTTGTTGTGACATGAAAATCTGATATTGGTAACTTCTATTTGGCCTGGCTTGATCTTATCCGAGTTTCACTTCTACAATTCTTCTTAGCTTCTTCTCAAGTATGCTTGCATAAATTATGGTAAACATTGGCAGTTGAAATATTTGTAGAAAATGTATGCAGAAATAATTGAATGTGTGTCTGAAAGAGTGAATTTGTAAGAGATGGATTTTTAATCACTAATATCTCTCTATACTGAGTCAAATATTTTTAGGGTACCCTAAGGATTGCCATTCCAATTGTGAGAATAGTACCAGATAGGTGGACAATTTGTATAAAGATAGCTGCTCAGAGATAAAGTGAAATTTGTTGGATTAGGTCTTCTCTTTTGCATCTTGAGCAAAAGAGAAAACCTAATTCCTTGGATGCTGAAGAGGTGGTATTTGTCATGTTTATACCAAGTAAGATTAGATGTTAGAGTTATCCCAAGAAGAGAAATGTCATTTTGTCTAGAGACTGAGATGTTGTTGAAAGTAAGAAACTGTAAGAAACGTTTTTGAGAAATAAGACAGGACTGTTCTGCTGGCATTGACATTAACAAGGTTTTCAGAACCTATACTTTAAAAAGTTATCAAAATTAAATAAGCGCTGGCAGAATAGTGATAGAAAATATCCATAAGGAATTTTGCATTCATGAGTATATTTTAGTGCTGTAGGTTAAAGAAAGCTATTAGAAATTCAAAATGTAGAAAAATAGCTTGAGTAGATTATATTTAAACTGAATTGCTCAAATATGAAGGTATAAAAATTTTCCATTGATTGCACTGCATCATAATTCAGAAAGTTCATTTTTGGATCAGATCTTCACTTTACAACAGATAGTTGAGAAATCATGGGAATATAACAAAGATCTGTATTTAAGTTTTGTCAATCTGGAAAAGGCATATGACAAGGTGCCAAGAGAGAAGCTATTCAATACGCTGCAGTTATATGGTGTCAATGGAGCATTATATCAAGCAATACTTAGTCTTTATTTGAGTTGTAAGTCAGCAGTTAGAATTGAAGGAGGTACAGGAAGATGGTTTAATGTTAAATCTGGTGTGAGACAAGGATGTACATTATCCCCTCTGTTATTCATTATCTATATGGATCACATTATGAAGGAATGTGGCATTAAACCTGATATCAAAATTGGAGATGTTAATGTCAGCTCTTTGCTTTATGCAGATGATGTTATACTTCTAAATAAATCCGCTACACGTCTGCAAGATTCTCTGACTAAATTGAATAGCTGTTGTAACAGATATGGTATGAAGGTCAGCAATAAAAAGACAAAGACAATGAAAATAGGCAGAATCGTTGAAAATGTTAACTGCTTTATGAACAGAGAAGGGCCAGCAGAGGGAGTGGGTCTTTGGATGAGTTGAGTAAGCTTTTTAATTTTGCAGGAGGTTTAAAGGTGGCGTTGAGGTTGTATTTTTGTAGTATTCTGTTTATTTTATCTGATGTCCCTTTAATATAAGGAATGGTTATAGTTTTATTGTAGTCTGGTTTATCTTTGTTTTTTATTGAGGTTTTGTAGAGAATTTTGTTAATAGTGTTTTGGCTGTAACCGTTTTTTAGAAAAGTATTGCTGATAACTTTAAATTCTTCTTTCAGTGCATGTTCATTGGGGAAGATCTGCAAAGCCCTGTTTTTTAGAGTATTAATGACACCTAGTTTTTGTGTTGGGTGATGGTAGGAGTTTATGTGTATATATTGGCCAGTATGTGTCGGTTTCCGGTAAACAGTGAAGGAAAGACTGCCTTTCGTGAGTGGGATGTTAAAAAAAAAAATTTTAATTATGGAGTTGAAAGTTGTATTAGAAGTAAAACAGTTGACTGTACCACTTATCTGAAAATTCTGAGGAAAACTAGGAAAGTGAACAGATAGCATCAGTGGCAGGATCATATTAAACACAATGATACTAAAAGTGCTTGTCATTATTACCATTCAACAATATTAGCAGAATTACATAAATAGAGTGGGAGAGTAAAGGTTTGTAAAATAGATATTTAGTGAAAGGAAAAAACTTGGAGGAGGATTGCATGTAAGTGTGTAGGTGGATTGATGCATTTGCCATAGAAGACAAATTGTAAGAGCTGACAGTATTAGAACTTGGTGAAAAACATTGTTAATAAGAAATGAGCAATAACGTAAATGGAATTTTTGTGATACTCTCATAGATTCCAGTACACATCTAGGGGTTACATATCATAATGATGATGAGATAACAAACATGGATTGCAGAAGTCTGTCGTACTTAGCCAATCAAGCTCTATTATATGACATACTAAAAAGTTACTGGAAAGCACAATGAATGCAAATATAAAGGAAATCATATTTTACTGTTCATCATCAAATTCCTGATATGTATCCTCAAGGGTACAGGACATGATAGTATTACATGAAACTTGCATCATTATTAACTTCCTCTCTACAATTTTCTTCCAAATCAATCTGTTACTTGTCAAGACTCCAACATTATCAGATCTTATATTTCTATCTTCTAAGGCACTTTTTACCACATAAGAGTTGAAAATATATGAAATAGCCTTCAATGTGTAGGTTATAGAGTTATAGGTAAGTTATTTTCAGTTAAAGCTAGTTATCCCATCTCATGCAGAGATAAGGAGCTTTCATCCTGAAACTGATTTTTTTTTTTTTCCATCACACAGAACAGACAAACTGGCTGGAGAACACATATAATTAACAGTTGGCAGGCTGACATTGTGAACCATGCATCTAAGACTATAAGACTTCAGCACCAGCCAACTCAACTATAGATTTATGCTGGTTTTAGTCAGCCAGTTAAGGCAGTAAGAGAGCTTTCTTTGTGGTTTTACTGTTTATTCAAATGGCACAGCAGTAGACCCATTCCTTATCTGTATAAACCTGTTTGACATGCTGCAACACCATACAGTTTTATAAGAAATCTTTGGAACAATTTCTAAGTATGATTCACTTCTGTTATTTGTGTTGTATTTGCACTTTGGCTTGCAAAAAAAAAGAAAAAAAAAGCTTCCTTTATCACACATTAGCTATATAGGAATATGATTCAATGTATTCATGATGGTTTTTAAGGCTGCACGAGAATCGTGTAAATTTAGGGATTTACTGTACTTAAAAAAATACTTTTTATTTTATTTATTTTATCATCATCATTATTATTATTTTATTTTTTTGTTGGTCAAAGCTTTTCAAATGAAGTTCTCTTGGAGATGGACAAGCTTGTAGGCATTATATGTAAAAAGAAATTGTCTACTTTATGTTTTTCTTGTTCTCACTGGATCCTTTTAAGAATTATGTATGTTTAATACTTAGTTATGAATTCATTGCTTATATGTATTATGATTATATATATATTAATATATAATTAAATTTATTATTTTTATTCCTTCATTAAGGGCAGCTATGGGAGGTCATGCTTATATATGTCAAATTCTGCTACAGTATGGATGCTCTGCTGACACGAAGGATTCCTTTGGGTAAGATGTTAATAAGAACACTTATGAACTAGTCTGTTTATAGATTATAGATTTGAATATTCATAAATTCTAATTGAAAATTATAAATTGTACTTGACAGGAAGTTGCATTCTTATTTTATCCTTTACCCATGAGCAAACAAAAGTTTGTATACAAAATAATTTAATGACTAGGCTTCTTGTACATAGAGACAGTTGACTTCAGGTCAGATTGACCTAGTATCCCAGAATGCACAGCACACTTCCATTTGGATGTGTATATTGCCATGCATTATGAGAAGAGTCACTACTCAAACCATTTCTGACCTTTATTGAAATCTCATCAGTGGCTAAACTCATAGAGCTACTGAAAACTGAACTGATGGCAGAATATTTTCATATACAAGTAGCAAAATGGTGTGCCACCATATTATTAAAATACTTTGGATGAAAGATACTCCAAAAAGAGTAGTAAAGAATAAAACGAGAATATAATTTTGACTACATGCTGAGTTTAATATGAATTATGAGCATAGATTGCCAGTTGACAGCATGAAGCAATCTACTGGTGTTCTGAAACCACCCTTAATTAATCATGCTGTTAACCATTCACATTCAGTAAATTACTTTATTTTCAATGATTTTTTTCAGTTTTACTCTTTGTCTGTTGATTCAGCACTTCAGAATAAATTTGCAGTGTAATTTTCCATAAAGGATTGATTTCAATTCCCCTAATACAGAAATTAATTATAATAAAAATTTCTTATAATGACATCTTTTCTTATGAATTTTCTTTCAGACTTCTGTTCTAAGCTGAACAGCACAGAAACATAAAACATGAACACATTATTTATTCAGAAAAAGTAATGGTATGTAGCTTCTTGCTCACATGTAGTTTTGTAATGCACCGGGCAAATCATATTTGGCATACTCAGTGTAAGTAGCTGTATACCAAATTATGGTAAAATTGTGATGGAAATTTTGAAGCATTTCAAATAATAATTTTTCTAATTGTTACTCTTGAAATAATATGTATGTGGTCAATTCTAGTCATAAATATGATTTACAATCAGGACTCACTATAGCCAATTTCATTATAACAAACTTGCTCACTGTAGCAAATTATCAAGGAGTCCTGCCCATATCCTTCTTTGGCATTTAAGGAAATTCACTGTAGCAAACTATTCACTATAGCAAAACTCTTCCTATTGTGGTTCTTATGAGTTTGCTGTGGTGCGAGTTGATGGAAATTTAAAATTTTTATTGTGCTAAGAAGTGAGTCTTACATTGTTTGGTATAATAATAGTAAAATAAATAAATAAATAAACAAATTCATTGACTACCAAGAATATCCCAGTAACTGCAGTTCTTTACTGAATTATTACTAAGTTTAAACAGTGTGTGTGCATGCATGCACACTCTTAAAAACCTATATTAAATCTAAGCATTCTAACCATCTTATCTATTTTCAGAAAAACTGCATTGCATTATGCTAGCTTCAGAGGTTATATTAACTGTATGTCTGTACTCTTGGAAAATGGAGCCAATCCATATGTTCCTGACTATGAAGTGAGTGGTAAATTTCACTAGTTTTGGATTATCATTTATGATTGATGTTCATTTTCTATCATTAGTTATTTTGAAGAGATTATTTTCATTAATGCTATCATACTAAGCAGCACATGGATGAAACATTGTTAAGGTTGCTTATGCAGAGTGTACACAAATTATCAGCTTTACTCTCTAAATAAAAATTTTCAGAAATGAAAATTTTTTATGTAAGAGAAATTCACAAAGTTTTGCTGATCTTCAAACATTCAAGATGGACACCATTCTCAGACACAAAATGTCCAAACAGTACTCTTTTTTTCCCATTTCTTTATTATTTTTTAAGTAAATCCCTTGCAAAAGGTAAACCTATTGTAAAAAACACTAAGCAACACTATTATATTAATGCTGTCAGTTGCTGAGGGATAATCCAAATTCACTTCTTTAGAAACCAAGCATGGAATTTTATAATCTATTTCAGGCTTATCGTAAGTATGCTGGTATTTTCATACCTTAAACAAAACAGGAATGCAATAGCAGTCCTGTTTTGTTTAAGTCCTTATATTAAATATAGTGATGTATATAGTCCTATTCATAACTCCTATTTTTTTAAAATGAAGATGAAGTTTATTTAAAACATAATTATTAATTTTATGATCTGATAACTGACACAAATCAATGCTGTCAAAAGACAGCAACCAAAATTATGCAGATAAAGCAAGTGCTTAATAGATGCTCAAGTATTGTTATGAAATATACTTGGGAAAAAAAAATTAATAGGCTTTCCTTATACTGTGCAATTTTATCATAGATCACTGAAAATCAGTTTAATTTAAAAAGTAAATTGGTATTAACTTATTTAATAATTCTGTACTTTATCAAATATTTTATTTCTTCATACTCATGAGTTTTTTGTTGTTGTTTTTTCAAAAAACTTATTAGCTTCTGGAATTGTTGCACTGCAAAAATTTTCCAGAAATATCTGTATGCATGCAGCAGTGGAAGTTGTATGTCTTTTATATACTTTTATTTTGTGTTATTGAAATATTTACTTTGTGTTTTCTTTAGTTTATTTAATATTTTGTTTTCAGGGAAAGAGTCCTCTTCATTGGGCTTGTACTAAGCAGAATCTAGATGCAGTAAAACTGCTGAGTGAATATGATGCGTTTGTCAATTCAATATCTACTGGAGATGAATGGTATATTTTTTACTTTCATATAAAAAGGAGAATTAATTATAGTCATTCTATGTTTATTCACACACATTCATATAACTAAACCAGGTAACACAAAAGTTTCCTTGTTTCCAGCATTTTAAGGAATCACAGGCATCAGAACCATCCTTGTAAGGTCTTTACTGCCACAAGTGTAATTCTAATGTTTATAATGTGAAAGTTATCCAGTTTATTTAAATTGCTTTTGCATTTAAGTATCGGATGGTTTTATATGCAAACAAAACTGGAAATGTCCCAAGACATTTTTTTATGTATCTGTGTGTGCATACACACACACACACACGCACACACACACACAATAGAAGAAAAAAATTTCTTGCAATTTCCAGCAGAGATGAGCAAGATAAGAGAGCCACACCTGCAAGGTCTTTTTTCCTTCAATCCACCAATGTCCTACCACTAAAACTGAAATCTAGTGAACTCATGAATGTCAGGATCAACAAGAACTAAAACAGCCAAAAAACACCCAGCTGCCAGATTTGAACATCACATAACTTTATGAAACATAATATGAAGCAAAAAAGTTAGTCATCAGATGACAGAAATGGTATCATTCTTCAGCATAGAACAATTACAGCAAAGAAATATGACTGATCAGTATGACACTCCAGACAAATTCTTCTGCAAGATGCATTCAGAAGAACCAGTAACGTAACCCACCATTTCTAACCGAGAAAGCAATTAGTGTTATCACAGTGGAAGGAATTAGCATTATTACCAATTTAAGTTTTATCTCTCACAAAGTGCACTGGCCTATGCACTCATAGCAATCCGTTAAAATAGCATTTACAGCTAAGAAACTGTATAGACAGAAATGAACATCTTTTAACTGTTCCATCTATTGCCACTACCAATACTGTTCAAATGTTCTGTGAAAGTCTGTAAAAGACCAGGAAACAAAGCACAGACAAGGAGAACAAACACTCAAATGTTTTACATTTTGATGATAAATTATCAGTCTAACACCTTATTTGTTTCAACATATGATGGCCAGTGAAACATTGAGTTCTGTGATAGCAATTTAGAAAATATTCCATAGAAATTTACTTCCCTGATAACTTTTACACAGAAGAGACATTTTGCACACTAGATACTTAATTCATTATAAGACCAGGTATATTTTTAATTTTTGACTAATTCTATCCTGTGCTTCTAGAGAACTCTCAGTTCCTGTAATCTATCCATTAAAAAAAAAACAAAAAAAACATTAATTGGCTAAAAATTCCTCACTTCTCATTCAAAAACAAACTAATGTGTTTCAGAGTGATTTCATATAGAGAGAAGCGAGTCAATTAGAATGCAAAAGCAGCGGGTGAAAGAATTGATAGTGGTAGCAGGTACAAATGATTTGAAAGGAAACAAAATGGCTATGAGTGAGGATGTGAAGGAATTGCTTGAGGTAGCAAAAGAGAAGAGTGAGAGAGTTAGGATGGTGAGTCTGTTGCCGCGGTGTGACAGTGAAGAGTATAGAAGGAGGGCCATAATTGCTAATGACTTTATGCGTGAATTATGCAGGATGAGTGGTGTGGAATTTGTGGAATGAGTTCGATGGGCGAAAGGATTTATATAAAATGGATGGTTTACATTTGAATGGATTTGGTGTACGGAGACTTGAAAAGGTGTTGTCAAATGTAGTGGAAGTGAATGTGCAGAATCAGGAAAACTAGAGTTATTAAGGGGGGGGGGGGAGTAGATATGCAGACTTTAGGGTGACAGTTGAGCGTGTGAATGTGTGTAATATGCCCAAGCAAGTAGGAAAGACCACGAATCAGAATGGGATAGTTAGTATAAGGCATCAAAATAGGGATGGGACAAATCGGCTTCTGTAATTCATGTATACTAATGCCAGAAGTATTAGGAACAAGAAGGAAGAATTTTTGGCCTTGGTTGGCACTTCCAGACCACAGGTTATTGGCATTAGTGAAACATGGCTGACAGAAGATGACACAGCTAGTGGGATTGAATGTGAGGGGTATGGTGTGTTCAAGGAGTGACAGGGAGAATAAAATGGGGGGAGGAGTGTTATTGATGATAGCTGATGAGCTACAGCCAAGGAGAATAGAAATGGAACTGCAGGATAGAGAAAAGAGCACATTTGAGACTATTTGGTGTGAGATTGAAACTAGCAGAACAAAATATACAGTTGGGTGCTGCTAAAGAACAGGTGATGGAATAGATGGTGGAGATGGTATGCATAAGCAAATACAAGAAATGAGTGGAAGGAGGGTAATTATTATGGGAGATTTCAACTATGGTAACATTGATTGGAAGAAGGAGAGGACACATGGGAGGAAGGAATTGGATTTTATGCGGTTATTAAGGGATAACTATCTGCGACAGCATGTAATGGAAAATACTAGAGAGTGCTTGACCTAGTAAATGCATCTGAGAATTTGGCTGTGACAAATATGACCATGTTGCCACCAATTGGTGAGTGATCATAGGGTCTTGACTTGGGAGGTGACTAAAGGTGTGGAATTTACAATTAAGACAGGGTACATGTGGAATTATCAGACCCGTAAGTATGACAAGCTTAAGAGTTTGATTGGTTCAGTGCCATGGCATGTACAACTGCAAGGGCTAGAAGTTGATAGTACATGGGAGGTGGTTAAGAAGTGTTTTCATGAAGCAATGGCTGACTGTATACCTAGAGTCCGAATAATAAATCAAGTAGGGGTTAAATGGATGAATAACGCCATTAAGCTTGAGCTGCAAAAAAAGAAACAACTATGGAGGGAATTTAAGGAGAAAGGTGACCGGCAGGCACATGAACGGTATAAAGCACAGGCCAGAAGGGTAACAAGTGTTCATTTGCCGGCAAAGGTTGGTCGATTGGTAGAGCCTCTGCTACTAATGGCTCAGTTAAGTAAGTTTGAGCGCGGTTAGTAGTTGGAAGGAGGCCAGTCGTTCGATGCTGTCGGCACACTCTCCCTCGATGAGTCTTTGGACTCCCTGGAGGTGTCAAAATAATAATAATAATAATAATAATAATAAGTGTGGTAAGAAAAGTAAAAAAAGGATTATGAAAGAACAATGGGCATGCAGGCTAAAGAGAATCCTAAACAGTTTTTTCGACATGTTGCAAGTAAAAGAAAAAATGTATATGGTAGAATGATTTTAAAGAATGCCGATGGTAGGGAGGTAATCGAATCAGTTGATATAGTTGAATTACTGAGCAAGCACTTTGCAAGATATATCATCCAGGTGGTGACATTGCAGAAATGAATGAACCAATAGATTATACGGGAATTGTGGTGAATGAAGTGGAGTTGAGTAGTCTATTGCAAAACCTCAATGTCAATACATCTGTGGGATTGGATGGTATACCAGCTCGTGTCGTACGTGAAGTGGCTAAAGAATTGTCAGTACCCTTGACCATTTTGTTTAATTTGAGTCTTGGGTCTGGCTTAGTCCCGAGGGGGTGGAAAGAGGGGAAAATAGTTCCACTGCATAAAGGAGGTTCCAAGACTGCTGTTGTAAATTACCGACTGATTAGCATATCAGGAATCGTTGTCAAAGTCTTGGAGAAATTAGTCAAGAGAAGAATACAGGATTGGATAGATGAAAATGGGATACTGTATGGGGGACAACATGGTTTTGTGAAGGGTAGATCATGCCTCAGTAACTTGCTCACGTTTTATTACACAGTGATGGCTGAACTGGATAAAAAATGGTTTACAGTGATTCTACTGGACCTTGCCAAGGCCTTTGACAGGATACCACATGGAACTCTAATCAGTAAACTGGAGCAGATGGGGATGGATATATAGGGTTGGTGAGATGGATAGGAGGGTAGTTGATGGAGAGATACCAGAAAGTGGTTTATTCAGGAATTGAGTCCAAAAGACGGCTTGTGACTAGTGGTGTGCCGCAGGGTTCTGTTCTTGGACCACTACTTTTCAATTTGTTCATTAACAGTATAGGAAAGGATCTGAGAGGAAGTGTTCACTTGTTTGCTGATGATGCAAAGTTGGGTAGAGCAATTGTGAGTGCACAGGATGTCAAAATTTTGCAAGATGATTTGGATAGTTTGGAGGACTGGGCTAAGGAAAATGGATGTGAATTTAATGTGGCAAAGTGTAAGGTTATGCATTTTGGGGTGAAAAGTTTAGCAGCAGTATATCACATTGGTGGAACCGTACTCCAGGAGATTGATGAGGCCAGGGATTTGGGAGTGTTGGTGGATAGGGAGTTGACGTTTAGGGGACACATCGCAAAAGTGACTAAATCAGCTCATCAAATCACTTGGCTTCTGAAAAATACTTTAACAAGTAGAGACAAACAAGTTATTGTTCCTCTGTATCGAGCCTTGATAAGACCCCATCGAGACTACTGTGCCCAGATATGGGCGCCAGGATTTCTTCTTGATGGGGAGAAGGTGGAGAGGATTCAGAGACGAGTGACCAAGATGATAGTAGGTCTGTGGAATGAACCTTATGAGAACAGGTTGAAGATTTGTGGGTTGCAAAAATTGGTTGATAGGAAAGGGGTGATATGATTGAGACATTTAAATTACTGAAGGGTTTCGATAAGATTAATATCCAGAAGATATTTTTGAGAATAGGACTGGTGGTGGGAGGACTAGGGGCCATACATGGAAGCTGGGCAAGAATGTGGTTAGCAGGGGTGTTAGAGCTAGGTTTTTTACTTGGAGAGTGGTGAATGAGTGGAATAAGCTGCCAGAGTCTGTTGTGGGTGCTATGACCGTGAATGAGTTCAAGGCGAGGTATGATAGATACTGTGTGAATGTCAAATAGTTGTTCTTCACATGATGTTAGGGCCTCCCTCAATGAGTCTGTCGACTCTTTGGAGTTGCCCGAAATAATAATAATAATGTCTGTGACCTCTAATCTTTGATCAAGTAATTTATTTCTAACCCAACTCTCAGATCATAACTTAAAATGCTTTGAACACCATCTTATACTGCTAGTTTAATGTTTTACTAATTTCTATCTTAGTCCATATAAATTTATTTAGCTGACACTCTCCACAACACCAGCTTTGATTATTCTGTTGTCTATTTTCAAATTTAATTTTCTATCTTCAATAAAAACTGTGTCTAAATAGCCAAAATATTTTATTTGTTCTATAGGTTCTTATTGAGAATGCAGCTTGAAGTTATCTGTATTCCTGCCTATATTCATAGTTTTGGTCTTTTTTGCCTGATTTTCATGCCAAATTTGTTACAGCTGTTATTCAGTTCAGTTAGAGAAACCTGGAAACTTGCATTGGATGTGTTTAGGAATACAACATCATCTGCATAAAGCAAAGAGTTAAATTTGATATCTCCAATTTTAATAATCCAGTTTAATACCACTTCCTTTCATAATGCGATCAATCCATATAGATAATAAATAAGACGGGGAGATAATGTGCATCCTTTCTTGCACTTGATTTTACATCAAACTATCTTCCTGTATTTCCTTTGATTCTGACTGCTGACTTACAACTTAGACTGTGTATTCTTTTGTATAATCTTCCACTTATTCCAAATAAATTATAATGTTTTGAAATGCTTTTTCAGATCTACAAAAAATTTTATTAACGTTTATATTCTAGTCTCCTTCAAAGTACTCTTCATGTGAGTCAATGCACTTGTCCTAACGTTTTTTCCATTGCTGGAAACAGTTCTGGAACTGTTCAACTGGAATACTGTTTATGGCTTCCAGTGACTTTTTTTTCACTTCTTCCACATTAACAAATCGCTGCCCTTTCATGGTTTTCTTTATCTGTGGAAATTAAAAAAAATCACATGGAGAGAGAGAGAGAGATCAGGCAGGTGAGTTAGGAGGGTGGAGAACAACCACCATGTTTTTTTTTTTTTTTTTTTTTTTTTTTTTTTGTCAAGAGCTGTTGGATAGACAAGGCCGTGTGGGCTAGGGCATCGTCTTGGTGCAGCAACCAATCTCTGCTACTACCCGTTTTTGGCTGTTTTCATCACACTATCATGCAATCTTCTCAAAACGTTGAGATAAAGATGTTGGTTCACTGTCTGTCCAAGAACTTTTTTTTTTTTTTTTTTTTTTGTGCAATTCCATTCACATAAAAAAAAAAATCAACATTGTCTTAACATTTGATTGAACTGAGCATTCTTTCTTAGGTCTCGGTGAGTTTGCATGTTTCCATTGGCTTGATGCTTGTTTTGTTTCTGGATCATAACCATAACACCATGACTCATCCCCGGTCACAACTTTTGAAAGAAAGTTCTGGTCATTAAGAACTTGCTCCCTCAAATCACGGCCAACATTCACATTTTTTTTTAATACTCTGTTAGCAAACAAGGCATAAATTTAGCGGATGCACATTTTATTTGCAAATCTTCTGTTAAATTCGCTGCCACGAACACCATGACAATTTCATCCCTTCAGAAACTTTCTCAATGGTCTTTTGAAGAGCTTCATTGATTGCCTGGCAAACCTTTTTGATGTTTTCAACATTTCTGCTTGTTAAAGGTTGTCCAGATCATGGTTGGTCTTCATCTGGCATGTCCCCATTTTTGAAACAGGAAAACTACTTGTAGACCTGCGTTTTACCTAAAACGTTTAAAGGCTTACTGAAGCATAAGAATAGTTTCATCTGCAGTTTTACCCAAAAACAAAACAAAATTTCATGCACACTCTCTGTTCCTTGTGGTTAGCCATCACAAAATGGCCAAACTTGCTTGTAAGCACTAACAAAAAGAAGCAGCTGGAACAGCAAAAGAGTTCACACAGCGTGATGCCACTTGCCAGAGTGGCACAGAAAACTGCACACTCACGATGCCTAGCAGCATCATCCATACCTAGAAAATGCGGTTCAGATTCTGTTTATTTTTGGGTACTCCACCCTTACGTACAGATCCTTGTCATATTCCCATGATTTCTAAACTATTTGTCAATTTACTGTAGAGTGAACATCTGATTTTGACAATCTCTGTTTGGCCTGAAGGCAGCTTGCTCTTTTCCCCACAATTTTTCTCAACCTCTTTTCAAGTATGATTGCATAAATCTTACCTGGAATGATTAATAGAGAAATCCTCTGTAATTCTTACAGTCAGCTTTATTCCCTTTTTTGTATGTAGGAACTATACAAGTGCTACTCCAATCATCTGCAATTCAACCTTCTGACCAGGTCCTCTGAATTATGCAGTGTAGTCACTGCAAAACTTTTATACCTGCATTTCTGTTTGAATATCACTACTCCAGCTTCCCCCTCTACATTTCAAGTTTTTGATGGCTTTTCCAATCTAAGTTTCGATTTATCTTTTTCAGTTTATCTCAAATATTGATATGTACTCCTGTTTGCATTCCTCTTGAAAATTTTCTACTACTATTCTGTCATTGCTTGTTTCATCTAACAGTCTTCCAAAGTAATTAATTACTCTGGACATCTGGGATATCCTTACCTTCAGTTTTTTCATGTCACCTTTATCATCTTTGATTCCTTTTACTGTAACTTTTTCTTTCATTTCTAACATTTTTCATTTTGCAACCTTCCTGATATTTATTTTCTATATTCTTACCTAAGTCATCCCATGATTTTTAGCTACTTTTACACATAGCTTAGCTCTCTTACATTTTTTCTCTATTCTTTTAGGATACCTGCTGACTTATTTGCTAGGAACTTTTGGTATGCTTTCTTTTTGTTAAGGACTTTTTTTAATATCTTGTGCCCACCATGATGTTCTTATTTTTCTATCCTTGCAAACAACTTCACCACATACCTCCTTAGCTGAATCAATCAATGTTTTCTTCAGAGTCTGCTACTGAGACTCTAAGATTTAGTTCTTGTTTTCCAACTGTTTTATTTTTTTTTCTCCAATAATATTTGTATAGTTCATCTTCAGTTTACCTATAAAAGCTACTCAACTTTAATTCTTTTTAAAACTTTCTTACGTACTATTCTTTTCAATGTGGTATCCATTTTTATCCTACTTAGCCCTATGCAATAGTCAGATTTATATCCTGAACCAGTATGAAGATATCACTATCAACAATGACATAGCTAGTGAAACTTTTCTTTTTTCTTGTGAACTTATGCGTATCTTTATGTTCAAACACGGTGTTAATAATGACTAGTCTGTATCCTGAGCAGAAATTCAGCAGATACTTGCTGATATTATTAGCTTTACTTTTTTTTCTGAATTTTCCCAAAACATTTCTATATGTCTGGTGGGATTCATTTCTTACTCTGCTGTTTAGATCAACAAGGATGACCACTTTTTCCATTTTCTTTATTTTAGCTGCTTCTCTAATGACTTGGAAAATTCCTCTACCTCTTCCTCAGAAGAACCTTTCATAAGTTTCTTTGTTTCATTTCCCCATTTGGAAGTTTGTCTACGTAACTCTACTTGAAGGTCCCCTCCAATCAAGAAGTTTATCTTCATTTTGTGTTGAATGCTATCGCTACTCCTTCCTTTCCTTAATTGTTATTTCCTCATTATAACATCCTGCACTTATTATTTAGTAAGATCTCACCTGTTATTATCTTATTTGACTCAGCAAAGCCAGTTATATCCATGTGGTACTTTTCTAGTTCTTCTGTAAGGTTGATTTCCTTTCCATTAATACTCCTTATATTGATGGTTCCTATTTTCAACTCTTCTGACATTGGGTTTATTCTTCTTCTTCTAACTGTTGAGTTATAGTTTGTTCCAGTAGCTGACATTTCACTGTTCACCCTGGTTCCCTAACGAAAACAGCAGGGGCCTTATTTTACCGGGTGACACCCCAGCTGCCATGAAATCTCACCATGTTGTACTATGATATGCATTTGTGGCTTAAGCCAATAGAGAGTACAATTTGTTTGGCCAAGTTCCAAACTGCCAGCCTATCCTCATTCATTCAGTACCCAGTAAATACTTACCAATGGAGTGCCTGCATAAAGGTGAGGATTGAACATTAGGTCAGAAGCCCTAGTTGGTTCTATGCATTCCTTAAAGGTGATGTGGAGGTCTCCTCCCAGATATTTGACTTTGACTTTTAAGTGACCCCTTATATATGGAGTCCCTACTTATAAACAAGTAATTATTATTGATGACTTAAATTATCTGAATATTGATTGGGTAGCAGAGAAAACTCAATAAGAATGAAGGAGAATTGACTGATCTGTTTTAAGACATAACTTTCTCAAGCAGCATGGGAAAGAAGTAGCTCAAGGACAAAGAGTATTTGATTTGATTATAGCATCAGGCATCTCAGTTAAGGATGTGACTGTTTTGCCACCAGTTGGTGACAGTAATAATGCTGTATTGATCTGAGAAGCAGCCAACCATATGGATGCCCCAATTAGTACATCTGAACTACCAATCTGAAAATTATGATGACCTCAGAAGAATACTATCTTTGGTTCCATGGTACTGGAAAGGGTATCAGCAATGTACAGGAAGTTTTGAAAAGATGCTTAAATAAGGTGGTATCTGAATGCATCCCTAGAATTCAAAGAACAAATTGGATGGGAGTGAAATGGATGTGGATTCTTATTAGGAAAAGATCCATAACAAGAAGATGATGTGGAAGGAATATGCGAGAATAAGAATGAGAGGAGTTATGGAATATATAAAGAGTGCAAGCCAAAAAAAGTTAAGAGTATTTCATGTAAAACTAAGATGGAGTATGAAACAAAATTGGTTGCACAGGAACAAAAAAAAAAAAAAAATTCTTTTGGCTACCCAAAAGAATTTTATCATTAATTAAAGAAAATTAATAGTTATTAATTTTCTTTAATTTTTTTAATGATTTTTTTAGTCGAATGTCCTGGGCATGAAATTTTTTTAAATTGTTTATTGTGAATGTGTTAAAATATAAAAGGCATTAAATAAGTTGGATAATTTCTAAATCAAATTCATTAAGTGTAGTTAGAATTGTAGATATAACAATAAACAGAACTATTATAATTACGGCTATTTTGCCTGCTTCAGTTTAGGAGTGCCCCTGTTTAAATGTCATTGGCTATTTACTCATGGATTCTTAGGGCATTGTAGATGTAAGTTTACCAAAAAGTATATGTAGCATAAGGAACAGAAATTTACACATACCTTTTTCTGGGTGTTGCGGCTTTTCTTCTTTATGCGATGTCCGAAAACTATTGAGTGTGTGGAGGGGGGGGGGATAGGCAATTTGGGAGAATTAAATGAGAAAAACCCGGGTTTTTTTCCCGTAATATATATATAAACATATATATTATATTACTATATTATATAGGGTGGGGGAAAGGTGAAAGGGTTGATTATTTATATTGCGGTCTGTTTCAACTATTCTCGGTCGTCATCTGAACACATTGGGAAAGTGGATGCTATGTCAGGTCGGGTAGGTGCTTCTGTTTTTGAAGTGTTTGTGTTATTGCCTATTGGTCGGGGTTGTGATCTCAATTTTATGTTGTGAAGCTTCCAAACCTCAGAGATTATGTAGGGCCTGTGTACGTTGATAGAGTTCGCGTCACATTTTATGGCTATTGTTTCCGATATTCTTAGCATTGTTTCATTGTCTTGTCTGTCTACTATGATGGCCTTGTCGATCTGCGGGGTATGTTTTTGTTCAAGGGCGTGAACAGCTATTTCCGTTTTTCCTGTGCTTTGTATTCGATTTTTCTTTTTGATGTTATGTTTTTTAGTGTTTAGATGTTCTTGAATAGGGATGTTACAATCACGGTAGTATTCTTGTAGTCTTGCCCAGAAAGACCTGATGGTGGAACCTGTGTAGGTAATATCACAGTCTTTTTGGTAGGGAAATTTATAGACTACATTGTGATGTTCAAATATTTCTTTCTGTGTGTGAGGTTTGGTGGATTTTAGGAGATTTGCCAGTTTTTGGTTTGTGGTAAATACCAATTTGTAGTCAGTATGTTTGAAGATGTATTTATAAGCTTTCCCAGAAATAATATACATAATAAACAGAACATTGTTATTAAAGGTAAACAAGAAGTACAAGTGATAAAAATCAATGAAATTTATACCGTCTGGTTGAGAGAGGTAGATTGGAGTTGTATGCTTTAATGTAGGCTGGGTGTGAAGATAGTAGAGTTCTTGTCATAAGCCACCAGTATGCTGAATTCTTTTTTAAATGATATTAAAGCATTTTGTAATTTCTATTTCTAAAATAAATATATAACAAGGCATTCTAGTTTATTCTCATATGTCCATACTGAGTAAGAATTGGACCTGCCTCAATATAAGCTTTTTTTTTTTTGCTTAAAATCGCTTAATAATTGACTCCTGAGGCATCCTGTGTGTGTGTGTGTGTGTGTGTGTGTGTTACTTGTTAAACTGTCCCAAACTGTTTGCTTAACTGATTGTAGTGCAATTTTCAAAGCATTTTTCAACCAGCAAGCATTTATATTCTTTAGGTGTACTCCTCTCGATTGTGCATTGAAAGGAGACCACCATGATGTTGCAAATTTTCTTCGATTGCAAGGTGGATTCACAGCCAGTGAAATCAAGAACATTGCAGCTATAAAAATCCAGGTACTTTTTTGTTCAGATTTAAATTCATTTTAAGTCTGCATTTAAATTCAATTTAAAATATTACTACCATCCATCTCCTTTCTGCTTTGTGTTTCTTTTGTTAGAAAAAATTAAGATAAATTAGTTGAAAATACATATACTTCATCTTTAAATATATATTATATATCTCATATATGCAAAGATATATTTGATTTACAGGCTTGGTTTAGAGGTTACAAGGTCAGAAAAAAACTTAACCTTGACATTATCCAGAACCAGATGCAATATACCATAAGGTAAGCACTGAAATTAATCTATAATTCTAATTACAAATATATCATTTACTTTTTGAGTACTTAAATTTAGATTATCTGACAGATAAGTTGGTGAAAACTTTTTCCTATAATATGGGCTGATTTTCAGTATTAACGCAGTTCATGGTAGAGTTTAAGCTCAAATATTGAAACTTTTGTTTCATTCATTAAAAAATAGCAAAGAATTTTTATCATTCCAGACAGCATTTAAATTTAAGAAATGTGCTGTTTGTGTAATAGATTTTCTTCTGTTTTTTTTTTATAACACTTGGGATTTCTTAATTGAATTTTTCCTGATTCTTAGCTACAAAGAAATAATGCTTTGATCAGTCTTACTGTGAGATAAATCATCTTGAAAGACAATATATTTAGAAGTGTTATCCAGATTATTGTCAGTGTAATGTAAGTGGAAATATAATTGCCTTTATATGCTTTACTACACTTTTTTTTATAGTTTTTAAAACTTTAACTGGGGGGGGGGGGGAAACAGATTTGGATTCACTTGCTTGATTTTGATTTGTTAGAGCTGTAAAAGTATTTTATAGAAAAGAAGGAAAATCTTTGCAGTTGGAATAATGTAAAATAGCATTTCAGCAAGAATGAAAATGAAACATACATACATACATCTTCAAGGCCCACTCTTCCTAATTGGGTTGTGGGGGAAAAAGCTGCAAGAGGAACTTCCAATGGTCACGATCCTCTGCCACCAAGTTCAGGTGTTCTGGTGGGACTCCTAAACGTGTCCACCCAAGGTTTTGGATATAATCTATCCAGCGAGTCCTTGGCCTTCCACGTAGCCTCCCACCCTCTGGCTTGGCAAAGAGGGCCTGCTGAGGGAGCCTCTCTTGTGGCATTCTGACCAGGTGCCCGTACCAGCGTAACTGTGATCTCCCAACACGGAGAAGCAGCGGTTGTGTATTGAGGGTTTCCCGAATTGCAGAGCTTCTGACTCTGTCGAGTTTTGTCAGCCCCGCAACCCCTCGAAGTTTGAAACATTTATTAAGAAAAAGTTAGTCATTTAATTATTCAGAGTTGAAAACATTAAAATTTTTTTTGGATATTTATTCTTAAAATTCAGACAATTATGATAAGAGAAAAGAAGTTGTAGCTACAGTATTCAACACTAAATAAGAGGATAATCTTCTCGAATGGCAGGCAGTTTCAAGTAGAGTGATGTGGAAAAATATCAGAATGAGAAACAAGATCCTGAGACTTATTTGTTCCTGGTCCATTAGAAAGCTCTACTGATGAAGAAGTTAAGGAATTTTTTGAGGCGTAGAGAAGACAGCTGACACAACGAAAAAGGAAAAGTTTGTACTTGTTGGTAATCTAAACAGTACAATAGGAAATGATAGACAGACATACAGAAATATTTTGGAAAAATTGGGAAAAAAGAGCAAAGCTAATAACAATGGTAAGAGCTTGCTAGATTTCTGTTTAGTGCATGGACTAGTTATTATTAACACCATGTTCCAACATAAAGATGCGCACAAATTCACATGGAGAGAAGATGCAAGAAATAAGAAAAGTCTCATTGACTATGTTATTGTTAATAGAGCTTTACACTGGTTCAGGAATTCAGGACACAAGTGTATACAGAGGATTTGAAATTGGAAGTGATGACCATTAGTTTTGTGCAAGATAAAATTGAATATCATATTGAAAAGAAGAGTGCATAAGAAAGTTTTAAAAATAACCAAAGTTAAGCAGTTTTCAGAGGTGAACTGTATACTCAAGTACACAAAAAATTATTCAGGACAAAATGAAGAATTTTAAAATAACTAAACCTTGGAGATTCATTAATTGATTTAAGAGCAGAATGTAGTGAGGCTGGCTGCAAGGATTGAAAAATCAGAACTCTGTGGTGGATTCGGGGAAGTTAAAGAAGCAGCAAATATTCTGACAAATAAATCAGCTTGTGCTCTGAGAGAACACATCGAAAAATGTATGTAAGTCACTGGAAGACTTGGGAAGAACATAAAAAATAAATACTTGGTTATGATTGGGTTTAAGAACATGAAGTTGAAGTTTAGAGGGGATTTACGAAAGTGGGAAAACAGCACATCAGATTATGAGGTTGTTGAAGAAAACACAAACAAGGAGGGATAGAAAAGTTATTGTTCCCCTATATAAGTTTCTAATATGGACGCATCTGGGCTACTGTATGTGTATCTGGACACTCAGATTACATGAGGATGAAGAAGTGGTGGAGAAGATCCAGAGGTGAGTGACAAAGAATATTGCTAATCTATGGAATGCTCCCTATGAGAATAGAATTGCCAGCCTGTGGGCTTCAAAAACTAGCTGATAGGTGAAAAGGAGGAGACATGATAGAAGCATATTAATTATTAATGGAGTTTTATAGGATTGACACTAAAGACTTTTTCAGTACATGGTAGGATGGAAGAGAATGAGGGATCACCCATAGAAATTGTGTAAGAATGTGGTTAGCAAGATTGGAGATACTTGTATAATAATAATAATAATAATAAATTTATATGGAATAAGATTTTTTGCTTAGAGGGTGGTGAGTGGGTGAAATTGGTTGCCAAAGGTGGGTGTGAATGCTTCATCAGTGAATGAGTTTAAGGAGAATTATTATAGGTATTGTGAGAATAATGGACCAGTGTGTAAATAATGAATGTCTCATTCTGACTGACTTCATGGAGGTACCTGTATAATCATAGTAAATGTATATTGAATAAGAGAGAATTTGGTCAAAACACTCAACTAGCTGCATACAACACAGTGTTTCAACAAATTTTAATTTATGGATCTTAGAGCTGGATTAGAAATAAAACATTTGATCAAAGACTGTGAGAGTTCTGAAAAAGATTAGGGGAGTGTACAAATGGCATCATATTAAAAATGAGGATATTATGAAAGAGATTAATGTTATTGCCATTTAGGAATGTGTTATTTAAGTGACCATAGTACCAAGATCTCAGGTACTATGGTCACTTAAATAGAATGGGAGAGGAACCATTAGCAACACAAGTGTTTTTTGCCAGGATGACTTGAAAATGACCTAGAGGAAGACCAATGCTTTGATGGATTGATATACCTTACTGTATCATAATATTTGGAGTCTTTGGCAGGTAACAGATTAATTTGAAGGAAAATTGTTGATAGGAGGTTAGTAATGAACTAATTTTTTCATATAGTACTATCGTAATCTGCAGCTCCCCCCCCCCCCCCCCAAAAGTACACATCAGGAATTTGATGATGACTTATTAGCACAATTGTGGCATCTTATATTTCTGTCTTTGAGAGCACTTCCCACTGCATCGGTCCACCTTGATCTTGGTTTTCCTTTTGGTCTTTTCCTGCCATTAAACACCTGTGTTTCTAACTTTTCCTCTCCTGTTCTGTTTAAATCAACATACCACCTTAAATTAGCTCTGCTCACATATTCCTGAACACTAATAATGTGAAGTTCCTTCTTAATATCGTCAGTTTTAATGATTCTGCCATTGGCACCATCTCATCATTTCTCTTATTTTGCTTAGAACTCTATCTGATCTCCACTCTTTGATCAACTGCCTTATTTCTAACTCAGTCTCAGATCCATGAGATAAAATTGGTTTGAACTCCATCTTTTTTTTTTCTTTTCTTTTTTTTTTTTTTATATAAATTTATTTATCTGGCTCTGTACCAGATGGATAATACCATATTGGCTTTGCTTATTCTGTTGTTTATTTGCATATTATTTTTACCATCTTCACTAAAAATTATGCTTAAAGAGATGAAATATTTTACTTGTTCTATAAGTTTTTTTCTCCATTTAGAATGCAGTTGAAGCTTTCTGTTTCTGTCTGTTTTCATAGTTTTGGTCTTGTTATTGCTGGTTTGCATACCAGATTTCTTACAGCTGTTATTCAGTTGAAGAATCCTATATAGATTCCATTAATGAAGAAAGTGCCATTAAACCTAATATCAGAATTGGAGATATCAAACATAGCTCTCTTTTGCTTTATGGAGATAATGTATTCCTAACCAAATCCAGTGCAAGAAAGCTATGTTATTTTTTGCATTGGATATCTCCAATTCTAATGTCAGGTTTAATGCCACTTTCTTCCATAATGAGATCCATATAGATAATGAACAGCAGAGGAGATAGTGTTCATGCACCCTTTTCTTACACCTGAATTTACATTAGACCATCTTTCCATGTTTTCTTCAATTCTAAATGCTGACTTACAACTTAAATGTACACTATGTATTGTTCTGTATAATGTTCCATGTATCCCATAAATAAATAGTGTTTTGAAAAGCTTTTCTCTGGGCATCTTGTTGCCTTGTATAGATCCTTGTCATATTCCCAAGATTTCACTACTATTTGTTTTAAAGTGAAAATCTGATCTTTATAATCTATATTTGGTAGTTGAATATCATCTACTTCAGCTCCTTTCCACATTTCATGTTTTTGACAACTTTTTTTTTTCCTACCTCAGGTACTCCTGTTTGGTAGAAAAACATTCAAGGAGAATATGATGTGTTGCCACTGCTTGTTTCATTTAGCAATCTTTCAAAGTAATTAAACATTTAGATTATCTTTATCTTAATTTTTCATGCCACTATTATCATCTCTTATTCCTTTTATTCCCTATCCCTTTCCTCCTTTTCTAAACTGTATGAATAGTTTTCAGAACATTTTGCCACCTTCTTGATATTTATCTTTGATATTCTTACCAGTTTTCCCATGTCTGTTGTTTAGCTACTTCATGCAACTTAGTGAAGTAGCTAAACTTTCCCCTTTCACAGATCTGCCTCTTTAATGTCTTAGGTCCACCATGAGTTCTAATTTTTGTACCCTTGTGGACAACTTCAGCACATTCTCTCCCTTGTGAGTAATATGCTTAAACATTCTACTGTTTAAACTGTCAAATGAAGACTGAAAGAAATATTTAAAAAATTATTTGTGAAACATATTCTCTAATTAAGTTTCATGAGTATTTATGGTGATTTAATTTTTTTTTTTTTTAATGGAAAACAAAAATATTTTGAGTAAAATAATTTAAAAGTTCTCACTCATAGTGATAGAACAGGACAGATTGAAAACCTATTTCCTGATGTTGATTATCACCTTTGATAATCAACATTGACACCATATATTTTTATAATAATAAAAGATGCAAACTATTTTTAATCCTGATTACTACTCATTAGAGTAGATATTATTACAGATTCTTTAATATTTGTAAATGTTTTTTTAATATTAAAATATTCACATAATATATTTAGAAATTTACTTTCTCATTATTGCATTATACTTTGATACTCCAGTTCTGTTTCCAGTCCCTCTGTAAGTTTGATACTCATAACTCAGAGAACTTTGAACACTGCACTCCTTGTGCCTCACCTTCTTAGCTGATATGGTTGAGATGAGAAGGTGTAGCAAGATGAGATGTAGAAATTTTTAAAAGTTTTACAAATGTTTTAAAGTTGCTTAGTAATTTTTAAAATTTTAAGAGTTAAGTTTTTTATTTGATTTTCTGATATTTATGATTTATAGTCCAGAAAACGCTCATTTAAAAGGTGATATGACAACCAAGCAACTGATTTCAAGAAAGAATGATAATGATCCTTGTCATCAAAAGGAGCATCTTTCTGCATTATTCAGTGATAGCTCTCTCTTAATGAGTAATCTGCTGAAAACTAATTCATTACCAAAAAACTGCACTCAAATGAAAAATCAAATTAGTAAGATTCCTGTTGCTGTGTGGAGATTGAATTCAAAATTAAAAATAATAGATGGTACCCAACCTTATGATCTGAAATACTGTTTCTTGTGCAATAACACCATGGAAAATAAAACTGTGTCTAGATGTTCACCATTAGTAAAAGAGAAGGCAGCACTTATCATACAAAGATCCTGGAGAAGGTAAGTGATACTAGTGATTTTGGTAGTAAGTCTTTCTTTATAATGTAAACAATTGTTACTCTACTGGTGGCCAAATATAAGCATAACTTTAGTTCTCTCACTAGGTTAACTTGTGTGTATTGATTTTCTGATTTACACTCATAGCTTAACTTTTTTTCTTATCCATCCATCCTCATATCCTTTTCATTTTTTATTTTAAATAATATTGTGTTGACTTGATTGGTTGAGTGTGACAGATGGGCATGGATATTTATGAATGTTTTTAGGTAGAGGATGAATTTCATCACTTAGTTTGGGACCACAAGTGTGTTACTGGAGGCCTGAAGTAGCATGAAAAAAATTTCATGTGTGGTCTCTAGAAGAAGGAAATTGGGTTACTTAAACCTTAACCCATCCACAGTACTAATATACGGTGTTTATCTTTTGTGCCAGGAATTGCATAAAAAAAAATAAACATGCCTAACAGCAGCTAATGAGTTATTTTCGAATCTGATATCAGGGATGCTGACATTGGAAATTTGAGGTATATAGTATGAAACTTACCTGCTAACAACTGTAGTAAAGAGCTTTGAATTGGCAAGGAGAAGCATTCATAAACAGAGTTGAATGCAGTATATATATACACAGTGGAACCTCGGTTGTTGAACACTTCTGTTCTCGAACAATTTGATTCCCAAATATATTTTCCGAACAAAAAACGCCCTGGTTTCCGAACAGGCAAACAGCAACCACTGCTCCGCTTGCTGAGCTGTAAGGCGGGAAAGCATCAGTTGCATGGCAGCCTTCATTCAGTGCAGACACCTGCTCGAATTTGCAGTGCGGTTTCTTGATTTTCTTTGTGTTTTGTTGTTGTTTTTTTTTTTTTTCATAAATTATTATTAATTAAGCCACCATGGGGGCCGCAGAAGAATAGTGATAGCAGCAAAGCGAAAAGAAAAGTTATTAGAATCACGATAGAGATGAAAAAAGAAATCATATCCAAACATGAAAATGGCATTCGTGTCTCGAATCTTGCTATGCAGTTCGGTATGGCAAAATCGACGATATGTACAATACTCAAAAATAAAGAGGCAATCAAGAGAGCTGATGTTGCAAGAGGAGTGAAAGTTCTTAGTAAACAAAGATCGCAGATGATTGAAGAAGTGGAAAAATTGGACAAACGAGAAACAGTTAACTGGTGATAGTGTTTCTGAGGCTATAATTTGTGAAAAAGTGAGGCGATTACATGATGACCTGTTAAAGAAAAACCTTGGTATGAGTGCTGATAGGGTGGTTTGAGAAATTTAAGAGGAGAAGTGGCATATATAGTGTGGTTAGCATGGGGAGGCTGCGAGTTCGAACTGAGAAGCTGCTGAGAAATATGTGCAAGAATTTAGTGACTATGTAAAGGCTGAGGGTTTTCTTACCCAGCAAGTGTTCAACTGTGATGAAACCGGCCTATTTTGGAAAAAATTGCCAAAGAGGACCTACATCACTCAGGAGGAAAAAGCATTGCCAGGATACAACCAATGAAGGACAGGCTGACTCTTTTGCTATGTGGAAATGCAAGTGGGGACTTCAAGGTCAAGCCATTGCTTGTGTACCACTCTGAGAATCCGATGGTGTTTAAGAAAAATAACGTGATGAAAAGTAAACTGCCTGTTATGTGGAGGGCTAATAGTAGGGCTTGGGTAACCAGGCAGTTGTTTATTGAGTGGATCCATGAAGTCTTTGTCCCAAGTGTGAGAAAATACCTTCAAGAAAAACATTTGCCAATTAGATGCCTTCTTGTGATGGACAATGCTCCTGCTCACCCTCCAGGCTTGGAGGATGAGTTAGTGGAGGAGTCGGATTTTATCACAGTGAAGTTCCTGCTCCCTAACACAACTTCTCTAATTCAGCCCATGGACCAGCAAGTCATTTTGAACTTTAAGCACTGTTTCAAAGGTGTTTTGAAGTGATCTCTGACACAGAATTAACACTCAGAGAATTCTGGAAAAATCACTTCAACATCCTCCATTGCTTAAGTATCCTTGACAAAGCCTGGGCACAAGTGACTTACAGAACGATGACCTCGGCCTGGAGGAAATTGTGGCCAGACCGTGTAGCAGACAGAGACATTGAGGCTGAACATGTTGCTCTTGTCAATGATATTGTGTCTTTGGGCAAAAGCATGGGCCTGGAAGTTGACAATGTTGATGTGGAGGATTACAGGAATGAGCTCACCACGGAAGAACTGGAACACCTTCAGTAGGAGCAGCAAAAGATGGAGATGGAGGAAATTCAGACACAGAGGAAGGGATTGAGGATGTTCCTAGTTCTTTGATCAAAGAAATGTGTGCGAAATGGGGTGAGGTGCAAAGTTTTGTGGCAAGATATCACCCTCACAAAACTGTAACAAATCACATCATAAACCATTTCAATGACAGTGCCATGTCTCACTTCAGAAACATTTTAAAATGCAGGCAAAAACAAATGTCATTGGACAGGTTTTTAGTGAGACCGAGGCCCAGTGTGTCTCAAGCAGAGTCGAGTGGTGCCAAGAGACAGAAAAGAGAAAGAGGAAAAAAAAAAAACCAGAAGGACAGTAACCTGATGTTTTTATGGAAGGGGACTCCCCTTACTCACCTCCTTCCACTTTCGCCATCAACTCTCCTCCGTATGTATAGTTAACGTGAAGTTAAATTTTCATTCTTATTTTATCTATTTATTGTGTTTATTCTTTTTATGTAAGATTTTATGCATTTTCATTATGTTTGTATATGATCTTATGCATGAAGTACTGTTGTAAAGGTTTAAATAAACAATCATCTGGGGTTCGGGAACGGATTAATCCATTTTACATTAATTCTTATGGGAAAATCGTTTCAGTCTTCGAACAGTTCGGTTTCCAAACAGCCTTCAGGAATGAATTAAGTTCAACAACCGAGGTTCCACTGTATATATATGTATATTTTTTTTTTCATATGGGATTAAGTATGTATTTTATGATTGTAGATCCATGTGTGTTCAAAGGGCCAGCTTGCCTGTTCCGAGGAATGAAAAAAACCCTCTACCTCCATATGAGACCAGTTAACTCACCTTTAGTTGAAAGAGACCACATAAAGGTTCCTCATGTCATGGACAGGAATTGAACCCAGGTCTTTCCTACCAGAGGGCTTTGTCTATACCAACTGAGCTATGGAGGTTAATATATATATGAAAGAATGATCATTAACTCGGTTAACATACATATTTTTATAAAGAATTGAATGACTAGAACCAAGATTTAAGTAAAAAGGTTTTAATATAAAAACACAACTAGTTTCGGCTTGTAACAGCCTTCATCAGGTGACATTATAAAAGAAAGAAAAAAGAAAAAACACTAAAACACTGAAGCTTAAATAAACTATGAACATCATAGAGAGTCTCTATACATAATTGATACTAAATCATTGTGGTTGTATTTAAAGCTGTTCTTTCATTAGTTGTATTGTTGGGAAAGTGCGTGCTAGTAGCATCTCGTGAACGGCAGTACATGATTACAGCTGAATGACAATCTGGGAGGTTGTAGCTCAAGTTATTATTTAGATGAACAGGATTGAAGATGATTTCTCTAGATTCCACGATTTTTCTCTCTAGTTCATCATTGCAACGGAAGATGTTAGTAGATTTTTCGGAGCAGACTTTGTGACTTTGGTTTTCATCATTAGGATTAGCCGAGAAAAGGATATGACTTGATAATGCACTGGCTCGCTGTCTCTTGTAAGTAATGTCCCTCATGTGTTCTTCCATACACAATTCGACAGATTTGTCTGTCTGCCCAAAATAAGGAATATCACAATCACACAATATTTTATATACACCAGGGTATTTGAGTTGATGATGACAAGGTTTGGGGTGGCTTATTAAGAAATGGATCTTTGGAAGTGGAGTGAACAAGGTTCTGATATTGTATTTTCTTAGAACTTTTGCTAATTTATGTGAAACTGTACCTATGTAAGGAATAGATATATTACCTTTGAATCTATTTGTTTCTTTATATATATATATATAAAGAAAAAAATTCTCTCAATTTATTATTATTATTGCATCCACACTCTAACCAGCATGCTAGTGGTTTAAATCCCACTGTGAACATAGATGTTTGTGCCTTTAGTTGGGAGGTGAATTTTGTCACGGAGTGTGAGACCAATACATTATTGGAGACCTGAAGTGGCATGAAAAAGTTCCATGTTTGGTCTTTAGAACAGTATTTCTGGTTTATGTAAAATAAAAAATACATAATTTTTTAAAAAAATAATGGCTTTACCACACACAGTATTAATGATGTAGTTTTACAACCATTTGTGGGTGGGAGTCAAATAAAAGAGATAAAAACCTGAAAACTAAATGGGAATTTACTTTTCAGGTTTGTATTTCTTCTCTCAATTAGCACAAAATGTACCTGATTTTGTGCTGATTGATGTATTTACATCTTAAGTCATAATTTTTTAGACATTCTACAGGAGAATGATATCAGCAAGTAACTTTGAGTATCTTATAGAGCACTTTTACTTTGCGTGTGAGGATTACATTGTGTTTCAGTATTTTAAAAAAACTTGCTTAATGCAATGAATTTTGAAAATTAATGAAGAATTTGAACATAAAGTAATGATAATAGCTTTCTTTTTTTTAATTATTAGATATATATCAGATAAGAGGTTTCAAAAGATGAGATGTAATATACAGAATTTCTTTGGAGATGAAGCTACAAGAATAGCAGCAGAGAAAGAGTGGAATGCATATTTAGAAGATTTTTATATTGAAGGTAAAACATACAAGTTGCTGATATATATATATATATATATATATTTTTTTTTTAAAAGAAAATTAATATTATGAATATTATGATTCAATGAATATTATCTTGATTCAGTTTTAAACATAGTGTAATACCAATGTTGTATAAATGTGGAAATACAGAAAATCATTTCTATGAAAACAAGAAAACAGAATTCGAGGAATTTAAAGAGGATTGCTAATGGATTGAAATCATATATAGCAGACCTTCACTATAGCAAATGCCCATTATCACAGTTGTATATCTTGGCTGAACTTACACATACACATTTTCACAGTTCCTCCCATTATGGGAGGAACTGTGAAAGTCTGTTTCCCTGACTCTTTGAATTAGATCTCATCATAGTAAATAAGTTCTCCAGGCATTTGATGCCAAATCTATTCATGTGAGGCCATCCTCAATATAGAAGTCTTTTCTACCATCAAACTTACTCCACACATCCATAAACTTGCACCCATGTCTTATACACATCCTATGCATCAGATCATTTGCTATCATAACCATCCTCCTTAACTCATTACTATCATATCTTGATAGTAGACTAACAATTTTTACTTTTCTCTTTTTTTCTCATTTGTTTATTTGAACACTATTATCTCTTTTACTCTTTTCTGTTTCTCAGTGACATTTGTTACATCTTTAATTCATCTTATTTCATATGGACAAAATCATTGACAACTAACGAAACAAGGTGTGTGTGTAATGCACACACCTTGTTTGTATGCATGCCCCAATAGGTGCAGTAAGTAAGATAAAAATACAAAAAAGAACAAAAAAACTATTTGCGACATAAAGCATTCCATAGAATTGGCATTTTATAAATAAAACTGATAATTAAACTTTTTTGGTTTTTATACTTATCAACTAGAAATTCACTCTCATCATAGATGAGGAGGTGAATGTTTTTTTCATGCCCTGAATATCAGTAATTGGTTATAGTAGCAACATGTGCCAGGTGTTGATAGTGGAACTGTAGACTTTGGTTTTCTATAACATTTATTTTAATTGCTTTTGCTTTTAAGCCAGATAAACCTTATTTTATGCTTGTTTATGTTTGCAAATGTAACAGCATTGAAATATTTTTTGTAACCTTGAACACCTAAGAAGTTGCAAAATCTTTAACCATGGAGCAAATAGTTGGGGAGTAAGAAGAAATCTACTGATGTGTGTTTCTTGAACAACTGAAGGTTTATCCTTGGGAAAAATGGTATAGGTAAGTTTGAGGTAGATGGAGTGAAAGAGGACATGGACGAGAAGTCTGAAGCTGAACTATGTAAGGATGTTGATCAGCAATTGTTTTTATTTTTTCATGTTTAGGAGAAAGTGGAGGAATGGTGGTGGTGGTCAGTTTGTGGGATAGCACCAATTAAAATACCTATATGAAAGGCATAATGCAGAAACAAAGCTTCTGTGAGAAAGTGATTAAAGGGAATCTGTGTGTGGGGAGTTTACCTCTTATGCAGATCCCCCCCCCCCCGGGTTCTTCTTTCCCAAATTCTATCAGGAATATCGATAATCTGTAGATGCTTTCTGTCAGTTCTTCATTCTTGCTGTTGATTTATCTCCTCTGGAGAATCAGAAGAGATTTAGGATTGATGTACTGCTAAGAGTTGCTGAGTAATGTTTTGAGGGAACGATGAAAATCACCTTTTTTTTTTTTTTTTTTTTCAGGAAGCTGAGGAGGAATTGGATATGTTAGGGGCAGCAAAAGTAGAGAAATTTGAATCTTGACTGAGATCCAAATGTTATCAAAAACAGGAGGATATGAAGTGAGATATTTTTTATAATAAATAAGATAGGTGTTTTGGTAGTATTGAAGTTCACTAGATTATCCTTGCATTATTGGAAAATGGTAAATGGATCAATCACTCTTTTAGACTATTGTCTTAATGATTTGGGCTTCAAATCTTGAAGTCTGAATCATTTGAGCACTGCAATATGTGTTGAATTAAGAACAGGAATGAAGTGTATACACTCATCAACAAAACTGGATATGATTTGTGGTCAGTGAAAAAGCATTATTAATGTATAGGAGATAGAGTGTGATCATGAGCACAGAGCTTTGGAAGACCCCATTATTGCTAGAGAAATCTAAAGCGTAGAAACCATCCACCTAATACACAATGAACAAACAGAGAAGAAACTAGCAGTCCAATCAGAAATGGTAGAAGATAATCCATATGATAGTAACTTGTATAAAGTCCTCTATGACAGATCAATCAAACATTCTGGAAATGTCAAGAGAGACTTTACATGAGTTGTGTGCAGAGGTGTATCTGTGTAGTTCATCTGGTAAGAATAGCTCCCTTTGTTGCAAAGACCTCGATTTAAATCCTACATAAATGTAAGAATCCTGGGCTTTTTTTTTAATAAAAGTAGTCTCAGATAAAGGTGACAGTTTTTCTAGTTGGTAGATATTCATTTCCTGAAGTGGCTGCTTCCTAGAAATGGAAATGAGAAAAAACATTCCTAGTTTCTTCATCTTCCCCTTTTTCATGTGTAGTGTGGGTGACAGTCTCATGAACATGCTGAAACTGAACCTTCCCATTCAAGGGTACAGCAATAAAACGGATGATTTCACTGCTCTAGCATATGCAGGCCAAATTAGATTATTAAAAGAAGTTAGCCAAACAGGCCAAAGGAAATCCAAAATTTTAGGTGTGTCTTTTTTTTCAGTTTGTCTGTTTGCTTACTTGGGAAAAATGGAGTAAAACTAGGTTTAAAATTGCTTGGTATCTTTAACATATGTGTATATATATATATATATAATGTTAAGTATGTTATGTAAGTGTATATATATATATATACAGTATAATGTCAAGTATGCTCTTCTAATGCATACTTGACATTATACTTTGGGAATAATAACTACATTGATGTACCTGATATCCATAAGATATGTGATACATCATTAGGCAAGTACCCTGTGATGTACATAAGTATTATATATATATATATATATCATCATCATCATCATCAAATTCCTGTCATGTACCCTCAAGGGGTGTACAGGATATGACAGTACTACATGAAAAATTTACATCATTACTAACTTCCTATCTACAATTTTCCTCCAAATCAGTCTGTTACTTGTCAAGACTCCAACATTATCAGATCTTATATTTCTATCGTCTAAGGCACTTTGTACCGTATCAATCCACCTATATCTTGGTCTTCCTCTGGGTCGTTTTCCTGCCAACCTGGCAGAGAACACTTGTTTTGCTAATCTTTCCTCTCCCATTCTATTTAAGTTACCATACCACCTGAGATTAGTTCTGCTAACGCATTCCTGGATGCTGACAATGTCAAGTTCTTTCCTAATATCCTCGTTTTTAATGATATTGCCATTGATGCCATCTGTTCACGCCTCTAATCTTTCTCAGGACTCGCATACCTGCTGTCTCTAGTCTTTGGTCAAGTGTTTTACTTCTGACCCAGCTCTCAGATCCATAAGTTAAAATTGGTTTGAACACTGTCTTGTATACAGCTAATTTAGTGTTCTGACTAATTTCTTTCTTATTCCATATGAATTTATTCAATTGACTTCCCACCATACCAGCTTTGCTGATTCTGTTGTCTATTTCTATATTTAATTTACCATCTTCAGTAAAAATCGTGCCTAAGTAGCTGAAATGTTTTACTTGTTCCACAGGTTCTCCATTCACAACACAGTTGACATTTTCAATGATTCTGCCTATTTTCATTGTCTTTGTCTTTTTATTGCTGACCTTCATACCATATCTATTACAACAGCTATTCAATTTAGTCAGAGAATCTTGCAGACTTATAGCAGATTTATTTAGAAGTATAACATCATCCGCATAAAGCAAAGAGCTGACATTAATATCTCCAATTTTGATATCAGGTTTAATATCACTTTCCTTCATAATGTGATCCATATAGATAATGAATAACAGAGGGGATAATGTACATCCTTGTCTCACACCAGATTTAACATTAAACCATCTTCCTGTACTTCCTTCAATTCTAACTGCTGACTTACAACTCAAATTAAGACTAAGTATTGCTTGATATAATGCCCCATTGACACCATATAACTGCAGCGTATTGAATAGCTTCTCTCTTGGCACCTTGTCATATGCCTTTTCCAAATTGACAAAACTTAAATACAGATCTTTGTTATATTCCCATGCTTTCTCGACTATTTGTCGTAAAGTGAAGATCTGATCCTGACAGCCTCTATTTGGCCTGAATCCAGCTTGTTCTTCACCAAGCTTTTCTTCCACAATTCTTCTCAACCGTTTCTCAAGTATACTTGCATAGATCTTGCCAGGAACACTCAGTAGGGAAATACCTCTGTAATTCTCACATTCAGTTTTATTTCCCTTTTTATATATGGGTACTATGAGAGCTCTACTCCAATCATCGGGAATTCGTCCCTCAGTCCAGGCTTTCTGAACTATGCAGTGCAGCCACTGTAAGACTTTTATACCACCATACTTCAGCATTTCTGGTCGAATATCATCTACTCCTGCTGCCTTTCCACATTTCAAGCCTTTGATGGCTTTTTCTACTTCAAGTATGGATATATATTCCTGACTGCATGCTTGGTCAGTGTTTTTTATCACTGTGCTGTCATCACTGCTTTGTTTCATTTAGCAGTTTTTCAAAGTAATTACTCCATACTTCAAGGATATCTTTTTTCCTGTTTTCATGTCACCTTTATGATCTCTAACTCGTTTTACAGCACTCTTTCCTCCACCTTTAAGCTTCTTCAACAACCTCCAGAATATCTTGCCACCTTCTTGATATTTATTGTCTACGTTCTTACAAAATCCTCCTTTGACTTTTGTTTAGCTAGTTTTACAGAGTGTTTAGCTTTCTTACATTTGTCTCTGTATTCTGTAAGAGTAAAAGCTGACTTATTTGCCAGGAACTTTTGATATGCTTTCTTCTTTTCCTTCACTGCCTCTTTAACTTCCTGTGTCCACCAGGGAGTTCTGATTTTTTTATCCTTGCACACAACCTCACCACATGCCTCTCTGGCAGAATCAATCAATGTTTTCTTCAGAGTTTGCCACTGAATCTCCAAGGTTTGATTCCTGTTCTCAAACTCTTTCATTTTCTTTTCAATAATCTTTCTGTATTTTAGTCTACAGTTCACATCTGAGAGCTGCTCAACTTTTATTCGCTTTAAAACTTTCTTACATGTTATTCTTTTCAATATAAAATTCAATTTTATCCTGCTCAAGACTAAATAGTGATCACTTCCAATTTCAAATCCTCTGTACACTCTGGTGTCCTGCACCAGGGAGAAAACATCACTATCAACAATAACATAGTCAATGAGACTTTTCTTATTCCTAGCCTCTTCTCTCCATGTGAATTTGTGCACATTTTTATGTTGGAACATGGTGTTAGTAATAACCAGTCCATGTCCTGAGCAGAAATCCAACAGATATTTGCCATTATTATTAGCTTTGCTCTTTTCTCCAAATTTTCCCAAAATATTTTTGTATGTCTCACAATCATTTCCTACTCTGCTATTTAGATCCCCAACAAGGACCAACTTTTCCTTTTTCATTGTGTCAGTTGCTTTTTCTAAAGCGTCAAAAATTCCTCCACTTCTACCTTAGTAGAACCTTCTGTGGGACCATAGGCACAAATAAGTCTCATTGTCCAGTTCCCCATTCTCATATTTGTCCACATTACTCTACTTGAGACTGACTGCCATTCAAGAAGATTAGCCTCATATTTTGTGTTGAATACTATGGCTACTCCTTCTTTTCCTTGATTGTCATTGCCTGAATATAACATTTTGTATTTATTGCTCAGAAAGATCTCACCAGTTTTGGTCTTTTTTGTTTCAGTCACCCCTATTATGTCGATCTGATACTTATCTAATTCCTCAGCTAGCTCCATTTCTTTGCCATTCAGGCTTCTTACGTTGATAGTACCGATCTTTAACTCTGGTGATGTTGAGTTGGGGTTTGTTTTCAGATTTGTTCCAGTAGCTGACTTTTCGCTGTTCGCCCTGGTTCCCTTTCGAAAACAACGGGGGCCTTGTTTAACCGGGTGACGCCCCAGCCGGCATGAAATTTTGTCATGTTGTACCATCATTTTTTTATTTTGGTTTATCCAATAAGAATACAATTTGGTCGGCTAAATCCCAAATTGCCAGCCCATCCTCGTTCGTTCAGTATCAAAGTAGATACCCAACAGGGTGCACCACGAGAAGGTGAGGATTGGACATTAGGTCATAAGCCCTGGTCAGTTCTCCGCATTCCTTTAAAGGCTATGTGGAGGTCTGCTCTCAGTTATACAGCTTTGACCCTTAAGCACCCCATTATATATATATACAGGGTGTTCGGGATAAATTTGACAGTTTCGTAAGGAAAAAGAAAATCTTCTTTGTATCTATTAAATTTAATGAATTGACAAAAAAACATTACAGGCAGAGTTAATTACAATACTATCAACAAGATTTACTCAAAATAACCACCATTAGCATCGATCACAGCTTCAATTCTGCTTCGGAACCTCGAACAAGCTGATGCTACAGTCTCCCTGGGAAGGGCCGCAAAAACTGTTTTAATTTTATCCATTAACTGGGCTTTTGTATTACTGGAAGTGCGATTGGTGTCTTTTTCAACTGCGCCCCATACAAAATAATCCATGGGGTTAAGGTCTGGGGAGTTTGGAGGCCAAACATTTGGACTGGTGAAGTCGTAGAAATTTTCAGACAACCATTTTTGACTTTTCCCAGAGGTGTGGCAAGGGGCCGAATCCTGCTGCCATACATACGGCCTACCATTGGCTACCCTTGTTATCCAGGGCTTGACTACAGTTAGCAACTCCACGAACAAAGCCCGAATTCCAATGCCAGGGTTCTTCAACACCTGTTCCTGCAGATTTGCGAGGAATTCTGCTGTACGAACGCAATCAGATCGTCTGCTAGGGATCTTTCTTCTTGCTACATCCTCGTAGTCACCATTGCAAGTCTCTAGTTCATGCCTGATTGTTTTTACTGTATTCAGGGAGCATTGGGCAGCAGTCGTAATATCCTTATTTTGATGGCGGGCACGAATCATCATGATACAAGTTATTCTCTTCCATGATTCAGGTGGGTTCCAGCTATCCATCCTTTCTGACATCTTGTATATGAATGAAGAAGGGTCCAAACTTTTAAATGAAGAGAAGTGTGTGTTAATACATGTAACTTACGGAAAAATATAATTAATTATAAATATGTCAAATTTATCCCGAACACCCTGTATATATTCTGTGCAGATCCATTAGCTCTCTGGATATTTAGGGAGAAAGTGGATGAAAAACTACAGGGAAAGACAGGGGTATTAAAGCTATTATAAGATATTGTAATTACAAGGGGCATTTGAATATAGTAGTCCGATTGGAATAGCTATCAGCATTGGTGCTGAATGAATGTGCAATAGAGAGAGAGAGCGTTAGCAGTATCCTGACCTGGTTTCTATGATACCTGACAAGTGGAAGGAGATAAAGAAAATTGCAGTATATAAGGATTGAGATAGGATTGATGTAAATAATTATATACCATAACTTGGCTGTCATTCTGTTACAGAATATGGGCAGATATCTAAAGCAGTAGATACCACAGTACTTCTGGATCATGCCAAGGCATTTCACAGGATTTACATGTGAGATTGTTAAAGAAACTCAAAAAGATTATCAAATTCCTGATATGTACCATCAGGGGAGTATACAGGATATTATGATAGTACTACACGAAAAAGTTACAGCATTACTAATTTACAATCAACAATTTTTCTCCAATTAATCTGTTATCTGTCAAGACTCCAACATTATAAGATCTTATATTTCTGTCTTCTAAGGAACTTGATACTGAATCAATCCACTTACATATTGGCCTTCCTCTGGGTCTTTTTCCTACTAACCTGGAAAATTTTTTTGCTAATCTTTTCTCTCCCATTCTGTTTAGGTGACCATACCATCTAAGATTAGCTCTACTAATACATTTTTGAATGCTAACAATGGCAAGTTCTTTCCTAATATCCTCATTTTTAACTTGATGCTGCCATTGATGCCACCTAATCTTTCTCCAAACTCTCATATCTGAGGTCTCCACTCTTTGATAAAATGTTTTATTTCTAACCCAGCTCTCAGATCCATAAGTTAAAATTGTTTTGAACACTGTCTTGTATATAGCTAATTTAGTGTTTTGACTAATTTCTTTCTCATTCCATATAAATGTAGTCAGCTGAGTTCCTACCAATACCATCTTTACTAATTCTGTTTATTTCCGTATTTAATTTGCCATCTTCACTAAAAATTGTACCTAAATAGCCACAATGTTTTACTTGTTCTATAGGTTCACCATTCAGGATACAGTTGATGTTTTCAGTGTTTCTGCTTATTTCATTGTCTTTATCTTTTTATTGATGATGTTTTACCAAATTTAGTCTGGGAATCTTGCAGACTTTTACTGGATTCATTCAGAAGTATAACATCATCTGCATAAAGTAAAGAGCTAAGATTAACACCACCAATTTTGATGTCAGATTCAGTACTGCTTTACTTCATTATGTGACTCATATAGGTAAATGAATAACAGTGGAGATAATGGAGAAAATTGATATGATGTTCCATTTGCACCACAAAACTAGCATTTTAAATAGTTTCCTCTTGACACCTTGTCATATGCCTTTTCCAGATCTATAAAACTTAAATACAAATTATTGATATATTCCAAGATTTCTTGACTATTTATCTTAAAGTGAAAATCTGATCTGACAAATTCTATTTGGCCTGAATCCATCTCATTCTTCACAAAGCTTCCCTTCCACATTTCTTAGCCATTTCTTAAGTATAATTGTATAAATCTTACCAGGAACACTCAGTAGGGAAATACCTCTAATTCTCATATTTAGTTTTATTTCCCTTTTTTATAGATGAATACTATGAGAGTTCTACTCCAATTATTCGGAATTTGACCCTCTGACCAAGCCTTCTGAATTATGCAATGCAGCCAGTAAAACTTTTATATACCTCCATACATGAGCTTTTCTGGTCAAATTTCATCTACTCCAGGTGCCTTTCAACATTTCAGGATTTTTGATGGCTTTTTCTACTTCAAGTATGGATATATGTTCCTGTCTGCATTCCTGTGAGGAGTTTACTACTACTACTGTGCTCACACTGCTTGATTCTTAAGCAATTTTTTAAAGTAATTACTCCAGACATCTAGAATGTCTTTATCTTCAGTTTTCATGTCATCTTTATCATCTCTGATTCCATTTACAGTATACTCTTTCCTTCATTTCTAAGCTTTTTTTCAGTGGTCTACAAAATATTTTGCCACCTTCCTGATCTTTATTTTCTATTTTCCTACCAAACTCTTCCCATAACTTTTGTTTAAGTAGTTTTACACAATGCTTTGCTTTCTTACATTTTTCTCTGTATTTTCTAAGTGCACAAGCTGATTTTCTTGCAAAGAACTTTTGATATGTGTTTTTTTCTAGGCTGCCTGTTTAACTTCCTGAGTCCACTATGGAGTACTGATTTTTCTGTCCTTACATACAACCTCACCACATGACTCTCTGGCTGAAACAATTAATGTTTTCTTTAGGGTTTGCTCTAAATCCCCAAGGTTTAGTTCTTGTTTTCAAACTTTTCATTTTTTCTTGAATGATGTTTGTGTACATTTGAGTCTACAGTCCACATCTGAAAGCTGTTCAACTTTGATTTTTAAAACTTTCTTACACAGTCTTTTTTTCAGTATGAAATTCAATTCTATCCTGCTCAAAACTAAATAGTGATCACTTCCTATTTCAAATCCTCTGTATATTCTTGTGTCCTGAACCAGCGTGAAGATATTGCTATTAACAATAATCGCATTTCATGCATGTTCTCTCCATGTGAATTTGTGCCCATTTTTATGTTGGAGCATGATTAGTAATAACTGGTCCATTTCCTGCACAGAAATCGAGTAGTCACTTATCATTATTATTAGCTTTGTTCTTTTCTCCAAATTTTTCCAAAACATTTCTATGTCTGTAATCATTTCCTACTCTGCTGTTTAGATCTCCAACAAGGATCAACTTTTCCTTTTTCATTGTGCAAGCTGCCTTATTCTTCTATTTTGCAAGTTTTTGAAAAGAGCATATTTGAACTACTGTGCACAAATATAATCACCTGGGTTCTGAAAAGAGGGGGAGAGAGTTGAAAAGATCCAGAGATGAGTGATCAAGATGATAACCGTTCTCTGGAATTTCACATGTGAGGATATAACGAATGAATATGGTCTTTAAAATTTGAGGAAGAGTTGATTGAGGGGAGATTATGTCCTCACGATTTCACATGCGAGGACATAATGAAGGAATATGGTCTTTAAAGTTTGAGGAAGAGTTGATTGAGGAGAGAATTAGTAAGGGGCAACTTAAAGTATAAATATAAGTGAGATTTTGCAGTTCATGGCTGATGTGGGCAGAACTCTGGTTCATTCTTGAAACTGGCTAAGGGCCTAGGAAATACATGAAGTCCAGATTTTTTTCATGGTAGGTGGTTTATATGGTGGAATGGGCTACTGCTAGATGTTGCATGTACATCTTCACTGAATATTTTTTAAGAAGATATGATAAGTATTTGAGTATGAGTGACTAAAGTGGCCCTTTCTTGACAAGTTCTGGGATTCTCTGGAGGAGCATACATAATAATAATAACCATTTAATAACTATATTAGTGATAGGGAAACATTGGAGGAAGTGTAGAGGCGAATAACCAAGACTGTCTCAGGACTCTGGAATGTGATCTTTAGAGCTTGGTGGATGGGATGAAGAGGGGTGATATGATTGAGACTTATAAGCTGGTGAGAGGAGCTTATCAAATAGATATGGGGGAATTATTGCATAGAATAATGGGTGATGTAAGAACTAGAGGTCATCTCTATAGGCTGTGTGAGGATCATGTGAGGAAAGAGGTGAAAAAGAGATTATTTGGGGAGAGAGAAAGAGTAATATCATACTGTGTTCAAAACAAGGTATGATAGTTATTGTGGTCTGTGAGTATTCGACCTTCTTTGCTGAGTCTTTGTACTCCATGCAGGCTTGGAAGTAATACTAATATCTAGTTTACCCCTGCTAGAAAATGTTAATGTGTGTCAGATCCTTAAAAATTACTTCAGACGTGACTGGTTGAGCTGTCCTAAATCAGTATTATCTGCAGTTAATTATTGATTGCCATAAATTATTATTTCTTTCTATAATTTAATTAACTTCTAATTAATTACTCATCATTAATTATTAGTAGTAGTAAAGATAAAAATTTGGGTTCTTAAAATATCAAATTATTTTCTAGATCAATTATTAGAAAGATGCTCTTCTAATACTATATACTATTTTTTAAAACTTAAACTCATGTTTAATATTCATTGTTGAAATTTTTTTGTGTTTTTTGTTTTATGCATCTCAAGTGTTTACATTTGGTATTTCTTTCAATTTTCAGAAATTTTAGAATCCTGATATCTGAAAATTAGAAACTAGCTGTGATTTATAGTCCTTAGCAACCTGCCCAGTGAGAAGGCACTTTGAGTTACATTGTATTGGTAAATGTTTAAAATAATATATTAGGAATTATAACTTCTTTTATAATTCCAAATGAAATAATTTTTTAAAAACATGATAATATTCACATAACTTCAATCATGCTTTTTTGCTTAATATAGGAAATGTTTGTGCTAAAAAGCTTAATACAGCAGCAGCTGAGTTATTAGTCAAACTTTATGAAGCTGTCTTAATGCTCATAAGAAGACCAGTGAATTAGTTCACAATATTTTATATATTGAACTGAGTCTTCAAAAGTATGAATGATATCTAGATAATACAGAGTAGGACACCTGTGTTGAATGACATAAAACGGTGTTATCTGTATCGAATTATTCGTATTTTGTTATTAATTTATTAATACTTTAATTCTATATTAGGGGTGTAAAATTAATAGTTTTAGTTGAGATAAATGTTATTTCTTCATTAATTTTTATGGCTATTTTGCCTATTTTTCTTTGGGAGTACCCCTTGTATAATGTCATTGGCTTTTTATGCAATTTATTTAAGGCGTTGTTATTTTAGAGATTTTACTCAACCTTCCAAACCACTCCCCATTTCCCCCACTCATATAACACATTTTAATGGTAATCACATGCCACTTTGACCAACACAAGTCTGTCATGGTCTCACGGCACTCATTCCATGATTGCATTAATTTTACGAAAGAAGTATACAAAAAAAAAACATCCTAAAATACATCGCTCAAAAACTACACAGAATAATTCTTGGAAATAAAAAAAAATTGTTATCATGCATCCAGAGCACTTAAATGAGAGATTTCAGAAAAAAAAAAAAATTATATGCTTACCTAAAAACATTATTAAGTCCAAATGAATGGGCACTTTTTTCAGAAAATATCCAATCACAAATAAATTGATTACACATAATTAAGCGAAACTTGCCATACGAAAAAATGGAATGCCCTAACAGACCCCAAAACAACAAACATGCAGCTTCCAAACCATATAACACCATGCAACCTACATCAAATAATTCAACTATGAATTTATCAAATTACCCCATACCTGATGAAATTACCATTCTAAATAAAGATCTAAACTTTGCAATACCCCCAATATATGTGCCAAACAAAGACATTATTATTGAAATCCAGGCTAAACTAGAAACAAACCCCCAACAAAGAAATAATTATTTATTTTATGAAATATTATATGAAGAATGATCCCACCTCCAACCTCATAAAAAAATTAATAATACACTACACAAATTAAAAAATTAAAGTAAGATAGATAAAATAACAATGAAAAATACAATATCCCGCACCACACATACTCCATAGATATTCGGCTACCCAGTAGGCCCAATAATCTCATACAAAAACACCACCACATCACCTTTATCAAAATTCTTAGTAAAACTACTCAAACCTTTACTAACCAAGTCAAAATCAATGATAAAAAAACACAGACGACCTATTTCAAAAAATAACAAATCTAACTCGATCCCATGAAGACGTCCTCACTTCATTGAATGCAACATCGCCATACACCAATGTGAATGTCCCCAGAACATTAGACATCTTACATACGTTACTTGTAGAAGACCAAACCCTAGAATCACGAACAAAATTAACATCAGCGATATCATAATTTCAGCAAACGTTTTTAAATTTAACATCTATATCCGAATTTTTTGACTCCCCATGGGCCAAAATATTAGTGGACAATTAGCTGAATTGTTTCTATCACATATATGGAATTGCATCTACTCATCCCTTCATCTACTTTTCCCCTGGCATCACCTTTTATGACCAAGATGTGGATGATGTTCTATGCATTGGAAAACTAACATCCCTTTATAAGCATCCCTTAATGACTTCAGCAGTAGACTAAAGTTCACTATAGAAATAGAACATAAAAAAATCCATAAATTTCCTAAACCTAACATTAATTAGAACAAACAACAAAATAGCCACAAAAATATTCCATAAACCCACACATATCAGAAATTACTTCCACTTTAACTCATATCATCCTTATTATATAAAAAAATCAGTCATTAGCACAATTTATAAACACATACAAGTTTTTGACTACATATACTTTTCTTGACATAGAAATAAAGAAATTAACACAGATTTTTAGGTAAAATAGCAATGAAGAATAATAATGACTGCAAACTGCCATACATCCAGAACACATGCAAAGCCTATAAATAAGTTTTTAAACACGACTATAAATTAGTGTTCACCACGAACCAAAAATTGGCAATGCTCCTAGAACCTATAAAATCTCATGCATACAAAGAAATATTAGAACACCACAATGTAGTATACAAATTTCCTTGCCAACACAACTGTAATGTCACCTACACAGGTTCCACGATCAGATCTTTATGTGTAAGACTACAGGAACACTTCTGTGACTGTACTATAACAATCCCAGAACATTTAAGCAATAAGAAATGTAATAACCAAAAGAGAAATAAAATACCAGGAAAACAGAAATAGCAGCCCATGTTCTTGAATAGAAACATACTCCGCAAATCGACACACCCATAATAGTAGACATACAGGAAAACAAAACAATGCTAAGAATATTAGAAACCATAGCCTTAAAATGTGACAAAAACTCCATAAACATTCACCATCCCCAAGAGTTGGAAGCTCCATGACATGAAAATTAGGTCAAGATTCCAATCAATGGAAAATGACACAGATAAACCCAAGACAAAAACACTAAGCCGACATGACATAGCCTCCACTTTTCCCACAAGCTCTGAAGATGACACCCAGTTGAAACGGCTCACATCCCATTACTCCCACCCCTTATCTTGATTTATCATATTCTATTCTTCTCCTTTCCCTCAAAAATATTACATCTTTCTCCTTTTTGCCCAAATAATTTATAGTCCATCCTTGGAAACTCGGTTTTTGATTCACATACTTTTTGTTTTATCCACGATTCTAGCTCCCACATTTTTTCTATCTCCACATTTCCAGCCCACCTTCCTTTTGGCCATACTTTCGTAGTGTTATATAAATGTTTATTGTTATATGCCTGATGCTGCTCCAAAAGAAGACGATCTTGAACATTCTACAAAAGTATGTCCACAGTTTTCCTTCCATATATTTTTCATTTATCTATGTCTCTGAAATATCAATAATGCCTTAAATAAATTGAGTAAAAAGTCAGTGACATTATATACAAGGGAGTACTTTTTCAGTGATATTTTTCCTAAAGAAAAATAGGCAAAATAGCCATAAAAATTAATATTAATTTAGAGGAGTAGCATGGAAAATTTTCCATAAATAATATTTATAATTTCTTTATTTTAAAGCTTTGGTATTAACTTTAATAGTACAGAAATGTGTAATTTATATGCTATTAGCAAAATTATCCAGCACCAATCAGGTCCTTAACTGCAGCATGATTTTATATATATATATATATATATATAATTTTTTTTTCCACTGTATTTCTAAAAGTTTGGGTTCAGACATGATCCTGTAGTCTTCTCATAAACAAACAGGAGACCACAAGCTTTTAAGGTGATGAATATTCTTATCACAGGGAATCCGTCAAACAGACATTTTTGGCATAAATGAGAGAGTAAGAAGAGCAGTATACAGTTTCTGCCTGCGTATTTTTTTTTTTGTTCACTGCAGAAAAGTTATATACCACTTCCTGACACATTGAAATCAAACATTACAAAAAGAAAAACCATCTACAGTAGTCTGTCTTTTTGCGATTCTTACTTAATCGCTGTAATTTGCTATCATTATATTCTCTTGGGGTCCTTGAAATAAGTGAAGAAATATGAAGCAATAAATTCTTTTAGTTACATACATACAGGGTGTTCGGGATAAATTTGACAGTTTCGTAAGGAAAAAGAAAATCTTCTTTGTATCTATTAAATTTAATGAATTGACAAAAAAACATTACAGGCAGAGTTAATTACAATACTATCAACAAGATTTACTCAAAATAACCACCATTAGCATCGATCACAGCTTCAATTCTGCTTCGGAACCTCGAACAAGCTGATGCTACAGTCTCCCTGGGAAGGGCCGCAAAAACTGTTTTAATTTTATCCATTAACTGGGCTTTTGTATTACTGGAAGTGCGATTGGTGTCTTTTTCAACTGCGCCCCATACAAAATAATCCATGGGGTTAAGGTCTGGGGAGTTTGGAGGCCAAACATTTGGACTGGTGAAGTCGTAGAAATTTTCAGACAACCATTTTTGACTTTTCCCAGAGGTGTGGCAAGGGGCCGAATCCTGCTGCCATACATACGGCCTACCATTGGCTACCCTTGTTATCCAGGGCTTGACTACAGTTAGCAACTCCACGAACAAAGCCCGAATTCCAATGCCAGGGTTCTTCAACACCTGTTCCTGCAGATTTGCGAGGAATTCTGCTGTACGAACGCAATCAGATCGTCTGCTAGGGATCTTTCTTCTTGCTACATCCTCGTAGTCACCATTGCAAGTCTCTAGTTCATGCCTGATTGTTTTTACTGTATTCAGGGAGCATTGGGCAGCAGTCGTAATATCCTTATTTTGATGGCAGGCACGAATCATCATGATACAAGTTATTCTCTTCCATGATTCAGGTGGGTTCCAGCTATCCATCCTTTCTGACATCTTGTATATGAATGAAGAAGGGTCCAAACTTTTAAATGAAGAGAAGTGTGTGTTAATACATGTAACTTACGGAAAAATATAATTAATTATAAATATGTCAAATTTATCCCGAACACCACCCTGTATATTGCACCATTTCTAGTAAGTCATTTTGTTTAACTTCATTATTGCCTGATTGCTCATTTACCTGAAATTGTTCTAAAAATCTCTTTTTTCTTTCTTTCTTCATAGACTTTTTTTTATGTGAACCCAACTCTCAAATGGCTGTAAAACCCATCATATATTATTATTATTGCAAAGATAATCCAGAAATACTTTTGTAGAGACCAAGTGCAGAACTTTTGTTTCCAAGCTATTTTATGGCCTCCAATATGAGAATGTGCAGATTATTTCATTCTATGTGTGTGATGCATAAGTAATTGTTACTTTCTTGTATTCTATCTGATGCCAAAAAATGAAATTATCTGAACAAACAGATTTTATAACTTTACTGGAGAGTGAAAATCAAACTAACTATAGTGAAATAATATACAGTCTTTATCTAGTCAGACTGGAAAGAAATGAAGTTTTACGTCCAGTGGTTTAAAGCTGATTTGTACTGCAGACAAAAATAATTTTTGTTTTCTGTGTATGTGCATATACATATACTGATTTGCATCCCATGGTTCTAAAAAAGATATATAAAGATAACCGACTTCTTACTTAGGGACAACAATTTACAGTTTTATAAATTTATTTGATTTTTGATATATTCATTGTTGGAAAAATATTATAATTCTATTTGTTTTCAAATTTAAATTAATATTCATCGGTTTTTTCCCTTGGCATATTGTTTAATTATTTCATATTGTTTCTTATAGCAACTGAGTTTTCAGTAAGCTTTTGTTTTAGTTTTTTCATGGTGTGACTGCTTTATATTGAGTATATCAGTGGCACATTGGTCACTCTTATCTAGAAGTTGACCTTGTTGCAAACTCAGCAGAAGCATCATTCCAAAATGTTTAACCATTTTTTCACAGTCTCATGCTATGCAAGTTAGACAGAAATATTTCTTTATGTATTAAATGACAAAGTTAGTAACAGCTTGAAGACAATATTTTTCAAAATATTATAATTTTAGATTAGATACCTTTTCATTGCATTTAATTAAATACTACCTACTCATCTGTGAAGCAGATATAATTTTTGTTGATGCTGTTACTCTTTATCAATAGGACTTGATCAGACTGTTTTATGAATTATGTCTTTCTTGGTAATTTTAGTATGTTTTCTGTCATTTGTGTCATCTCATTAGTAGATATATTATTGTTTGGACTCATCCAAGTTTATCAGTGGCTTAATAGACAAAAGGTCTGCAAATAAACAGGCTGCTTTCCTCTTTTTTGATTTTTTTTTTTGGTATCAATCCCATTCACAAGAGGTTGAGAGACCCATAAGAATATTAGCTTCGTGTAGGGTGCAGATGAGAACTCAGACAGAAGTTTATTGATATTTTTTTGAAGAGATGCAGGTTATAGTTGTTTGGGAATACTTCATGAGGAAGACTGTTCCAGAGGGGATAAAAATGGATGGAATAAAAGAGGAGAAGCAAGTTAGGTGTGTTTGCAGTTTCACAGTAAAGGGATGCTAGGCAGCTGCTGCTCTTGTATTAACAGCTGCAACATAAAGTGGAGGAATGATGGTTGCCAATTCACTAGAGTGATGACCATGGAAGTACCTGTAGAATAGACGCAGTGCTGAAACATCTGTAAGATAGAGGTTGAAGTGAATCTATAAGAGAGGGATAATGAGCCCTAAGTACTTGCCTCTTGAGAGCATCAAGGATTTTAAGGAAAGTATTAGGTGCACCACCCCAAACATGTGAGCAGTATTCTAAGCATGGGCAGATTTGGGATTTGCATATAGTTAGAATTGGTTGGGTGTAAGATAGCCTCTTGAACGAAACAAAACAACTAGTTTTTTGGATGCTAAGGAGGCTAATGATGTGATGTGTTTATGCCAAGATCAGAGAGATCTGATCTTGTTTGGTGATTTGTGTGTTACTGAGGGTAAAGGTAGGTGAGCCGAGATCTCTTTTTGTGAGAGTAAAGGCAAGACTGTGTTTTGGTGGCATTGAACATAACAAGGTTGTCCTCATCCTATTGAAGGATAATATGTAGATCAATGTTTAAGACACTGGTTGTAGGTGATCTTATAGCCTTGGATGTTAGATTATTGCATGGTATGTCAAATCAGTAGGATGAGTGGCAAGCTGTCATCTGCAAATCTGTGGATCAGATTAATGGTGATTGTGAGTAAGTCATTTATGCACAGCAGAAAAAGAGTAGGTGGTAAGACAGACCCTTCAAGCACTCCAGCATTGATGGTGAAGCTCGAAGATAGGGAGCCATCTACTATCACTCGCAGAGAACAACCAGAGAGAAAGTTGGCTACCCAATTATAGAAGGTGGATAGGAAATCAAAGCATGGCAATTTGTTAAGCAGGCCACGTTGCCATACATGGTTAACAACTTGGAAAATGTTGAGGATGATAACACAAGTTTCTCCAAAACTTTTCATGGTACATATCCAGTGGTGGGTGATGTAAACTACAAGGTCAGCTGTGTATTCTGAATGGCAGAATCCATATTGGTGGTCGCTGATTAATTGGTTGACCTCTAAGTAGGGGAGGAGTTGGCTATTGATGACTTTCTCCAGTATTTTGAGAAGACTGAGATGATGGCAATTGGTAGTTTGACAGTAGACTTCTATTGCCCTTTTTTGGAATAGGCTGGATATGGATAGGGTGATTAATCTTCTCACCAGTGGCGGCCTGTAGTTTTAAGTGGGGGTGCTGCCTATACAAAATAATTTTTAAAAAATTCATTTTTTCCTAATTAGTAACCAATTTATTAATAAATAAATCTATAGATTTATTTATATTAGATTAGTAAGCAATTTATTAATAAATAAATCTGTAGATTTATTTATTAATAAATTGCTTACTGATTAGGGAAAAAAGAATTTTTTTAAAATTATTTTGTATAGGCAGCACCCCCCCATCTAAAACTTCACGGGCTGCCACTGCTTCTCACATAGTAACAACATCTGCTTTTAGGACATCCTGTTGATTTAGTGATATTGGAAGGCTTTATTTACAGAAAAATAATTAAAATATTTTCATACATGTTACAGCATGCTAAATCTGGTCGCATCTTCATGTGCATAACAAACTGTGAAGCACCTTGAAGTTACTTTCACTCCATGGCCTGTTAGAGAGCAGAGATGCTGTTTGTTTGATCACTGTGTTGGCAATTTACAGTAATCCTGTCTTATGAACAAGTGCATGGATATTAGTAATAATGAAAAATGAATGTTTTATAAATTGCATAGCTCAAAGTGTGTAGAATTATATAATATTACCTATATTCTGAAATCTAAGTGAAAATTTGAAGTTTGTTTATTACAATAAGAAAGAGGAGAATGACATTCGGTTATATTTCTGTTTCTTGATTATTATATGAGAGCATTTCATTTTGCATAAATTGTTAACACATCCTTTGTCTTCAGTGCAAGAACTTGCTAACTTCTCATAGGTTAGTCTCTTCTTTTGGAACTTCAGTATATTTAGAAATACCTTTTTGCACTATTTCTGAAAAACAGGTAGTTGATTGTGCCACATGTACTGAATTTGTAAAAATCATCTTCAATTACTTAGAAACAACTCTGAAACACATTCTTTGCATCTCTTTTACTTTTATTATCACCAGGAATTGGTATTTTGATGGTTATTCTAACAGATGAAAGAAGTGTCAGTATTTTCTTACAGTCAGTATTGTATTTGTAGTATTCTGAAAACTCCAGATATCATATTTGAGGTCAAAGGTTCAGAGTTGATTTTGAATTCCAGTAACTAACCAAGCTGACATGTATCTTTGACAAATATTAAGAGCAGCAGGATTATATCTGAATTACCCCAAACTCTTTCAAAATGGAAAGATCAGGTTTTGCTCATTAATAATCCAACCAATTACTCAGTGGAAAACATTCGAATATTATTAGTTGTATGTCCAATTCCTAAAGAAAGCAATTGCGAGTATTTTACATCAAATTTCATTTAAAACACTTAATGCAATACAATTTAATTCATGCTTTTTTTTTTAATATCTCTGCAAATATGATGTTTCTTAAATATAAAACAGAAATATTTAATAAATCATATTAAAACATAAAAATATCCATTTTATAGCAGTCATAAACACTGAATGAAAGATAGCAGCAGTGTACAAAGTCAGGGGCATCATTCCTCTGGTAACTAGTATGAAACTAAGTAGGCCACATTCATTTGACCAGTTGATTGATTTGAACTAGTTACATAATTTGCAGGCAGATAATAAGTGAGTTAATATGTTCAGTTTTAAAATTATTGTTTTGCAAAATTTCCAAATTTAATACTTTTCTTGGTGTGCAGTATTTTATCCTTAAGTTAAAACATTTGAGCATTGTCATTTGTACATAGCCAATAGCTTGTTGGTTATGTTTTAAAATGAGAAAATTGCTGTATATTTCTTTTATATAAGATACAACTGTTAAGTATCAGCAATGAAATTTTCTGTCTTTATGTTAGACATTGTTATTCTGATTATTATGGGCACTTTATTTGACATTTGCATGTTTTTTTTATAAAATGCTTGAATTTTTTTTATGATGTTCCCATTCAAAAAAAAAAAAAAAAGTTGTAAGTTGTAAACTTACAGCATATAAATCCAGTGGATAGGCTAATCCAGAAATCCTGCTTCTGAGATCAAGCATTGTACTTTTACAAGCCACTTCAAGCTTTCAGTAATCAGGATAATTCTTGCAATAATTAACTACTGAAAATCCTCTAATATGTATGAAGACCTGCCTGTATATTTCTGACAATTATAGAAAACCAAAATGTTATTTTGGTTTTCTATAATTGTCTTTTCAGGGCTAACATGTTAGTAATAAAAAGCAACAACATTTATTTGATATCTTGGTTGCCTCAGTGCATACAACTGTCATAAAATGGTTTGCAAAATACTAAAAAAGACAACTGATAAGAGAACACATGTTTAGTCTTAAAAATCTGACATATGCATATATTTTAAAGTTACAATGCTACATCAAGCCAATTCACTTTTTTTCATATTCTCTGAAATGAGGACTGAGTTTTCACGTAATTTTTTTATTTTTTAAAAAGTTTAAAAGGAAAAAGATCTGTGCTTATATGTATTATGGAATATTAGACAAAGGTCATAATGACTTGCTGTTTTGATGAAATTAGATGACACTTTGAATAGAGTTATGTTAGTTTATGTTGTGTATGGTTGCTATAAAGCATATCTATAGTTTGTAATACCTTTGTGAATCTTGTGTTATAGCAGAAATTTTTTTTCTCTTTATGTTTATTTTATGTGAAACAAAATTGAATGTTTCAGTTTTGTTCAATGCATCTGTAAATAAAATTTCATTCATGATTCAATATTTTAATATTATGCTGAGATTTTAAGTAATGAATTATTTTTTTTTACTTATACTTCAAATTGTTCTCAAAGAAGAAATGCATTTGTTTTGTCAGAGATGTATTTAATGTGAATGTGGCAATGGGGAGCTAATGAAAATGTAATTTCCTCTTTTTTTTTTTTAATCACTGCTAAGAAAATGCTTCGATGTGTTTTTTTTTCATCAACCAAGTTTACAAACACTATGCAAAATTCAACATCATTACTAAATGTAGCTGCTCTTCGTCATGATAAAACTATATAAATCTAATATGCAATCTAATCTCAAAACAATTAGTGAAGAACTGAGAAAATAGAAGACTGGCTGCAGTTTATAAGAAACTGCTTGACTGATGTTGTTTTGTTTTTATCTTTAAAGCTTTTGTGGTATTTAGTTAAATATTGATGTTCACCTTTCTTTTTCTTTTTTTTTTTCAGCAACTGCTTTGCTGTTTTAATTATTAAGAATGTAAATGCCCTTCAGAAATTCCAACAACAGGTTGTCTTTAATAACAATGTTATTGCTTCTTTTTACAGCTGTCAGATGAACAAAATTTGTCAGCTATGAAAGTTCACATCATATTTACTATTAAATAAATTAACATATGACATCACATAAAGGTTATGTTCGTTTCTTGCTCTTTCAAAGGGAATTTTTTCAGGTCTTCTTTCCTGCATACCTTCATTGTGCTTCCCTCTAATTCTCTCTTCTGCTTATTCCCCAGCTGTTTTAATCACATCTGAATGTTATAAATATGTTGAGGCCTGCACAGCATTATGTCACAAATTTTTTTTTATATAACTCCCAACCATGGAAGTTTGTATTTATAGTACATATACCATTGGTAGACTAAGGACTTTTTTTTTTCTGTTTTTATTAATTTATATATATATATTTTGGTATTTTTATTTATTTTTACACACAGTCTGGAAACTTTACTATAGAGACTGAACATGGAACTTTTTCAAGCCACTTCAGATCTCCAAGAAGTAGTGTGGTGGTCACACATCACACAATGAAATTCATCTGTCACCTAATGACAGTCAAAAACATCCATGTCCACAGTGAGATTTTAACCCACATCTTGTTGTTGGAGAGTGGATATGCTAAGTGCTTAACCAATCAGGCTTGCATACGACTATAGTGAACAGCTGGTGAATCACTTGTGACAGATGAGATGCATTTATTATTATTATTAATCAAGCATCTGAGTCCAAATACATATTGCATGAGGTCTACACAACCATTATTCACACAGTACTTATCATACCTCTTCCTAAATTCATTCACTGACATTGCACTTACAGCCACATGGCAATCTATTCCATTTGTTCACAATCCTCTAAGCAAAAAATCTAGTCCTTGGATCTCTGCTGACCACTATTAACTCAACTTCCAGTGGTGACCTCATTCTTCCCCTCCTGCCATATAATGAACAATTTCCCCTATGGCTAATCTATAAAGTCTAGTCGACATCAAGTCTATTCAGTTTGCATAAATTGTTAACACATCCTTTGTCTTCAGTGCAAGAACTTGCTAACTTCTTGTAGGTTAATCTTCTTTTGGAACTTCAGTATATTTAGAAATACCTTTTTTTTTAGAAATATTTAGAAATATCTTCTAACATCTTATTTCGCACTGCCAGAGACATTAGCTGTATTAGTTCATTTTGAACAGTTTTCCCTAAATAGTGATTATGGAGTTCATTTGATTTTATTCTTTGCAGATGCTCTGCCATGACAGAATCAAAAGGCTCTACTAATTGTAGATAATTACCATTGTTGCTTTCTTGCAATCTGTCTGATGAGCCCCTAAATGGGAGACATTGATGGCCGAGAAATTCGACTATAGTGAATAGTCTTTCTAATACTCCATGCCAATGACAAGTTTCAGCACTCAAATTGGTTTGCAAATATGAATCTAATGGGAGTTTTCCCAGAAATAATATACATAATGAATCTAATGTTTTATTACTAAGAACCCTTTTCTTGAGTTCTATCCATTTTTATGTAATTCAAAGTGAATTGACGAGGTTTCATGTTCTTTAAGGGTTTGACTCAAATTTCTGCAGTCATTAAAACCATTCTCAGTAATACAATATTTTAATGGGTGAATAAACAAGCCATATTCTATTAATCTCCTCTCCATTTCTCAGCTTCCTTTTGCCAACTGTAAATCGTCAGTTATTTTTATCTTGAGGGTAATTAATATCTGCTCTTGACTTTGTTGGTCCTTTTAAAACTGCCTCTAATCTAAATGAATCTGTGATAACAGATGGCCAGGTTGCAGGATCCGACATGTTATCAATGATTCCATGGGTGAATTCTCCATGCTTGCTATGCTTGCTGAGCAAGGTCATTAATTGAGAAAGAAGTAATATTTATTTGTTAATAAATGCATGCATTTATAAGCATTCCATTTAGGCTGTTCTTTTTGTAGACAAGATGTCTTAAGCTTGCGCGGCAATAATTGAGCTTTGCGTTGTGTATCAAAGGCCGATGCTTGCTCGTCTAGTCAAAGCTACCTTGGCTTGCTCGGTTGTAGGAGCTTCCTGGTCCTCGCTGCAGCACTGTGATTTTATGCACATGCATAGCCATTTCCGCTCCCTTCATGTCGTCTTAAACACAATGCTATACGCAGTCAAAGTAGCTCTAGCCAGTGAGCTTCAGCCAGCTTAGGAAAATTAAGTTACAACCAACTTTTTATGACGATGTTATTGACCAGTTCATAAAGAAGAACCGCAGAGTAGAATTTGTATTCAAGTAGCTAAATTGAAAAAGATAGAATATCATTTGTAAAATAAATGTTGTATTTGTATGATTAAATGTACATAAATTTCTAAATATATAGTTTTAAATGGTCAGTAATATCATTATTCCGCTAATCAGACTCACAATAACACCTCTCACTCCCTGAATGATAACAAGAGCAAGTGTGAATTTCAAAACCAGCATTCGCCCCTGAATGATTCCATCATCTCCAAGAACAGAATTGATCACACTATTTGCCTCTCCCATAGACATATGCAAAGAAGGCTCATTTTTCTCATTTTTCATATTGCAAAAATAATAAAAAGAGCAGAAAGAAATGCCAGTATACTAAGAACACTGACAAGTAGAGATAAGGATGTGGTCATTCTGCTGTACAAGGCTTTGATTAGACCACATCTGGACTACTGTACATCGATTTAGTCACCTGCATTCCTAGGTAAGAAGCAAGCTGTGGAAATCAGAGGTGAATAACAAAAGCAATATCAGCATTGTGGAATACTGACTATGAAGACAGGTTAAGAGAATGTAAATTACAGATGCTAGTTAATAGACAGAAGAGGGTCAATATGATTTGAGACATAAATTGCTAAGGGATGCTTATCAAATAGATATTGAGGATATTTTTCAAAGGGTTGATGGAGAGAAGGGGATACAGACTTTATACAACTTTCAAGAGGTCATTCTTGAAAGTTGTATAAAGATGTGGTCCATAAAAGAGTGTGCATGACTTTTTTTGCATGGAGAGTGGTTGGTGAGTGGAATTTATTGCCAAACAAGATGGTGAGTGTGCAAACATTGAACAAATTTAAGATGAGGTATGATAAACGTTATCTGTTAGAATGCATCTGACTATAGCCTCCCTTGATGAGTCTTGACTCCAGGAAATGTTTGTATAATAATAATAACAGGCACATTGCAAGTGCCGATATATGTGTTACGAAACCAAAACTAATAATATATTAATATAGAGAAATAATTCTAAAAAGATTCATATTTGTAAATTATGATTGTTTTTACAATAGTACCACATGATAAAGTTTATATTATAACAAATTTACTTTAAACAATTTTCCTCTAAATAGTCTGCCACTGTTCAGCACTCTGATACTATCACATCTTATATCTCCATATTCTACTGCACTTTTGACTTTTTTTTATGACTCCCACCAAAAAAAGTCATGATTTTTTATGACTCCCACCATTGTAAACCAGTGGTACATTAGCACTGTAGATGACCTAAGGATTTTTTTATTATTTTTATATATATTTTTTTCTTTTTTTATTTTTACATAATTTGGAAACCCTGCTCTAGAGACCAACCATTGAACTTTTTCAAGCCACTTCAGGCCTCCAATAAGCAGGGCAATGAAATTCATCTCCCTCCTGTTGTTCTGACTTTATCAGTCCACCGCGATCTTGGTCTTTCTCTAGAACTTTTCCAGCAATCTTGATATCAAACATCTGCTTTGCTAACCTTTTCTCTTCATTCTATTTAAATGACCATACCATCTTAGATTAGCTCTGCTCACACATGCCAAAATGCTAACAATGTGAAGTTCCTTAATAATACATTCATTTTTCACATGATTCTGCCAGTGATGACAGCTGTTCACTCCCATAATTTTTCTTAAAACTCTCCAGGGGCTCTCTCTCTCTGGAGAATATTCTAGTCTTTGATTGTTGAGTGCTTTATTTCTAACCCAACTCCTTAGATCCATAAGTTAAAATTGGTTTGAACTAGAAGTATACACTATCTTGTACTTCTAGTTTAGTGTATTTGCTAATTTCTTTCTTATTTCATATAAATTTATTCATCTAGCTCCAAATACCATACTGGCTTTGCTTATTATGTTGTCTATTTACACATTAAATTTGCCATTTTCATTAAAAATTGCACCTAAATAGCAAATGTTTTACTTATTCTGTAGATTGTCCTATTGAGAATGTAGTTGAAGTTTTCTATGTTCTCAGCTGTTTTCACAGTTTGTCATTTTATTGCTGGTTTTCATACTAAGTTTGTTACAGCTGTTATTCAATTTAGTTAAAAAATTGTGGAGACTTGCACTGGATTTGTTTAGTAGTAAGTTATCTATAAATCAAAGCACTAAGTTTCATATATCCAATTCTGATATGTTTTTTTTTTTCTCTCACTGAAAAATTTACACTTTTTTCTGTTACAAAACAGCAAACTAATTCAAAAGCACTTGCATTACACAAACATAGTATGCAAAAAAAGTTGCAATAGTAAAATTGATAATGGGGAGAAAATCAAAATGTTAAATTAAAAAATAAATATATAAAATATTTCCTGTTACTTGCACACAGTGGCAAAGTTCAGTCTTTTAAATGTTGTTAGGTAGATTTTTGCTTAGAAACTTAAGTTTATTTTATCAGTAAAATTCCACACATCAGCCAGTTACCTTCTTATCAAAGATTAATGTATAAAACAATACTACTTTATTTTGCTAAGATGGGTTTTAATTAGAATATTTTCAGAAAGATGACATTATTGAATTTGCCTTATGAAAAACTTACTTTCATAAATATAATTGGAGCGTTGTGAATTTTGCATAGTTGAAATAAATGTAATATACTACATGATTGGTAATATAATACCTACCAAATATCTTTCCTTACCTTTAAGTGGAAAGGATTGTTTGATCCGGAGAAGATGATTTAAGTTGGACAAGACAGCTTATGGAGAATAAGACTGGATCTACTTTGATAAGTCAGTAGATTTTGTAGATATTGTAATAATAATGATAATAATGCAGGACTGGACAAAGGTACAGAATGACTGAGTGCCAAAAATGTTTTAACCAATAAATTTTTATTGGATACAGTATTTTCAGTCTACCTGAGGTGCTAAAATATCTCACTCCAGTTCAACAGTAATTTTATAATGTTCAACCATTATAGTTTTTGATATTATTTTATAAGTAAAGGAATTTCAGTCACCTTTTATGAAGTTCATAAAACCCAAAGATCTTAATATGTAACAAGTTGAATTTCGAAACATTATTCATATATTTATGTTTTATAAAGCAATTTTTTCATAGTTTTAATACTGAGTGTAGTATCAAAAAAAATTCATTAGTAGAAAAAAGTTTACCTTTTTTTTATAACTACAGTGCAATGTTAGTGATATTCAATCACTGGAGGTTATTATATTATATGTAGAAAGAAATTATGATTTGCTCTAAGTTTGTAATGAAACCAAAGATTTTATAATATGTAATAAGTTGATGTTTTGAGAATCTATTTATACATTTGTTTTACAGGAATAAAGTTTTTTTTTTTTAAAAAAAGTATGTATTTGCCATTTTACTTTTTATCGATGTGTTTCTATGAATACACAAATTCCAAGATTGAGTTTATATGTATAGTAGGGGAGGGTTCCATTTACTATGATCAACTGGGAGAATGAAAAGTCATCTTGTTAAGTGAATTTCATGATTGACTGACATTTGGACTAAGGTTTTTTTTTTTTAAAAAAATAAAAATCATCTGAATTGTTTCTGCATGTTGCTATATAATGACATATAGTGGTGTTTTAATAATTGCTATGTAAAAAAAGTGTTCACAACCTTCCTTTTTCATGAAAATATGTATATTAAAATAAATGCAATTGTAAATTACATTTTCTAATTTACACATACTTTAATTAATATTATAAGAAAAAGTTTTAATGAAAAAATGTTAAATCAGTGTAAAAAACAGCCACATCTTCACCTCTTTCAGCTTGTCCAAAGAAATCCATACATTTTTTTTAAGATTCCATTTGTTTAAAATCATTTCACTAACGTCACTTTGTTTTGAGGGTACATCATAATTAGGTAAACAGTTTTCCAATTCAATGGTCAAGTCTGCTTTTAATAATGCACTCCTCCTTAAATTTTTAATTTAAGGGGAGTCTCATCTCTTCTCATTTTGCTGCTACATGCACAATATATCTTACATAAGATGAGAAGAAAAAGTGAAGATTTGCTCTCCTCCCCCCCTTTATAACTAAGACCATTATAACTTCTACTTTGCCAACTAGAGGAAATTGTTCTAGACCTTTTTTTCAGCCAGTTCCCAAGTTAGCTGATCTTTGATACTGGAAAATGTGATTTTTAACCTTGCAACTCAAGAAAATTGATGGCAGAACTTCCACTATTTTTGAACAATAGCATATAGTGATAATGTTGGGAACCACGAGATGGTTGCCGTTGTTTAACATACTCCCCTTCTGCCTCCCCTTCTCATTGATATTCTTAAGCTGGATATCATTGGTGGCTAAGGGTAGAGATAAGCTGCCCATAAAGCTTCAAAAAGTTAATTAGGCTAAATGGCCTTGCCTACTCCCTTTGCAGAATAAGAGACATTAAAGGATTTATTTTTTACACATAAATATGCATTAAATGGGTAAAATTTTGGTGGACATAAAAAATAGATTGAGTGTACATGGTATTTATTTTATCTTGTGGATTATATTTTATTCTGAAGAGAAAAACACTGAACAGGCAGTATCAGTGCTTTTCTCTTGATACCATCAGTTCATGTACCTCAGAAATTCTTTGGCATGCAAACTTGAATAAGAAATATGATTCTGCTATTCACTTACCCAATTTCCCTAAGCCCCCCCTCATATGTGTTGTCTTCACACCTTGATCAACTGTATTATTTAAAACCCAGATCAGTAAGTAAAAATTGGTTCAAATACTGCCTTGTATACAGCTACTTTAGTGTTTTGACTAATTTCTCCCTTATTTCATATAAATTTATTTAGTTCACTCCCACCTTTACTATTTAGTAATCTACTTCCATCTTTAATTTGCCATATTCACTAAAAAATTATGTGATTTTTGATTAATGTTTTATTTCTAATTCAACTCTCTAATTCATAAGTTAAAATTTGGAGATATTTCTCTCCAGTTCTGATATCAGTCCTAATTCAACTTTCTTTCATAATATGATCCATATGGATGATGAATAACAGTGGAAGTAGTATGCACCATTACTCACACCTGCTTTTGCATCAATCCACCTTCCTGTACTTCATTTCTAACTCATCTTCATCATCATCACAAACCATGAGCTCACTGCCCGTTGGTGTCTGACGTCTTCCATCTTTCTTTGTCCAGTGCACGGTGCCACAGTTTCTGTATACCCATTCCACACCAGTGGAATGGGTATACAGAAACATTGTCTGATTTCATTCTCATTTCTAACTGCTGACTTACAACTCAAATATAGGCTAAGAATTGCTTGATATAATGCCCCATTTATATCATTTAACTGTAGTGTTTTGAATCATTTTTTCCCCTTTAACTCATATCATCCTTATTATATAAAAAAAATCAGTCATTAGCACAATTTATAAACACATACAAGTTTTTGACTACATATACTTTTCTTGACATAGAAATAAAGAAATTAACACAGATTTTTAGGTAAAATAGCAATGAAGAATAATAATGACTGCAAACTGCCATACATCCAGAACACTGCTGACTAACTGCTGACTTACAACTCAAATATAGGCTAAGAATTGCTTGATATAATGCCCCATTTATATCATTTAACTGTAGTGTTTTGAATCATTTTTTCTCCTTGGCACCTTGTCATATTCCTTTACCAGATTTACAATACTTGAAATACAGATCCATCTATTTCAATGTTTTTCAGACCAAAGGTATTGAAATGTAAAATATAAAATAAAACCATGTAAAATAGATTTAGCAGTGGATAATTTGTCTTTATGCATGAGATTCATCTAAAATTGCAGTTCACTTTAAATCATCAATATGATTTGAAGAAGTAATATTATTATAGAGATTTTACTGAACAGTGAGGGAAGTCAACATTTTAAGTCCATATGCCTACAGTCTGTAGTTGTGAAGGGAGAATAAGCATTGCTAGTGATAAGTCCAGCAGGACAAATTTATGTACATGGCATAAATTTGTACATAAATATAGCAACTCTCTCTCTCACATACACACAGGAAGTAGCAAAACTTGTGCAAAGTGCTATGTGGGGGAAGGCAGGGAATTTGATAAGAGAGAAAGGATTCTTGTTAGTTTCTTAAATAGCTGGAGCCGTATTCTGTGCATACATGTTAAAACAGCATGGGAAAGGTTGTTCCAAAGAACAGGTAAATATGAAAGAGTAGAATGAGAAGTTTAATTATGTGTGGATAATTACCAGCAGTTGCTTGTGTTTTTGACATATTTAGAAGAAAGTGTAGGAATAATGGTAGCCAACATGGAGCAGTTTCCATGAAAATACCTATAGAAAAGATATAACACAGATCATGTGTATGATCTGTGTTATCTTTTCATGTGTGTGTATGTATGAAAGAGAGATTTTATCTATTTAAGCAAATTGTCATGTTCTGGATAACATTCTTAGATAGGTTTCTGGTGCATTTACTCCAAATGTGAGAACAGTATTCTAAGGTTGGGTGGATTTGAGATTTATATAAGGTTAGTAGTTGTATAGGTGAAAAGTAATGTCTTGAATGTAAAAGCTAGAGGTGTAAGCCAGCACAAGAAGAGAAATCTGATCTTGATTGGAGACGAGAATGTTATAAAAAAAAAAGAGAGATGAAGTGAAATCTTTTTTTTTTCCTGCTAAAGAGATCATTATTTCTAACTGTTTTGGAAGATCTTGAAGCTTGAATCATTTGATTACTGGAAAATTTGTTGAATGAAGAAGAGGAATAGAATGTACAGTTATTAGCAAACCTGTGAATAGAATTTGAGATTAGTGAGAGAAAGTTGCTCATATATAGGAGAAAGAGTTTGAGCAAAACATAGAACTCTGAGACACTTGGCAGCACTGGAGAAATCCAAAGAGAGGAAATTGTCGTCAGTCAGCTACATTTTAAATGTCATAAGCAACCATATGTTTCTCCAAACCTCTTCATGATTTGTATCCAGATTGAGCTTTCTATGAGTTAGCTAGGAGATCTGCTGGGGAATGAGAGGAGATAGAATTCATATTAGTAATTACTAAGTAACTAGTGGACCTCTAGATAATAAGCTGTTGATGACTTTCTCCATTTTTTTGTCAGAAGATGGGGCTGGATGTAAACTTATTTTAATGGTTCTGAGTAGATTGATTCTGACAGCTTACACTGGCAATATAGGATGATTGTTAATTCTGGAGTGTGAATTTTAAGGACATTTGATATGGGGTTGAGTAACTTATTTGTATTCACCCTCTTGAGTTTTTTTTTTGCAAAATATCCGAGGAGGCATGCACCGAGATTTGAAGACTGTTGCCAAAAAAAAAGTCAGCCTGTATATCTTTGGATGATGTTAGAATAGTTGTGCCAAATAGCTTTAGCAAGGGACCAGAAAGCTTAAATGTCATTTGAGCATGCAAGTTTTCTGGCAGGTCCTTTCAAAATTTGATTTGGATTTGATGGTTAGTTTACATTACAGCCTGCAACAGATGTTAAAGACTGCAGTATACGTTGAGTGTACATCTGAAGATTTCGATAGTAGCCATTTAAGGTAGTGGTAGGATCAATACCCTATCATGTAGGTTATTCTAGCTGCATATCATTAGGTACCATTGTAGTGCCAAAAAACACAAGTCTGAGATTGACTAGGTGAAATTCAACCTGCATAAAAAGAAATGGCGCACTTTTTTCATAGTTTCTTTAATGGTCATTGAAATCTTGACCATGCCAAATATTAAATGGATAACTTATACACTATATTATTTTATTCACAAGAAGAAGCTGTTTATATATTGATTATGCAATAAAAATCAAAATATAATATAAAAATATAAATTCTGAAAACTTTTCGATCATTCCTGCACCTGTAAGTGTGCATCTGCTAAGATAATTACTTATGGCACTGTATTAACCTAAATTAATAAGCAGAGTAATCTAGTGTCATAATGGTACAATGAAGTTGATTCCCATTGGTTGAATTACTACAGCATTAAATGCCTTTATGTTATATCTTTTGCTATCAAGAAATATATAATTGGCACTAATATTGAACAATGCAGTACAAGAGCAATAACATCTTGTGATAAATGTTTAAATAGTGATAATGTACCCAATAATAATAGTAAGCTTTAAAAACAGAGCTCCAAATTTGAAATTAAGTAGTAATGAAATGGTTCACATAATTAAATATTTCTTGTTTTTTAATCAAGTACTAAAAATGCAGCTTTTGAATGAAGATATATACCAACATAATGTTTATGATAATTTAAACTATACACACCTGAGACATGATCGTTGGCGAGCACTTGCACATTTAATTTTAGTTTTGCCAATGACGATGCCTCAGTCAATTTGCATGCTTTGCTAATTAGAGCCTGTCAATATACAAATCCGCTATTTCCCCCCCTTGTTTCAGCTAGTATAAAAGAATAGTTAATATCGCTTTTCGTCTTACGCATTAAAAAGAACTGAAGACCAAATTCTTAGCGACTTAAACGAAAATTTGGCTAGAAATCCTAACTTTACGTAAGCTGACACCCACACCATCCGTCATTCTTGTTTACAGGAAGATACAAAAGCGATAAGATCGCTACATACATTCTAGAGATCACATTTTCTTGTTAAGCCTTTCAAGGTCTAGGCCGTTACTATAGCAACGCGAAGTTTGACGGAAGGCCCAAGACGGTGGATTTGTTGTTACAACCACGTCTCGGTGTGAGATATAGCGTGGCGCCGACGTTAGAGCGTGCATTTGGGAAATCCTCATTTTCGAAATATTTCCCTTAATTGTGAAGTACGCGCTTATAACCTCGTGTAAAGCTTCGCTAGTTTAGGGTTGATAATTTATATTAGTATCTAGCTGGGGAGAATTCTCCATACTTGCTGCGCAAGCTCATTAATTGAGAAGTAATATTTATTTGTTAATAAATGCATGCGTTTATAAGCATTCCATTTAGGCTTTTATTTTTGTAGACAGAAGACATCTTAAGCTTGCGCGGCAATAATTGAGCTTTGCGTTGTGTATCGAAGGTCGATGTTTGCTCATCTAGTCAAAGCTACCTTGACTTGTTCGGTTGTAGGAGCTTCTAGGTCCTCGCTGCAGCACTGTGATTTTCATGTGCGCGCATAACCATTTCCGCTCCCTTCACGTCGTCTTAAACACGAGGCCATACGCAGTCAAAGTAGCTCTAGCCAGTGAGCTTCAGCCAGCCTTTACAAGTATGCATGTTGCTTGGGAAAATTACAACCAACTTTTTATGACGATGTTATTGACCAGTTCATAAAAGAAGAACCGTAGGGTAGAATTCAAGTAGCTAAATTGAAAAAAATAGAATATCATTTGTAAAGTAAATGTTGTATTTGTATTTGTGGAGCCACACTAACACTGACCATCGTGTGTACAATACTTGTCACATGTCGTTTTGAATTGACTCACCGAAAGAGCACAAGTATGGAAGCCATTCCACTCATTTCCCACTCTTCAATCGAGAAGTTAGCCCCCACATCCTTGCTAACAATACTTTTATTCAATTTCCATGGATGATTCCTAGTTTCCCCAAATTAATCATATAATGAAAAATTTTGTCTGTATTAATGCTATAAAAACTTTAAATAACATGCATCTATCATACCCTCCTTTTCTGCCTACCGACTAATTTCTATAACCCACCACAAATCTTCAACCTGTCTTCATAAAGAGCGTTCCATAGACCTGCCATCATCTTGGTCACTCGCCTCTGGATCCTTTTCATTTCCTCCACATCCCAAGAAACAGGCTATCAGATCTGTGCAATGTACTTCAGATGGGTGTATTAAAGAAGTGTAATAATAGGCTGACCATATTTCCCTGACACAAAAACGTGACGGGGTTTATGTAATATTCTGTATTCATAAAAAAGTAAGACGATAAAAAAAAAATATTACATAAACATATTGGGCTTACCATTATTCTTCAGTAACAGAACCTATGCAAAAAATGTAAGTAGATGTAGAGGAGGACTGTATTTCACCGCGATCGTACCATGAATATTTCTCTGATGAAGTAATCTTATGCAGAAAATTTCGGTCTTTCAACACCTTATCATAAAACTTCTCACACTCCATGACACAATTTTATCTTACAACTAACATAGTCCTCATTGTCTCAACACTTAATCGAAATTTCTCCTTTGACTACATATTGTTCATAACAGAAAATATTCTCGCACCTGGAAGACAAAGAATAAATTCTACAATATTACAAGTCTTGAAAGTCTAATCGTTTTTCGCTCATTTCAGAAAAAATCTCTACCCATCTATCAGATACAGGAATGTTTTCTTTATTCCATGTATCCAACTGTCTCACAATTATAGATTTTATGAGGATCCACTGATCAAATACACGAGTTTCTTCTGTTTCTGTGCATGTGATGAGTTCCTCGTTCAGGCCGTCCTGTATTTCTTTCCATTCAGCTTGTCCAGTTTAATAAATTTGAATTCTTTCTGGAGATCATCATTAAAACTGCAGTTTCGCCTCTTTGACATTGCAAGAATAGACATAAAACTTTAAAAAAATATGAAACTTAAACCATCGGCATTGAATAACAAAGCCACCAGTAAGCATACAGACAAAGCAAAAACTAACGCTACAGCAGAACAGATGCCGCGTCTGAGATGCGCAAGTGTTGCCAACATGTAGATTTTATTTTCTCTGAATAAATCACTGCAGATATCGATATTTAGTATCGAACAATGCAACTCCATGGTTATATAAATTACTGGTATCCATGATATTGATATACGAGTATAGGTTATGAAAAATAATTTATGATTGATCAATATTAAAGTATATTTATAGTTATTAAAAACGGGACAAAATTGGCATTTTTATTAAAACGACGGGACGGCCAGGAAATATGAAAAAAAAACGGTGCGTATGGTCAGCCTATGTAATATCTTTATCTCTGCTTGTCAGTCTATTCTTCAATAACCGGATAATAATGTGAGCTCTTTTAGCCAATCTTACAATGACCTCTAGACATCTATTACAATAAATGTACTTTACTTCATGGTTTACAAACATCCCCATTCCCTAGTCTCATTAATTTCTAGCAGTATAGTGGATAGCTTGTAGTCTTTTAAATCCCAAGCTTTTGTCCATACTGTATATTTCCTGTAAGATCTCTCTATTATCTTTATTCACTATTTGCACCATGCAATTTTGCATTATTAGTAAATAACCAAATAATGACACAGCTGTGTTTATAGTAGCCTGAGTGCACAGACCTGTGCCACACCACTAGTTGCCTTTTCTTGGACTCTACTACTCTTATGTCAGTTCATCAGCTACTGTTTTATCCACATTTTCCATGCAGTACCTGTGAAATGTTTTTGCAAAATGGAACAGTAGCATTGTATAGCCAATTTCACCTGTTTCCACCCCATCTGTTACTTTATTATTAAAAACAAAATGAGTAAATTGCTGAGGCATGATGTACCTTTGGCATTACCCTTCCCCCACACAGCATCCTATTCCTATCCAACCATTCCTGAATTTTGCCCTTAACCCACTTCTTCAATACCTTGGCCAACATTCCTGAGGTGCTGATCAGTCAGTAATTTCCTACCTCAGTGCATGTTATTTCAGACAATAATATACTGTGTTGCGATTACGAACCACGAGATAGTGTTATTTCTCTACCATATTGTCTTCACTGGATAGCGTTTAAAATTAGTGATAGTCTTGGGCCAGCTTGGCTAGTGGTGGAGGTTTGACTCCTCATTTTCCAAAAGGAAGAATATCCAAATGGGTTAAAACTGCCTCAAAATTTCCCTGTGGAAAATAATAGGCATTAGCTCGTTTTTTCTTCTTCTTATCTTAGATTCTCCTTTATGCAACAGTTCTATTTTCTTCTCTGTCCATGCCCTTGGGACCATTCCACAGCTGATGTGATGCTCACACAATCTGGTCAAAGACAGCAGTTCCCTAGTACATTCTCGTAATAAGTGAGCTGATATGCCATGCCTGTATTCACATCAAGGTTCTATAATGTACTATACATATGTATTTCGTCGACCCGTTTCCACATGGCCTTGTCACATCTTTTAACTCAGTATCTCCACCTGGATGATACACCTTTGCAAAGTGAACATTCAGTTATTCAACTATTTCGTCTGGTTTAGGCACCCCCTATTATCAGAATTCATCAAAAGTAATACTATAGTCATTCTTCCTTTTATTTGGCACATGAAGAAAGAATTCTTTCGGATTACCCTTGGGTCACTCATCCAAATTTCCTCTCTGACTTTGTTTTGCCTTTCTCCTTACTATACTGGTCATTTTCCTGATCTGCTTATGACCTTGCTCATTCATTTTCTTTAAGTTCCATCCACAAACTTTTGGTAATTCCTTATTAAAGGAGCAACTCGTCCATTTAATTCGTACTCGATTTATCCTCTTGGCGCTAGGTATGCAGTTCTGCAACAACTTCCTTCACATACCCCTTGACCATTTTCCCATACACTACTAACATCCTTTCCCTGCAATTTCTTATTCTATGGCACTGCTCCGAGCAGTCTTGTGAGTTTCATGATTACCAGTTCTGTAATTCCATGTAACCCTTCTTTAGTGAGAAATCTATATGTTTAGCTACCTCCCAGGTCAAAACTACATGATCGCTTTCACCATTTAGGGGCAATGTGGCCAACTTGATTATTATAGACAAACCCTCTGACAAAATCGCAAGAACCATCACTCTTAGTCCCCCCCGGTACCTTCCATCACATGCTGCCTCAGGTAATTATTCCTAAGTAGTTGCATATATTCCATTTTCTTTTGCTCGTGCGACTTTTCGTCCTTTCACTTTATGTCCACATAGTTGAAGTCTCATTGAGCTTACTTGCCACTCCCTACTGTCCACATCATTTATTGTATCCCCTGGCCTATAAGCAGAAAACCAACTATGCATTTGGTTATATTGGCCTCTATCATCAGTAATACCTCTCCTCATCTCGTTCGCTCTGTTTGTCCTGAAAATTCTATACCCCATTGAAATATTGAAAATAGTCTAGTCTAAATAGAAACTACTGTGCTTTGCGTCAACATTGTCTATGGCTTAGTTCTGGTTTACTTGTATATTTTACACAAATTATTTTGAAACGTATGCTCAAAGTGCTGAGGTCCTAACACAAATATTTAATTTAAAAGGAAATAAAACATTTGAGACTAAATGAATATAATTATTTCTTATTATATCGTAGGAAATAACAAAAAAGAGTGCTGATTGTAATTCCCTTCTTTACACGAAATTCAAGCAATGGTATGAAACAGACTACACTAACTCTCACAGGTGTTCTGAATTACAGATGTCGGAATTAATGATACAACTGTGTGTAGTAAATGAATTTCTGATTTCAGAATGTTCAAGGTTGATATTTCGTCTAACATTTCCAAACCTGTTATATATAATTACAAAGTTTATTATTTCGTGTGTGCGTGTGTGTTTAATTTTTTTTTAGCATCAGCATCCTTCCTTTTAACATCTGAAGTAAATTTAAAATTGCCAACAGCTGTGAAAATTATAAATCTTTCTTCTGTCTGTGCATAGTTCTATTACAATAAATGTACACAATTATTGTCAACACTTGCCGGTGACACTACTATTTTAACGTCTTGCGATTTATTTGTAGGTGGCGGACACTAGCCACATATATATTTATTATTTTTAGCTTATTTATTGATTTTTTATTTATTCTGTCGACGGTAGACTTCTGAATTTTTTACTAAATATATTAAATTGTAAGTGAAAGGAAGTGCAAATTTTTTAAAATATATATATAAAAATTCGCAGTAACTATTAAATTCAACATTGCACGAAACTTTGAACTTGTATTTCATATAGAAGACGTCAGTTTAAACATTGAATCAGTTGCATTTCAGGCGGTTATGATAACTAACTTAGAAAGGATGTAAAAAATATAATAATAATAAAATAGAAAAATGAGAGTCCTCTGTTGTACATAATAATTAAGTGCCTGTATGCTGCCAACACAGAAAAAGCACCGTTTTTGTATAACCAAAGAAATAACTGATTAAGTAGAAATCGTCCCACATTTATTATATTTATGATTTTTCAAGTAATTTTTAAATTACTCTAATTTGAGGTTTTAGTTATTAAATTTTAACTATCATGAATTTCTTTATTTTATATATTTTCTTTACTCATTTTCTTTGTTTTAGTGATATATTAAATATCACTAATAAAAAAGACAAAAATTAATTTCTTTAAAATCTTATTTAATATCAAGTATCACAGCATCGAGGCAACTTGTAGCAAAGGTGGACCAAGCTACACATGTTATCATAATGTTCTCGCTTTCGGAAATTGATGTCTTAGTAAGTTTCCACAAATAGCCAAATGCTGCTTTAGCTACTTGGCGAGAAATTGCTATGTTATCTTTATTGTAAATATGTATTGATTTCTTTAAGTTTTTGTAATCACCTAATAGGCATTGGGTGATTACAAAAAAAAAAAAAAATGTTTAACCGTTGTTACATTTATTTATGCCAGATTTGAAAAATAAAGTTAGAATTAGCTAAGAGAACTAATGCCTATTTAGACACACCGCTTGTAGTCACGTGTGTACCTATTTGGACCACCTGTATTGTAGATCCATGTAAGCATTTCGCATTTGATGCTGACGGGCATAAATTTATTTATTTTTTTTTTAATTTGCAAATTTGTTAATGAATTATGCAGTCAATATCTTTAAAATAATAAGTCATGGAAAATAAATCATATATAGCCAGAACATGTAACAATGGATATCTTAAAACCTTTGGCAAAATATGCATTTTTATGCACAGAGGTAGATAAATGTATAGTTTAGTAAGATTTTTAAATAAATGCAATTAATCTTTCACAATATGCCGTGATTGCAAAAAAATATATATATATTATTCTCGATTGCGATTTATCTGTTCTGATATAACTAGAAAAACAACCGTTCTTATCACTTCTTTCTGTCGTCTGCTTTCCAGGAAATGCTTACACAGCAGGCAATTGTCGTCTGCATTCTGTATGTGGTACAAGACAACGAGGCTACTTGTGCTACAGTGGTCATCTACAAACATGAAACGTTCTCAATACACTTCTTTTATGGCGAAAACAGCAAATATATCTAATACAGCTGAAATGCTCCTGTTGGCTCATAGGTTTGAGAATGCTGTTAGAAACTCAATTTTTTTCTACTATAGTTGTTTTCGAGAATGTGTGCATAGACACAGCTGTATGCACGAAGTATTGCGTCGTTCTAATTTACATTTTGACCTAATCAGATGAAGTATTGAGGTAATTAGATGATAATAATAAGATGATAGTATTTAGTTATTTCTATTCACAAAATTTTAGATTTTGTATGGTATTTTTTGCTCTTTCATTTTTGCTATTTGCATGAACTGCAGTTTAATGTCTAATGCAGGTTCTTGTCCTTATATAGGAACCACATATGAAATATGACAGGTAGCTGCTTGCGTCACTAATTATTGCCTTTTAATTATAGTAGGCAACTCTTTTAAGATGTCGCTATCTTTATTAATGCATTTTTAACTTTACTATATAACTTCACTGTATCATTTTCTTTCTCAACTAGGCGCGTAAACAGGAGAGTTCTTAACTATCTCGTTGCTTTTGTCTTTAAGTTAGAAAGACGTTATTGCAAATCTTATATAGTGGCGTCATTCATTACTATAGCAATTGAAGGGGAACTCCCCCCCCCTTTTGTTTGGCTTATGTACGGTAAACTGAGCATTTCTATTGTTATTATAAACAGTGATCCGACTGGGAAGACTGGATAAATTTTAACATCGATCCCAAACACTAACTTTTATTAAAATCCACAACGCCAGTGGGATCATTATTTTATATAATTTTTAGTCCTTTCGCCTAAATTTTCCATTGAAATGGTCCTGCTTAAATAAAAATAAAAATTAAAGTGACAACAATAGTAGAGATATCAAATTGAAGTACATTCTGTCTAATAGGCTTAGGCCAGCACTGAGAGCTGGCTTATGCCTATCGAAGATTCATAGGCATCTGAGGAGGAGATTTGCCGGCCTGGTTGACCGACTGATTATCATACTCACACCTCCAATCAACATTGCAGGTTCGAATCACAAACACCCTGGGCAAGGGTGTTTGTGATTGTCTTTAGGTGGGAGATGAATTTCTAATATCTATCTATCTATCTATCTATATATATATATATATATTTTTTTTTAAATTAAACTTGATAAAATAAACATTGGAAGATAGATAACAAAGAAGGACTATTTACATATTATAAGAATGTATATTACACAGAAAAAAAAGGATTTTCTTTTTAGATGTACAATAGAAATGAGATAAAAAACAGGATACATTAGTGGTAGACAGGATGTGTCTTTTCAGTAAGAGTCAATATTACAGTTCACTATCACTTTTAGTTATTTTTCAACTGAAGTGTATTGTCGTCGGCAATCCAGAAAAGGGTACCAGTTGGATTCCACTCCTCTATAAATTTTGCGACAGTTCCTGTTTCTTTGTAATAATCAAATTCCAGTGAAACCTACTCTCATCAGGGTTTGTTCCGATTCAGTGATGAATGGGTGCCGGTTATTTCTTGTGTTCTTAAGGTAGAATCTGTAAATGACGGCCTTGGCGCAGTTGAAGAGGAAATTGCATATTCTGTGTTTGTTCTCTTCTGTATGGACTAAATTCGAGTAGTTTTCTTGGCTGTGTGCGTAGTTACAGGTGCTAGAGGCTGTATCCAGGGCGTAGGTGATCATCGCTTTGTTTGCGGGACAGGTTAGATTATGTGTGTGTTCCAGGTATTGCCGTGCCGTGGGTAGGAGGCGTCCTTGTGCAAAACTTTTTTCAGCGCCCCCATTAAATAAGTTTCCATGAAAAATTTTTGCGAAATATTTTACTTTGTTAAAAGTACAAAACAGTTTATACACACACATAAAAATAAATTTTATTTAACAGTAGAAGAACATTGTAACTTCTTTCCCCTGATGCTACGGATATTGGTAATGTTAAATAAATAGGCATCACAATCGCAGTATTCGGAAACGTGTCGGTTAATTTATTTTCGTATATATAATTTAAAACATCCTGAGGAGCTGACTCTTTTTTAATAAAACATTGCAAAGTTTTTAATTCCTCAAATAAAGTCATACCATCAGCATCGCGATTGTCGGAACCTTGATTGTCGCTCAGATTTAAGTGCAAATCTTTACAATGTTTCATTAAATCTTCATCGCTCCAATCTTTTAATTTGCTAATGTCTCTTATAACTTTAAATTCCTCGCTATTTTGTTTTAAGAGCATGAATCTTTCCGTGACTGAAGTTATTGTCGTGTCTAAAATCGCGAAGATAAAATTTATTTTAAAATTTTGTTTAGGATCATGCGTTGTCTCATCTGATGCTTCGTAACCAAACATTTTTGTTTTTGTTCTTTTGCGAATGTCTGGAAAAATAGGATCAATATTAAGATCGTTTGCTACTTCTTTTGCAGTTCTAATAATATTTTCAACATATTGGTCTGTTCGGCGAGTATTTAATTCTTTTATAAGATAATCAAGATTTTCTGTAATTTTTCCTATATCAAATGTCGGATTCTGCATTATTTTGCTTGCAACATTTACGCGACTTAAGATTTCGTACCAAACATGAACAGAGCAAATAAATCTTTGAAATTAAGTTGTCTGCCTGAACTCTAGAATCAATATCTTTAGTTTCATCTTCCGTGATATCAAAAAGAGTCTGGTAAATTTCCTTGATATTATTTTTAAGGATTTATTGCTTCTACTCTACTTTCCCTAGTAGCAGAAAGTGGTTTCAAATTTAAAACAGGAATATGTTTTTTTATAATTATTTCTTCAAAGATATTGAGAAATAATTATATAATTCCTGTATTACCCCCCAAAAATTTACAGTTTCACAGGATATCTTAGCTGCATCATTAACTATCAAATTTAATGAATGGGCAGCACACGGAATAATAATAAAAAAAAGCCCTTGAATTTATTTCAAGGATTTTTAACTGATTTTCAAACTTAGCAAAAATATAATAGATGTACTTACTTTACGTGAATAATAATACAAATTCACAAAAAATTTACTAAATAACAATAAATATATTTTATAAAACAAAAGGCAACTAATTGCACAGTAATACTGTTACTGTAACGCACAAATGAAATGATACAAAATACACCAAAAAAAAGTATCAAGAAAGGGCCAATTGCAGTATGTGTAAAAAGTTTTATAGCTCATAAATAACCTATGTTTATTAATTTAATTCGAGCCGCTTCAGCCTGACGCGCCGATAGTCTATCCCGAATATATACGGGATTTTTAGCTATGGTCCCTCAGCTGATTAATATGTTTATAATTTATAAACTAAATTTTATTTTCTATCAAAAATCCAAAAATAAGTACACAATTAAAATCAAAGTCAAAAATTGTCCAAAGTCACTTAAACCCAGAATACACAATACACTCAATATGTTTCACATTCAAAATTGAAATAATGCTCAAAAAAAATGTAAGTGCATATTTGGATAGACGCTATTTCGTCTATCCAAATGTATATAAGATCGTTATATTCACCTATGTTTCAGACTATATATTTTTAAATAGATCAGCGTTTCTGAAACTTCATATTTTCGTGTACCCCTTCTTTAATTTTCATTATTACCAAGTACCTTTTCAAAATACCCTTATCAAAATAATAATAATAATAGCAATAAATAAAAATATATTTCATTGTAAATGTCTGTTTTATTTGAATTTAGATATACATTTAAACAAAAAAATATGATTTATTTTTAATAGAACAAAATTTATAAAGATACTATACATTTTTACTTAATATGAATAATTTATCATCAATGATAGGAGATATAGAAATTGCCTTTTCTATATCTGCTATATTGCTCTCTTTTGTGCGTTTTATAAATCCAGTCTTTAACCAATGATCTATACTTAAGAATTTTAAGCTAAAAAAATTACCGTATTTACTCGACTATAACTCGTACTTTTTACCAAAATTAAAGCTAAAAAATCGTGGTCCGAGATATATGCGGGGAATTTCGGAAACTAAAGTTTTCAGAGAAAAAAAAAAAACAACCTGAAATGGGTATGACTTACCAAGAAGCTTTTATTCTCCATCACTTCTTCTGTCCTGGAGAGCGGTTTCCTTGTGTGCAATCAAAGTTATCTACCCAAAGAGAGTCATCTTCTTTCCCATTATATCAAGCAAAAAGTACCAGCAATTTAAGACTTGAGATACGTAATGAACAATCCTTGACAAATTACTAATGAGAAGTGAAAGATGTGCGCGATTGTAGGCCAGTATAGAAAAAGCAACTATTAAGAAGTGCATATGATTGGTGCGGTATTAACAAAAGATCGTCGCGCGACCCAAATAAAAAAGCTGACAATTGAATTGAAATACTAATTCTCTTAAACCGATTTCCATAATATCTGAAACGCATTCACTATATATTTCTTAGTTTTAACACGTTCATGACGGGGTAATGTCAAGCAAAACCATATGTTGCACCTGCAACATGTGGTTTGCTTGAATGTATATACAGGGTGTCCCAAAATTCACGCAAGAAGTAATTTTGATAGAAAACACAGGTTTTTAATTAAAAATGGTAATTTCTTATTGATTCATAAAGTATACAGTACAGGGTTATGCATGGAATAGCATATCGGGTAAATGGCCTCCACGGCTTTGCTGGCACATACGCACTCTTTTGTCGAAATTTTCCATGACCGTTTTGCATAAATGTGGCTGAATTTCGTTGATACAGCGCTCAATTTCCTCCTTCAAGGCGTGAGTGGTCGTGGGCTTGTTGGCATAAACCTCAGACTTCAAAAAAAAACCCAAAGAAAAAAGTCCAACGGCGTTAAGTCACATGATCTGGGCGGCCAATTCTGATCACCAAAACGGGAAATTACACGACCAGGAAATGACTCGTGCAGTAATTGAATTGTTTCTCGGGCTGTATGGCATGTGGCACCGTCTTGTTAAAACAGCATGTCGTCACATCCATATCTTGCAATTTAGGCACAAAAAACTGATTATCATGTCGCGATAGCGAGCACCATTAACTATTATTGCCTTACCAGCCGCATTTTCGAAGAAGAGTGGACTGATGATGCCTCCAGCCCAAAATCCGCACCAAACAGTGACACGTTGCGGATGCATTTGTTTCTCAACAATCACTCGTGGATTTTCTGAACCTCAAATGCGACAATTTTGTCGATTAACGAAGCCATCAAGATGAAAATGAGCCTCATCGCTGAAGATGATTTTGTTCAAAAAATAAGCATCCACTTGTTCCATAATCCATTCAACGAACTCTCTTCACTGTGTGTGGTCAGGAGGCTTCAGCTCTTGAGTCAATTGAACTTTGTAAGCATAAAGATGCAAATCTTTCGTGAGAATACGCTGTAGAGAGCTTCTTGAAATGCCCAATTGAAGACCACGGTGCCGAATTGATGTTCCTGGACTCTCAGCAACACTCTCACGAACTGCTTCGATGTTTTCTGTTGAACGACTTGTTGAAGGACGGCCAGAGTGTATAAGATCACTAATTGATCCAGTTTCCTTGAATTTTTAAATTAATCTTTTCACAGTTGATGAAGTTAAATCACTATTCCGACCATATTTTGTACGAAAATTGCGAACTGTAGCTGCCAAACCTTCATTATGTTTAAAATATTGCACAACAATGAAAATGCGTTGTTCTTTCGTGTAGCGCTCCATTTTTAATAACCTTGAACTGTCAGCTGTCACGCTGTCTTTTTTTTCTCGTTGGCAACACTTTACCGCACAAATGGCGCTAAATTTAAATCTTGTGTAAATTTTGGGACACCCTTTAGCAGTTTCTGTTGGAGAGAGGTGTGATTCATTAGTTAGTGTTTATATTCCCATTTGTCTGCAATTGCACTATTTGTTGAGAAATATATTACACAGTCTGCAAATGTCTGTGAACCTTACATGTCAGTGACATGATAAAACTAATTGGTTTTCGTGTTTCTGCAGTGTAATGCTTGGGATGGCGTATTGTTTACTGCAGGGAGCGAATTATCGCTCCAATGTGAAATTCGGGGCGATAGAGACTCGCAATTTGAATAGGAGAATTCATGCATAATATAATTTAATATATATATATATATATATATATATATATATAGACTATAAAAGTTTATGAAATTCACATCGTATGATACTTTATGGGTTGTTTCCTTAAGTATCTAATAAGTGGATTCGAAAATGCTTTGTTTTAGTATGTATGACTATAATTTTTTTATTAATAAAATATAATAAGCACATATTTAACTGTCAATGGGAAATGGCGCCTTTTTTATTTGCTAACTAAACGCTGTATTCTTGTAAATTATCTTGAACGAGCGCCCTTGTTAAGCAGCACTGTGAGGCAGGCTGCCTCTATGCTACATCCTGTCGACGGTACTGGGCAAAGCACAGCGTAAGAATGAATTCACGGTCTGTCTTAAACAAACAATTTCTACCATTGTGTAATTTATATAGTATGATATAATTCAAGAATAAGAAAATGTATATATATTTTTTATTATTTCCCGTGGTGAAATGGCACCCCTATCTTCAAGCGCCCTTGTGCGGCGCACAATCTGCACAACAGTACGGCTCGGCCCTGGTTCCAGGGTGCCTGGAACTTCGCAGAATAGACACTGATCCGATTGTCGTAGCTAAAATTTGTGGAGCTTAGTAGGAGTTGGCAAGATGTTATGCCATAGCCTCCACTATATGTCGGAATCTGGTTTGGCACACCTCGATTTATATGGAAGATCCCACTGAAAACTGGGTGGCATGTGTAGCTTAGTAAATGACAGGATTAAGGATGAATATACGAAGGGCGAAGTTGGAGGCACTGATATGAGGAAATGGTATATTTTCTTGTAGTTGGAGGGAAGAATTGGAAGTGAGGCTTCAGATGATGCAAGATGAAAGGTAGGTTCCCCGCAGTTTCTAGAAGAAATACGGATTCCCTGAGGCGTAGCGATATCTGGGAAGTCTTTTACAATAGCAACGTGCATCAGTTGATATTGCTTTTCAATTTTGGAGTTTTTTTTAATGGTAAGCCTATTAGTGTGTTCCAGTTTAGCGTTTGGGTCCACACGTTTGTGGACTACAGTATCAGTGCTCATCATGGTGTTACTGGCGCTTTAGAACCTATCACTGATTGTAGCCGGTTTTTGCGTGCTACCCGTTTTAATACTCCTCCTGTTCCTGTCAGTCGTTTCGGTAGCCGCCCTGGGTGCTTTCCTGCACTACTGATGCCAGAACGTCTCCACTTGTCGATTACATCGCCATGCCTTACTTGCTTGCGCGATAGATCGAATAACTCAGAACCGGCTGAAAAACTTCCTATACTCTGCAACTAGAATCGAAATTTCTTTTGGAACAGTCTTTCTTTCGGAGGTTCTAGCTCTATGGAAGTAAACGGCGTTACACACGACAATACAGCATCTGTTTATAAATAAGAATGCTATAATATTTGATAAACGCTGTGCTGATTATGAAAAATAAAGATCGCTTAAAATGTGTTGAATATTAAATAGCGTGCAAAATCTATATCTGTATAGAAGAAAATAAAGTACACCAAAAATGATGCTTATTGTTTCAAAAATGTGAATCTGCATTGGCTGATAACCTGACTTATCTACAGTTTTTTCTTTTTTTTTCCTTAAGTCCACCAGAAATAACACAAATGCATCCTGATCGACACTTTATAAAATTCGTCTCATTAATAACATTGATTCACTTTTGCGCAGATGACCACTGGAACGTTGCATAGTACGAATTGCATAACTTTTATTGAACTTTATCAACTAACATATTACATTGTTTCAGAATTTTGACTACAGCTACCCAGTAGTAATAAAAATATTGCAGACTAAATAAAGCTGTTCACTGTGTTTCATGACACAGATTGGTGTATAGCAAAATAAACTGCCAGCCTAATGGTTGTCAAGTGCAGACTGGTGTGATTTTCTTCATGCCTTACCATTGGTATGGAAGATGACAGGAGATGTGTCAGATCGCATGAGTCAGCTTCCAATTATTGGCTACTCAGCTAAAATGCTCTAATCTCAAAATGGCAGCAATCCGTCTCTTTCGCTGAAGAACCATAATACTTCTGCTGCTACCGTCTGGGCTGAGCTGAAGAACTTTTTTTTTCTTTTCTTTTTTGTAAGAAGTTTCGTACAAATGTTTCTATGCCTTTAGAGTTAAACCTGTCGGATCCATGTCTTTTTAGTCAGTTTTCTGTAATAAAACTAACCACAGAATTAATAACAAATATTGAAACATTAACGAGTAAATTAACAGCAGATTGAATAAAATCTTTCGAATAATTTTTTAAACATGTAATAAAAGCAGACGAATCCTTATGTTTGCTCTTAGGATGAATACTAATTATACAAGTTTCAAATGATTAGAGTTTTTTAATTTTAATTCATAGATTCATAGATAATTTCTCCAAAACAGTACATTCATGCGGAAATTAACAACAAAATACTTCAATTTTATTTAAATATTTTTACTGAGTTTTTGCGTGTTGCATTGTGAAGAATATCCTTTTTTGTTGCCTAGTTACGGCTTAGCAGACGACTTTACGATTTCTCATTGCTGATATCACTATTCATTTTCATTCGTTGTGCCCTCTACAGACAGAATTTTTTTAAAAAAATAACCGATATTGAAAAAAAAAAAAAATAAAATTCCGAACAATTGACGTTTATTTGATTTAACTGGAAATCTCAGTGCTGCTAGTTATAAATCATTAAGTACCATCTGAAAAATCCTATAATTTTCAGTTAACAACTTATTAATTGCGTAATTTTCAGAAAGAATAATAATAATTAAAAAAAACATACTAAAATCGATAATCAGAGAAGCTTGCCACAGTCACGATACATCGACTCTTATTTACGGACCTGTAAGTAACCCGAAAATACTATTTCTGGCCATAATTGCTTCAGAAATTATGATAAACTGGAGCTCCAACTCAGTAGCATGACATAATGTCCCATCTAAAAAAACGCTTCTCTTGGAGAAGCTCTCTACCTCCACGAAAAGAAACAGGAGCCATTCTATGCAGTCATTCATCAATATCTGTCCAGTAACTTTTATTTATTTCCCTTCTTTTATCGTACTTTTACTGTCTTTCCATTTGATTGATCGATCTATTTAAGAAAGAAAAGTTATTTCTTCTTCTTCTTTCTGGTGATGAGGTTTATTTATTTGTGATTTGGCTTTAACGAGTAGCTATGGTTTATATGCTTACTTTAAAAAGTCCATTATTGGCCTGTAGAACCAAATGTAAACATGGTTTGCGAGGTTCTTGACTATTTTACATTTAATCAGACTTTTTTTTTTGGTGTGTGTGTGTGTGTGTGTGCGCGCGTGCGCGCGTGCAATAATAATTCCAGTTGTATGATATTGGTACATTTACCGCCGTAAATTCAGATCATAGCTTACAACAGACTCATTTCCTCCTATGCAGAACCCGTGTTTCAAAACCATTTTAAATATCGCATCGTTTGATTCTAAAACATTACCAAATGTTTTAATCAAATGCTTGGCTGTAAACATTACTCATTTCTTTCGTTCGTTGACGTTTTTGCTTGCGAGACTTCTGATTTGTTGTTTTCATTATTTTCAATGTTTGCTCCTAACGGATTTTGAATTCTACTTACGTCTTCGTTCTTCATCCAAACCTTATTTTCTTTAATTCATTCAAGACATTTCCGAGATAAAAGAATCGTACTCTAAATAAAATTCGTAAGCTTCTCTTTCTCTGTACTAAAATTAGTAATATCTGCAAAATTATCAAGAAATAGAAATTATTTTATATAAAAAACGAAAAAAAACCTCATTTTTTTCCAACTGTTCATGCATTCTTTTTTCTAGCTCAGTTGGTTAAGGTCTAAGCCGTATCTTCTTCTATAGCTTCATCACTCCGTCCAGATGGCCCTGCAGTAACACTTCCCAAAAGAACCAAGCTGATCTACTAACATCATTGAAAGTCAGGAGGGAAAAATATTAAATAAATTATAGAAAATATCCTCTTATCATATGAAAGATACTACTCAAAACCTTCCTTGTATCCTTGTCAACTGTAGCATCAGAACAAACTTACACAATCTCGATTATTTAAGAAAGAATTTTGGCCCGCGATAACTCTCTAATTGTTCTTTTAAAAAATGCTTTCGATATTGACTTCGTATCCTGCCACCATTTTAATTTGTTCTTTTTCCTATATTTTGAAAAGTAATGTGGCCTACAGCTTTTACCTGAAATCATAAAATAATAAACAAATCAATTTTCTTACTCTAACAATCATTGCTTTTGTGGAATGTTACATAGCATTTTACATCCATACAATACCAGTTCACAGTTTCTTAAATGCCATAGAAAGATTAAAACGTTACCGATTACATTCTGCAGGGGGTTATTAAATCAAACAGGATCCGGAAGCTAGGCCTTAGTCCCAATCTATAGACTTCCTGCACGTTCCAATTTTAGGTCTCTCTGGTCTTTCATTGTAGGTGAGCAGCGTCATAGTACAGGCTTGTTTGTCGACTCATTTCTTTTTTATACATTGATCTTTTATCTACTGCATTTCTATTCTTAACTATATGATTCAGGCTCTCCTTTTTGCTCAGTCCAGATGTCTTTTAACCATGCGGAGGTCGCCGCTGATCTGACAGATACAAACAAATTGTTTAATATAAATATTCTTACACATATCCAGTGTATAACTTGGAGGTCATGAGCAGTAGCGAATGCTGGTCTTGAAAGTCACGCTTGCTCTTGTTATGTCATGTGTTTGTGATATTTGTTAGTAAATTGTATTGAGAGATACCGCGACCTCCGATGTCAGTATAGTATTGGTTTAGTTGTTGTTTTTTTATTTACTGTTGAAAATGGCTGGAAAAATATATCGATTGGTAATCCACAAGATGTTGAAGAGATTCAGCAATTTTGTTACTCGAGTCCGATGACGAGAATGATAGAGTCGAATGCGAAAGTGATATTTGATAGTAAATTGTTTCTGAGAGATATCGCGAAGTCCGATCAGTATAGTATTGGTTTAGTTGTTATTTTTTCTTTGTTTCTTTGTTCAATAATTCCTAGATTGTAACTGAAAATAAATTAACCATCATGTATTATATTTGCAGTTTTTTTTAAAGTTTTATCGCATTTTAGCACATACTAATATGAATGTATCTCTTAGATACACGCGACCTACGCTGCAATTTTTTTGTGATCTCCGCAGGGTTAATGTACAAAAAATCCAATGGATGATACTGAACATACATGCGTGCGGCTTAGATTTCGCATGAAATGCTTACTTTTAACATATTCATCGCTAACTGTTGAGCTACTGCAAGCGCAGTCAGTACGAACGACTTTTTTTTTTTTTTTTTTTGGAAAGATCTAAGTTTGCAAGAACCTTTACAAACGTTATTATTATTATTATTATTATTATTATTATTATTATTATTATTATTATTTTGATGTGAGTTAGCCTGTCGCATACTGAGATGGGAAAGTTTTTCATCCTACAAACCAGCCAGAATAATATATATATATATATATATATACATTTGCAGTCATTATACTTATAACACACACACACACACACACACACACACACACACACACACACACACACACACACACACACACACACACACACACACACACACACACACGCACGCACGCACGCACGCTGGCATCATAGCCTTAGTTGCTTTATTTGTAATTTAATTGTCAATCATCATAATCCCAAACAGGGTGACCACCCAGCAAAAATATTTTGTACCAACTTATGTAAGAAAAAGGTACTAGATCTGAAAAAAAAGTACTAAATTTTTATTTGGTTTCGTTTCACTCTATTTAGGGCATTTTACGATATTACTACCTTATTATCATAGATGAACTCAATGTAAAACCGCTAAATTAACACATGTACGACAAATATGAAAAGAAAAAAAGTCAAAACTCACCTCACTGTAGTCATCTATGAGTCCAAGAGCTGTAGTTGTCAATCATCATAACAGTAGTCCCAATTGTAACTCTAGCACTTAACATGTGTATTATCATTATTATTATTATTATTATCATTATTATTATTATTATTATTATTATTATTATTATTATCATCAACACCCGACCTCCATGGAGTCAGAGACTCATCGTGGGAGGTACTCACTATTGCATACAATGCTCATCCAACCGCGTCTTAAACTGATTCAATGTGTCCACATCCACAACACACTCAGGCAATGCATTCCACTCACCAACCACCCTCCATGCAAAGAACCTGCTTCTCACTCCTTTGCTCACACTCTCCCTATACAGTTTCCAGCAATGGCCTCTTGTTCTACTTCCCTCTCCAATTCTATGACAAATCTCTTCCATATCTACCTGATAACAACCCCTGACCAGTTTATATGTCTCAATCATATCCCCCCCCTCTTCCTCCAATTCACGAGGCTCTGTAACTTACATTCCCTCAATCTGTCCTCGTACTCCACATTCCAAAGACCACTGACTACCTTTGTGAATCTTCTCTGTACCCTTTCCAACATATCCTCGTCACCATGAAAACCCGGCGACCAAATCTGTGCACAATAATCCATATGAGGCCTGATCAAGGCCTTATACAATGGAATCATAACCTCTATTTCTGCATGTCAGGGTTCTCCGCATCATTGCCATTATTCGATGTGATGTCTTCACAACTTGTGCAATGTGGCCCCTGAATTTCAGGTCCTTGTCCACCATCACACCTAGATCTCTCATCTCCTCTACTTCTATTAAAGTTTCCCCATCAAGTGTATACTTGGCATCCCATCGTTTGCTTACCAAATCTCAAAACCTTACACTTGGCAACATTGAACTGACAGCTCCACTTACCTGCCCATTCATGCAATCTATTCAAGTCCTCTTGTAAGGCATTAACATCAGCCTGACTGTGCATTGCTCTTCCCAGTTTTGCATCATCTGCAAGCAGCTGGATATCACTAGTTTAACCCAACCCAATATCATTAACATAGAAATTGAACAATAATGGCCCCAAAACTGACCCTTATTAATTTACCATATAATTTTTATTCTTATTCTTCTTATTATTATTACGTGACACCTCCAGGGAGTTCAAAGACTCACCGAGGGAGGGCACCTTTTAGTGTTTAAAATAATGTAACATTAATTTTTCAGTTATTTAATACGCTATTTACATATATACTCTACAGGGGTTCCCACTCACAAGAAAAACACTGGAAGTATTTATTTATTATTTTTAGCAGATTTTGCTAAATTAATTAACTCTTCAGAAATAGTAAAATCTGTAGCTGATGAATGTTTAAATTTTTCTTTTGTCAAAAGGAGTTCATTCATCGAGGGATATTGTAGTTGATTTCTATTTTTATTCTTATTTATTATTACTGCTGAAAATATTCTTTCAGTTCTGCTGATGAATGAGGGAGGCACAGTACAGCTTTAACTAATGTTGCTAAATTGGGAATTATTTGTTCTCCTACAGCATTTTTCATTTCAAAACTTTATTCCAAAATACTATGAATTCTTGACTTTTTTCAATGCTTCTAGAGTCTGCAATAGTTGCCATTCTCTATCAAGCTCTTCATAACGCCCCTAGATATACATTTTTCTACGTCTAAAAACGGACCATTGTCGGCTGTATTTATTTTTTCAATGGGCTCCAAATTGTGTTTTGCATCGATAAAAAGTGGTTACTCATATTAAAATATATTTTTTTTTTCACTTGTTTGCATTGTTGTAATGATCTTATGTTTACGAGAAGTGTTTGAATAGCGAAGAATATATTTTCATTGGCTAATACCAGTCGGATTGCGTGAGTATGGGATCAGGGGGAAGAGAAGGTTAGCGAACAGTGAGAGGGAGGAGGGAAAAAAGAGAAATCATGCTTGTGTCATTGAATGTGACGTATGGGAAGGTGGAGAAAAGAAAAATATTAAACTCATGTTGTTATTGTTATTATTCGAAAGGAAGAAAGTACTAGATCTGTTGGTGAATGTACTAGAACACTAAAAATTTATCAAAAGTACTAGATCTAGTACGAAAGTACTAGTAGTGGTCACCATCATCCCAAATAACAACAAAAAATAATAAACTTCTGTTTGGCGCCCTCTATTAGTAACTGACATGATAGGTGAGGCAAAGAGACGTCTGCCTCATATGACTGTAAACGGTCTTTCACTAAACATTTGGTCTCATGAAGCAGTATTTATCTCAGGCGACAGAATGTTTGGCTCCGGCCATCACAATTTAGTCAGGATTGCACAGTTTGATCTACCATTTTATATGAAGTGCGGTTTATACTATATAATCTCTTTGTTTGGTTTTGTTTTTGAAAGACATGAACATGTACTCGTGCTTTGAGATAATGCAGTTTTTGTCTGCTAAATTAGTAGGATATTGGCTTATATTTATGCAGTTGTTTTCAAATGTTAAGGATGCGAAGATATCAGTACTATGTTTAACTTAATTAATAATTAATGTAGTGAAGAGTGATTTTTTGATGTATGGGCTTTTTTTTTTTCTTCCTGAATTCTACTGTCAAACAATAAAACCATCTCGGGTTCAAACAGCGGCTGTTTTTCATCGCCCAATGCGAGATGCACCACAACAGACGAAAGCAACCTGAGTTTCATATTTTGTCTGTAATTCAGAGCTCCCTCTCACTGAACTAAATGTGCTAAACATTTCCAAAAGATCATCGGTAAGATTAACATGAACAATAAAATAAAATAAAATTTCTCGCAACATCTTAGAAATGATTTTATGTTCTCTCTCTCTCTCTCTCTCTCTCTCTCTCTAACTGGAGGAAAAAAAAGATAATTTGTTTTTCGAAAAGTTATTCTTAAAATGTTCCATTTTCCATATTTAGCCGTTTAAATCGAAGTTTTGACATATAATTTATCAGCGTGTTAATATTATTATTTTCTTTAAAAAAGAAAAAAGCATAAAACTGTAATTTGCTTAATATTTAATTAAGCTATCAAAAATTCGTTTTTTGAAATAGATAAATAAATAAAAATAAAAGATTACTTTGACTATTTTTTTTGAACTGGTTGAAAAATTGCTTTTGAAAATGATAGATCTGAAACTGCATCACTCTTAACGAATTTAAATATTTAATTTGATGAAAATCTTTAACACCTAAGTAAAATGTAAATAGAATTTGCTCATTTGAAACGTAAATTTCATATGAAATAAACGCTTTTAAAATGCTGATAATAAAGCACTCACAAATATCTCCTAACATGAGTGACCGTCTTTCGATTATAGTATTTCTGATTTGATTATAAGTTCATCATTTTTTTTTTAAATTTTATGAACTAAAGAAATCTTTGAAAGCCCCATTTTTTTTGTGTTGCAAAGAATTTATCTTATAAAAATTAACTAAACATCAAGATTAGTTTCTGTTCTACAAGCCGAGTGATTTTATTTATTTTTTATTTTATTATTATTTTTGACTGCTTTTCTCAAAGCATGTAAATCCGTTTTCTATTTGTCACAATCTAGGGTCATTAAGATTTTAAAATATGTAAATGCATGCAGAATGACTCGGTATTTTTCATCATTTTAGCATCAAATGATAGCATTTACTGGCATACGACTTCTGTATTCCGAGAAATGTTCGTCACAATCGGCCAACCAGTTGGAGAGGCAAAGGATTCAAACATGTCCGGACCGATGCCGATGTCAAAAATCTCGTTGAATGGGCATGTCAACCACTCCTAATAACATGGCTGCTATTCATCAGCAATGTCCTTGATTTTAGAAATCAAGGACATTGCTGATGATCTGCACATTTCGCACTGGACCTTTTAGAATTAGATTGGTTTGAGTTCTTCCGTTTTCATAAATATCCGCCAAGAATGTTTATTGAAAGTCACGTGTGTGTGTGTGTGTGTGTGTGTGTGTGTGTGTGTGTGTGTGTGTGTGTGTGTGTGTGTGTGTGTGTGTGTGTGTGTGTGTGTGTGTGTGTGTGTGCGTGCGTGCGTGCGTGCGTGCGTGCGCGTGTGTGCTGTTCTATTTCTTCGATATTATTTTATTCACTTGGTAATTCCACCTTCTCCAGGTCTAAAATATTCTTCAGAGGTGTCTTGTGTAATTTTTCTTTTCTAATATCGTAACTTAGATGACGTTTACTTACTGAATGTTTATTGTATTTTCCGTAACAGTGATTTGTTAAAGGGTTGAGGGGAGTTCAATGACAGCATTCTTTCGTCGGTTCTATTGGCGGCCGAGAGTCGCCAGTACACTTCCGGCTATTCGGAAGTGTACTGGAGACTCTGTGGCAAAATACTCCACAAATTTTTGTGGAGTGTTTTGCTGCACAGTTCTAAGCTAATCGTAAGTGTGAACGGGGAGGTACCCCCCCTCCCTCATTCCTCAGTGGAGAAACTGTTAGAGAAACATACAGAAGGTCAGTATCCCCTCATTTCAACTCTTTTGTGGTTGTTGTTTTTATCTATACCTTTGGCGATAATTTTCAGGAGACAATAACCTTTGAAATTTTTGAAAGACTTTTTTTGATGTTAATTTAAACTAAAAACAATAAAACAAATCATTTCTGATATGGATGAAAAATGCGCTACTGAAAATTCCTACAAAAGGAACTTTAAACAAATATATATATATATATATATATATATATATATATATATATATATATATATATATATATATATATATATATATATATATATATATATGAATCATAAAAATTATAAACTCTAATCTAAAAAAAATCATATGTATTGAATCATATTCCATTTTCAAGTTACAAATTTGATGCATATTTTTGAACATTTGTGCTATACTTTAAAATATTAAGTTGAAAAATATTGCCAAGACCAACAAAAGCATACCAAAACTTCAACTTGAATAGTCAGTCTCGTCTGTCAATTATGCGAAGAGAAAAAAATCGGAGTTTTTAAGTAAAAAAAAAAGTAAAATAAAATAAGCAGATGAAAATTTCTTCCACCTTCTGTGACGTTAGTTAATTCACTCTCTTTCAAAAGAGCTGAAACTCCAGCTTCTGCTAGGAATTCAATCAAGATTCTACAAGTGAAAGGGCTATCATTCCTAATGAATAAGCGATAGAAGTAATAAACGATGTAGCAGAGTTTATCTTCGTTGCAATTAACCTGAAGTTCGCCACCTTGTGTAATATACAAAAAGTCATTGGGTTCGTTTTTCATTTTGGTGTCTTTCCTGAATCTTCCCTCTCATCTTTATCAAATTTAATTGAACTTCATTCTAAATCAGCCTGGTTGCCTGGGTGATTTGTGTATTCGATCTCCAACTAAGAGGCTGTGGTTACGAATAATCGGGTGGCATTGATGTCTGTGAATGGTTTTAGATTGAAGATTACTTTCTTGTCTCGATGCGAGATCATTACTTTGCTTTGAAGAGGCGTGAAACGATTAGAAAAGTAAAAAAAAAAAAAAAAAAATGTATATTCTATATTTGATCTCTTCAGTGTGGTTTACGGATTATTTTGGCTCTCCCATGATGCTAATGGATTTGTGACTGCAATTACATAAAAAAACTTCTTGTGATTTTTTTTTGCTTCCTTACAATCTTTTTTAAAAAAATCTGTATTTATGAATTCATCATTTGTATTGAAAACATGTTTTTCATTATATCACGTGTGCCAGATGGAGCAGACTTTGAAATTTTTTCAAAGCATTTCCACTTAGTCAAGTTGCACTTTCCTTTTTTGTCTATTTTTATAATGAAGTTTGAATAAAATATACGTTTATTTTATATACATTACTTTCGAACTTGTTCTATTCATTTCTTCTTAGTTGAATGCTTTATTTTGTCCATGACATTCCATATTTTACAAAAAACGACTTAATTATTAACATATTTACCGATAGTTTCTTGTTTTTCGAACAAGTTTTGTTATGCTACACAACAGTTATTTTTTTTTTACTCCCTCGCTTTTTAAATATAATATAATTTTATTTTATTTGTTTATTTTTTTCAAAGATGATCAATCTTTTCTAAAGTAATTTGATCTATTTAGTCTCGGATTTCAATTGAGAGGGATTCAGCTCACTTCGAACACAAGAATACAATCCTCAAACACTGAAACATCGTCCTTGGCTATAGAGGAAATTTAAATCAGGACCCTGTCTTCAAGTTCTTTGTTAAATACTAAGAGACATCTGTTTGCAATCTGTTGCGTTAAATATAGAATGTGAAGCAGTCCGGCCAAAAGATAATTCATTCGTCTCTTATAAGTATGTGCATTTGTCCTTCCAGTATGATATGTCTGAACCACCATCAACAGTCACTGGAGCAGAAAATTAGGCAACCACTTGATAAGTCATAATCATATTACGGTAGTATGTTTTACAAATTAAAGATACTTAAAACATTTAATAATCAAAGTTTTTACATGCCTGGCCTCAGTTTTTCAAAGAAAACGTTTGATACGAATAGTCAGATTCATTCATCACATTGTTTTTCAACTTAATAGTACGATACGCAGATGTCTAATCTTCCATGAGTACATAAAGCGACTCTACATTTCATGCAGTATTTGACCAAAAATAGGAGAAAGCGGCATTTAAAATACGTACATATTCTAAACGCTTCTATTCAAGCAACGCTTACTATTTAAAATGAAGCAGTGAAATATTTAAAAAATTAAATAATATAATAATAATAAAACGCTCACTTTGGGCTCTGAAAAAAAAAAAAAAATCAAGATCAAATTTATCGAGCCAGAGGAATATTTTAGACCCATCAAATTGAAAATAATTTAACTGTCTCAAAGGTGGTCGGATTTTCCTCTCTGAAACTCCAGTATTTCTGGACAGTAAACAACTTTATTTCGACTTCGTATGGTGTATGTTTAAAAGAGAAAAAAAATTCATCTCTCTTGTAAACGATGTCAAGGATAACAGAAAATATTAGAATCCCACCAACTCCTAAAAACTTGGTCATATCCTCCTTTCTCTTCCTTTATAGCATCGAACGCTTTTGTAACCTTCTACAAGAAAACAGTATGAACATTACTGAACAGCAGGGACGATTCGCTGCCACTTTTTCACTTACGAACGCAACAGTTATCGCTGACGAACGGGCCAAGAGAGAGAGAGAGAGAGAGAGAGAGAGAGAGAGAGAGAGAGAGAGAGAGAGAGAGAGCTGTTGTCACACGCTCGTGTCGCGCACATTGGCTACCGCTCACGTGCATGATGGGAGCACAAAACAGTCTGTGTCAACTGTTCCCAGCAGTTTAGCTGAAGCAAGCAGTTGTGAAGCAAGCGACACTATGTGAGAAGAGAAATGTCCTTGGATAGTATTCTCTAACATTAATAACTTATTTGTTGTTTTCATCATGTATGGGATGCTTTTGGAGAGCGTGCAACACTTTGTGCAAACTGAGTATGGAGAAGATGTTTGGGCTCGCGCCCTCGATGAGGCAGGTTTTAAGAATGCTGTCTTTACTACTCATCAGGTCTATCCTGACTGCTTAATGGTAAAATTAGCTGCTGCATGTGCCAAAACTACTCGTAACAACCAAAAAATTGACAACTTCTTGAGTTTTTTTGGTAGATGTTTTGTGAGATTTTTTAGCCACTATGGATACGACAACCTGATTCGTGCATCGGGAAGGTATTTTAGGGACTTTTTGCATGGAATCGACAATCTTCATCACCAGATTCGATTCAGCTATCCCAAAATGCAGAGTCCATCGTTTTACGTAGAAAAAGAGGATATCCAAGGAGTGGTGCTACATTATCGCTCCAAGAGAGTTGGATTCGCTTATTATGTAGTCGGTCAGCTGGTTCAGATAGCCAAAACTTTCTATGGACTAGATATCGAAGTGACTATTCTCAGTAATGAGGCTGATAATAACAGTACTGGTTGTCACGCAGTTTATGATCTTCGATTTGACAACAGACCATACAGAGATGCTCAGATGGCACGAAAATTGCTTATTGAACACACAGAACTTCGTTCAGTTACGTGTGCCTATCTGTTCAAACTATTTCCATTTGCCTTGGCGTTTGACAAGACTATGACAATACTTCAGGTAGGAGAAAAGTCTAGAGAACTCTTTGGAGGTCAAGAAATGGTGGATATGCCAGTGGAAACTTACTTCAGTATGCGTAGACCACGAGTACCCTTCACCTGGGAAAATGTAAGTTTTATGATAATATTTTATGCTCAGATGTTCTATCCTGCATTTATAAATTGCCCTAAATACGGTTTCTGTCATTACTGTTATTTAATTACATTACATATTCATTATTCAACTGAACAATCTACTGTCTTCTGGTATAAACTTTTTACATTTGTAGGAATAAAAAAGAAGTGCAAGATTAATTCAGTACCTTAAATTAAAACAAAATGCCAGTGATATATTTGACAAAGCATTAGATAATGTATTTTTAATTAACATAGTAAATTTTTATTTTCACGGTCTCCAATTAAACTGTATTCATAAAATCCCAATAACGAAAAAAAAATTAAAAAAAACGTAGTTTGCCGACTATTGTTTTTAAAAGAACTTTTTTTTTACATCCGTTTTATTTTCAGAATTTGACTCTTTTTTTTTTAATTGGGCTGATCGTTTGCTGATTATAAATGGCGAAATATACATATTAAAAAAACGTTATTTAGTCGATGCGTGCTATAATCCAGGTGACGCTAATTGTTTAAATACTCAAAGTAATATCGTATCGTGTTCTCATTTTTTTTTTTATGAACATATTTCTTCCGGAAGTTGTGTGCCAAATATGAAACAAACATATGTAGTCGGTAAATAAATTATTATTATTTTTTTTAAAAAACAAACAAAGATCTGTTGCACATTTAAAAAAGCAGTAATGCATTTGTAACGTGAACAGTCCTCTTATTTGATTTAACTACCGGTATTACACTTACAACGCAGTCATGAACGACATGGTAAAAGAGTAGTTTGGCCTTCGTAACGCTACGATCTTCATGACAGAAGATTTATTTACTTGGCAATGAGCGCTGGCTGTTAGATGGTGCTATTAGCGTAATTTATAGTATGTTTTGTCGGCATAGTCTCTTTTAATTCATTATTTCCATTTCTCTCTCTCGTTTGATTGAATGTTAAGTTTTCTCGCTACCTAAATAAGCCTAATGTCTTAACTAGCAATTACTTTCCGTTTGCGCATGGTATCGAAGATTAAGTAAATATAATTCATATAACTCGTTAATTGAAAGCGATTAGTTAGTTATTTCCTAAGTCAGTTATGTTTATATTATGTTAATAACTGGTAATGTAAATTATTAACTTGAATGGATATGTTGGGCATATTAAAAACAAAGGTAAATATTTGTTATATATGCAGCGTGATTCTGGCTTCCTTTTATTTTAATGTTTATCCATTAATTATTATTTCTTATCGGCTATAATAACAGTTTTTCCTTATTTTTATTTTTATTTTATTTAAGTAAAACTTATGGATCTATGTCTTGGAAACATTTGAAAATAACTTGATAATTTTATGCTATTTCATACGTTTTTCTTGTTCATGTTAGGTTAAACTTTACTGTTGTTAAAAATACAAGTTTGATGCGTTTAGAAAAACTGCTAAACTATCATTTTATATACGTATATAATAACTCCGCTCTAAGCTTACATTAGTAAGCTTTTATCTGATTTTCATTATGTGATTTTTTCATAATCTATGGTAGTGACTACAGTCGGTCTGAAGAGAAGGCAGCTAATACATTTCCTTTTTCTTTTAATCAAGCGCAGCATTTCAATAACTTCCTGTATTTGCGAAAAGACATTGGAATTACCAGTAGTGGAAAGACGAAGTGCTTTCATTCGTTACTATCAGGTTTGAGAAAATTACTTGCCAATAGGGTAGATTCTTTGGGGTTCAGCTAATCATTGACGAAAACCAATTACTGCTAGTAGGGTTTTAGCAGTCTTCGCATTCTTTGGCGCAGTTTCTAAGAAAGCTACTCCCTGTACATAAATTATCAGCTGTGACGTAACTGACACAGAACTTGTGTTAGCCCACTGCTGTACAAACACTCCAGTTTGTTAGCGTTCGGTGCTATGGAGGTTCATATTCTGACATTGCAACTCGTAAATTGTAACTGATGTCGTCACAAAGATTACATTTAATAGAATAAATTTCTTACAGTAAGAAATTTATTCTAGCGTAATTTATAGAATCTTACTGGACTGAGAAGAAATTTGCAGCGCTTAACAAGTTTGTTATGTTGGCTGCACTTGACGTCAAAAGGTAACTGGACTTGGAAACAGCAAGTAGCTTATTATCAATATTTTAATTATTATTATTATCTGAACAGTTTTTCATAGTAGTATTTATAGTTTTGCATACGATAAGCATCAGGAATGACATCCTTCGTTTATGCGAAGTATTCGTTCTCAGAGGGCTATTGATTTATGTTTATTCTTTATCTCGGTGTGAGATTTCATCCAGATCCATGTTCAGAAACTTCCGCCTGTATCAAGTCGCAATCATTAATGAGCATTTTGTAGCATGATATACGACGTTCAACAATGAAGGCTGTCCTAATAAATTATCTGGAATTCATTTTCATCTGTAACCCATTAAACTAATTTTCTTTTCAGTTTGCTTGAAAAGCCTATCGTATTTCCTAGATAACTTCAAGATTATTATTATTATCATAATAAGTTCTTGGATTCCTCGAGGATGCCACCTAATAATAGTAATAGTAATAATAATTAATGTTTTGCATATTGAAAGAGAAAGAAATTAGACAAATTAAGCATGGTGAATATAGCGGGTATTTTAGAATCACCCCCCCCCCCCAAAAAAAAAAATCCTTAACTAAAAGGATTGTATACTGCCGCATTGGAACAGCCTTTACGGAAACTTTTTAGGGGAAAAAAATCGTTTCTTAAAAGATCTCATTTGTTCAATATTTTAATGGCAGAGAAGGAGAATGGATGCAAGGATGAATGGATTTCACGCAATTCGATTTAGAAGTCATTGGAAAATGCACTTTCATACATAAAAACTGATATAAATTAACTACATATTATTTAACGTTTGTTAATAATATTTAAAAAACTAAATTTATTAAATGGGATCCCACAAATTGTGGAGTTATCTGATGAAACTAAATTGCATATTTCATAAATAAAAACAGACATAGTCCGCGCGGTTAGCCCAGTGGCTGTACTCTTCGCAAACATAGGTCTGGAGAAGAAATGTCCTGGGTTCGATTCCCGTCGACAAAGTTAGGAGTTGAAGGATCTTCCTCAGCCATAGCCAAGTTAGCCGATCTTGGGCGTGGACAGCAGGTTTTTTCCCCCAGTTTATCCTGTGGTTTTTCACCTCGCAAAGCAGGCAAACCGGCCTTGAGAACTCAACACTACGGACATAAGATACACGGGGACGTAGGGCTGACCACTTTATCCTGTGAACGGTTTGTGGTCCGATGATTAATTAACCCTCGACACCGCAAGGTAAAAGAGAGAAAGGAATATGTGATGAGAAAACAGACATAATTAATCCGAAGATGAGGATATTCCATGAAGTAAGGTAATACCTGACGTGAAAATACATTGTTCGCTTTTGGAGAGGGGGGGGGGGTAAAGAGAGCGTTTACATCTTCTGTTTTGTCATACGACCACGAGATGGAATCATCAGCGTGTTAAGGTAGTAGGGCAAACTTGCTCAATATGTCCAGGCACATAGCGTAATCCAATTTAAGATGATGCACTGTTCAGAAAGGCATCAACACGTGGTAAACGTGTACGGTGGTAACATCACTCACGGGAAAATGTTTGGGATTTGGGTAATAATCAAGGCGACCACCAAGTTATCATGCTACAAATGAACGGAGGATCCGAGCCACCTGCCACACATTCCTGATCTTAGTGATATCCATGTGCTTAAACCAGTGAGATGGAGATGTGCAGCATGTTGTCGTTTCTTTCTCAGTTAAATGCACGTGCAACCGATTTCTTCGGCTCCTGGACAGATGTGATGGTCAGATAAATGCATCATTTGCGAATATCCATATACTAAGTCGACTTATGTGTGACAGATGTATCTGTGTCATTGAAGTTCATCACATGGGATTTCATGTCATTCTACATTTTTAAGATTAATTATTAAAATAGAGCCCGGAAATATATGCATTTGTATTACTTGGATCTTTTCATTATTAACATTTTTCACGACTACAGGAGACTCAGATGCAAATATTTCCGGGCTCTATTTTAATAATTAATTATTCCAAGATTGGAACATTCTTGGAAATATTCTAGGTACTTTGTTTTTCTTTTTTTTCCGTATGCGCAGTAATAAAACGATTCTCGCTATTTTATTTTCGTTCTCTCATGTATTTCTTGGTTGCAGTGACTAATTCAGACTTGAAGTTCAGAGAGAACGATTGAGAAATATTTAATTTTGTTGGCATTTCCTTCTTTATTAATATAAGATCCTATTTTTAATAGCATTGATTTCAAAGCATATGTTATAATTCCAAAAATACACACCGTAATTGCCAAAAGTATCGAACACCTAAGTAGATGCTCACATGGTAAAGGCTTCACAAATGAATGGCGCTTTAGAAAAATGCGTATGTGAAGAAGACTTCAGTAAGCACCCAGTTTAGCTTGAAGGCACGAACGTTATAAGTGAGACTGTGGTTCGTGGTATGAAACTTGTCCATTGGATTTTATCTATATCACTGCGAACTAAGAAGCGCACTCCCACATTGTAGATATGGTTGCACTTAAAGAATTATGTGAAGGGTCATATTTATTTCAGCAAAACAAGTCTTCTGTCATACAACAAAAATCTCTGTAGGTCTTCAGTTTGAGAGAGTTTCTATTGAAACTCTCTCAAACTGAATGAACAAAGTACGATGCGACGTGAGTTCTTTTGCTTGAAAAGACCTGCGATGGAATCCTGTGCTGGATGTTAGAAACCTTTATAAGATCTTTTCAACTAAAAACGAGTTCAGGTCGAATTTTTCGGGATCTTTCTTCCACAGAAACAGTCCAGTCTGTTGCAAAATGCAGGCTTTCATAGGCACAACGAATTATGTGGTTAGAATTAATTATCATCCTGTAAAAGGGTTAGCCGCTCTACCATAGCATTAACTGCGTTTGCGTCAAGCCAATTGATTCAGCCGTATCAAGTAATTTAACGTACTCTTTAAGAGGCGGATGAAACATTAAAATTTTAACAGCAGGGTGCGTAACTCAAAGTGTAGTATTACCTCTAAATAAAAAAGAAATCTCAGTTTACGGGATAAATTGTTTTACATTATAGCCGGAACGTATAAAGCACCTTCCGGACCAATGAGTTCATTCACCCAGTTGGTTCTCGTTACAATTCTTGTATGTCGTTCAGTTTGTTCAACATGACTACGAATATTTCGAGCTGTGATCACACACTGATTGCTAACTGCGATTCTTTTACTGTTTTAGTCTTACTATACGGTATTGTTTAGAGATATTAGCTTTTAGGTTCTTATCCATTTATCTGATTACTTCAATAGACGAATTTTCTTGATTTAACTTTCCTCTTAGGTGATCATTCTTCAAACTGTAATTGTGGAAATCGAATGTCTCAACTCTCAATACCTTGAGTATCGACCCGACGACCGTCGAAACAGTGCGTCAGCCAGAAACCTTCTGCTGAAAGGAGAAATGAGGTACATCGAGGAATGGGACGCCATCATCTATCTCTGCGTGCCTCTGTAAGTTCTGGATTATTTGAAAAGTGTGTGCAAGTAGAAAGTATAAAATCGTGAAGTTTGGGAACTAGAAATACGGACCACCACAGTTAATCAGCTCTCTCTCTCTCTCTCTCTCTCTCTCTCTCTCTCTCTCTCTCTTTCTCTCTCTCTCTCTCTCTCTCTCTCTCTCTCTCTCTCTCTCTCTCTCTCTCCCTTTGGTTTGTAGAGTATCGCTCTACAAACCAAAATAGCTCTGTATTTTTATAAGATACTATAGTGGGACGAGCCACCGTAGCTACGTTGGATCAACAGTACCTACTGGTGGGTGGGAAAAACCTGGGTTCGAATGCTGTCTAGGACACGAAGGAACTTTATCAGGGATTTTCATGTGGAGACGAGTTATAAAATCTTTTTATAATTAAGAATTATAATGATTAGTTATAAATTTTAATATACTCTTTATACATTTTAATAGAATACTGGCATCGTGTTACTTCTTATAATTTGCATCACATTGTGCAATACCTTACTATAACATGAGCGCGTAAATTAATTCTGCTTTTGTGGGTCAACGGGGGGGGGATTATTAAGATACGATTATACAAATTAAAGCTTTTATCTACTGAACGAATGAGGGGGTTTGCCAGCTACATAATTGAAAAAAAATCCCTGAGATTTTTCTGAACGTAAACAAACACCGGAGAATGCAACCCTAAAGGCCACAATACGCTTCTTGAAAGCCACACCTCTCCAATAAGAGAGAATCTTCCTCCATTTCGGTAGAAGTGTTTATTCCACATAAAGCAGACAGTTCATGCTGGGTGTGGACTGCACAGATGTGCTTGATGCCATTTCTGAAGCGTAGTACAGCATATTTTATCTTCTTCAACACACACACACACACACACACACACACACACACACACACACACACACACACACACACACACACACACACACACACACACACACACACACACACACACACACACACACACACACACACACGCATAATGTCAGTTCATTAAGCTGAGCATTATATATATATATACTCAAAAAAATTTTTTTTTTAATAATATTTTGTATATTTGACTGTCTTATGTAATTGTCCATAGAATCGTAACAGAAGACCTTAGCAGGTTCTAAGACCGTTAAGATAGATTCTATTCTTAAATTCGTTTTCTGGACTTTCAGAATCTCATTGAGCTTCCGATTTCCTCCTCCCTCACTGTAAATTAAGTTAAAAATCCTTAATTCTTATAAATTAATTAATTTCCTAAAAATTTATAGGAAAAACATTTCTAGTTTTGTAACTTGAACAATTAATTATAATTCTATATCCACGCTAACATATTTTGAAACCATAAGCTTTGGCACAGGCAAGTAGATGCTTCCTCCCGGACACTAAACTTTCTAAACATTAATTTCTAAAATGATGGGAGATGAACAGGAGATGGCGACAGCGAGCTCCCTCTCCTCACCTCGCTCTAAAAACTTCTTTATAAATGGCCTGAACCAATGGCGATGACTAGAAAGGCAAGAAACTAAGATAACTGGTATATAACTAAGATTTTATATTATTCATGAAGCTATCGATAAACCTAAATGGCATTAAATTAGAATATTCTTAAATTTTACTTAGAAAAATAGAGTAACTTTGTTTCATTAGGCGATGGTTCATCAATTTCATTTGGTAATTTCGTTTTGTGAACCTTACAATAAAAGAAGGAAAAAAAATGGATAAACTAAAAATAATTTATAACTCTCACTACGCATATCTTTTATGTTTTGTAGATTAACATGATGAACAGTTTCAAACTTTCTTTTTTAATATATTTGAAATAAATTCGTGCAATCAAAAAATACAGCACTGTAAAGAAAAATAGTAAATATTGTAAATTAATTAATAATTAACTAATAAATTAAAAATATGATATAATTATTTATAATGTACGTTTATTATTATTATTATTAATATTATTATTTTGGAGAGCACCTAAAATCAAATAAACTAATAGAGAATAGATCATATTATCATAAATAACATCACGTCATATAATATTGGAAATATTAAAAATAAAATATTTAATTAATATTATATTAAATATATTGACCTATCATATTATGGTTTTAATAATATTGCATTATAATAATGATTATTTTAATAATATTGCAGGATTGTGCAAATTTCTTTGTGTGTGTGTGTGAGAGGGAGTTGGACGTGCGTGCTTCTGTAAAGAACTTGTCATGAGTTTTCTTGGGTGGAGTACGCACATGGCAACAACGTGGGAGGATACGACCTACCACACATCTGCTGTAATGCGTCCGTCTGCTCAAAGAGATATTTGTGTTCGTGTGATGTGCTGACCGTGTCGTTTTCTCCGTCGGGAATGATCGGATGAGAAAACTGCAGATATACGAAAGCCCCTCTGGTGATAATGGTGGGCGAGGTTTATTTGGACATTTCCTACATACCCCCACCCCCACCCCCCCCTCGCTGGGAAAGACAGCAACACACCAAAGGAACGAACACAAGCTGCACTGAAAACATCAAAACGCATTCATTTTTATTTTCTTTTTATTAATTCATATTTATTTATTTATTCGTTCATTCCATAGACTGAGCAATCTTCAAGAGATGCAGGAAGTCGGGCTTTACCTTACAGATCTCTGTTTACACGACAGCAGTCGAGAAATTGTTTTGGCCGGGTGGCAACACGGAGCTCGTCTAGAAGTATCTTACGAAAAGGTGAGATCTTAAATTAATTCTTCATAATAAATTTTAAAAAAATCTGGGCAATCATTACAGATAAATTCAACCGTATTTTTGTATAGCGATGTCATTCAGTTGCACCTACAAATATATTTGGCTGTATATTCAGTTAATTTATTTTTCTAACAATGGTTTCTATCGTTCTATCTGCCTAATGCCCAAACCAGTCAGAACGGGGTTATTGCAATCAATTTGAATCCTTTTTCGAAACACGTTTATCTTAGGAATGAAATTATATCTACAAGGGGACTTTTCAATTATTCGTTGAACGAGAAGGGAAATCCCGACACATGTGTCCAAGAGTGAAATAAAGATGAAACTATCTTCTGTGATTAACCAACGATGTCTCCGCATCACGCCCTTAAGAGGAATTGTATCTGTTGCCTTCGAAGAAATGTTTCATTTATCGTTCTTATAAATTCTAAGGCAGCTTTAGTTCGTTTTTTTTTTTTCTTTCCCTCAACCGGATGTGGTCAGCTGACCGTGTTCGGAAGATCTTGAAGTAAAGCAATCTGGATATTCTTAGAAATGTCCGTAACCAGATGTGAATACTCATCTTACTGATTAAAGTATTGGATTAACTACAGCCCACTTACAAAATGGATTTATATGAATAAATGCGAGTACAGTGATATTCCAATGATATTTAATTCTTTTATACGCAGAAAAAAATAGTTTCACTAGCGCGTAGTCTTAAATGCAACCAAATTCAAATACAGTAACGTGAGCCATATCATTTTTGAATAACTTGTTTATATATATATATATATAGAAAAATAAATATCTCATTCTCTCATTCTTTTATGTTACCGAGGCTATTGTATCGCGGTGCTTGTACTTTTCAACAGGCTAATAAATCAGAAATAGCGATAACATATTAGATAATAATGTTATAACTTTAAGCATCTCTCTCTCTCTCTCTCTCTCTGTGTGTGTGTCGTCTTACGTCCTGATAATATGGTCAAGGCTAGAGTCAAGAAAAATTTGCTTCAACCTGCTTTTCTCTTCACTCGCTCTGATTATCTGTGATGAAGAAATAGGTCTCTTTACCGGGTAAGTCATTGCTCTCAATTGTGTCGTAAGAGATACAGCGCTGAGCAACAGGAAATTTGTTTTTTTGCCTTTTTATTGGAAACAGATTGGATAAATCCCAGCTATAGTTAGTGGAAGGATAGGACCAAGTGTCGTGCCAAAGATAACAAATTCAAGGGTGACTTATCAAAAAAAAAAAATTAGGATGTACGAAATATTTTAGAAAGTTACACAAAAGCGAGAGGAAAGTCGAAAGTTTATTTTATTTAGACCAGAAGATCTAAAGATGATTGAATTCATTTTTTTCTCTCATTTTTCTTGAAAATAAATGACGCATATAATAATGAGCTTATCCAAGGATAATACTGTCATCTCACAACTGTTTTGGGAACTGGTTGATTGATAATTTTATATGGATTTTAATTTGCGGGGAAGAGAATGCTTTATTTTTCTGGGTGGTTAGTGCTAAATTGAAATTAAATTTCCTAATCCATCATGATCTTCCAACAGAGGCTGCTGGAGTTAGTTATTATACAGCTGGTTGGCACGAACTGTGTCTAAACTGCCCTACGTTCACGTGACCCGATTAATAGGTTGAAATGGTAAAAACTCAGGATTAAACGTTGTTTGGTCTTCAGTTTTTATCATTTCAACTTTGTTAAGATGTCAGATTGATCACAGCGGTTGTAAAACTATAAACTACAGCAAAAACTATAAAATCAGAAAGTGGAACCTTTACATCTGATTACAGTTCCTCTCATGTAATCATGTAATCCCGAATTGGGATTACATAATCTCATACGTTCATTAAAGTCTTTAAAACCGCCTGACTGAACCAATATTTACTTATTTTTTATCAAAATCAGTTAACGCCTTTTTATTCCCTTATGGGGAGTAGGCGAGACCTTTTATACCCTATCTAGCTTTTGGAGACTGAGTGGGCAGTTCAATCTCCACCGGTAGCCAATCAGAGATAGCTGGACCATGTCTATCACTAATTAAATATGGTACCGATGAAGAGACGGACAAACAAGTGCTGCCATCTCTTGGTACCTAACCCTAACAAAGATATGTTTCTGTCTGAAATACTGTAGGTTCTACGGTCGATTTTCTTGAGTTTATGGGATGAAAAACCCGAGTTTCCAGAAGGAAAAACCCGCTTGCCCGTATCAGAGATCGACTAACTCCGGAATCGGTCGAAGAAAGGCTTAGAAAAAGTTCCTCCAGTCGGCGACTAGACTTGAACTTAGGTCTGACTTCGAGCGACCAAGCGCAGAAGACTCAAGCGCTACTTCCACTGAGCTACACAGGTCTCTTTCACTTATTATTATTTTGATAATAAATAATGAATGATAAAAATAAATCTGCAATCCATTGCTAAATTAGCATTGGATTGCAGATTTATTTTTTTTTACGATACCAATTTTATAATAAAATATTTGCATTTCTTAACTCGAATTGGCTGCTATTAGAATGTGCTCATTTTTGGATCGTGGATATTAAAATATTTAATGTCACATATAAAAGAATGTTAACGTATGCATATTGAATATCTTTGAAAATAATTTACTTCGGATATTTACAGGAAACAGTTATAATCACAAATAATCGTCGCAGAGTAGATAGGAAAAGGGCGCTGTATTTCAGAACGTGCTTTGAGTTTGAAGCATGCACGAACAAGCAGGCTACATACGTCGAAACTACTAGGAGGATATAATTAGCTCAAAGCTACATTTTTTTTTTTACCATACATTAAATCTTTGTTTAGTATCATCGCGTTGTCTGTCATGATACTTAATGTTTGCTTGATTTAAATGATAAAATAAATGAAATGGAATAATAAATAGAAAGTAATGTTATTTATTATTCGTTTCATTTATTTTACCATTCATTTAATTATAATTTCTGTGGACTGTTAGAATTTCTCAGAACAAGTGGCGCCATCTAGAATCAAGTTAATTTTATATGTCATTTTCCAATATTATATTTTTGTTACAAAAAAATTATGTTTTTTTTTTCCCCCAGCAAGAACAAAGAAGTAAAAGACTCGAACAAAATCTAAAGATGTTAGACGAATGGAAAAAGAAAGGTGACGACATGCTATATTCTATGATCCCAAAGGAAGTAGCAGAGAGGTTAAGGAATGGCGAGGATCCCATTAACACTTGCGAGGTAGGATCGGAAGAAATCTTGCCTCATATATTTTCTCTTCAACAATAATGTCAGACGAAAAACACTATTATTCAAAATATAAATCCGTGCGACGCAGGTTTGTTTATTTCATTCCGTTTGTTTATTTAAAAAATGCAACCCATGTCTATATAGGCGTGGCATTGGAAAATAAAAACTTGAAACAATACACTTGAGAATACTATTTTTATTCTGGAATGTTAACGACTGATAGTGGATTACAATTTTTAACGATAGGTGGCAGCACTTCTTCCATTGTGCGATATTGCCAATTAGCTTAGCGTGGGGCTTTTATCTGTCCACAAGTATTGTCTTAAAAGCATTCGTTTAGGCTTATTACCTACTGAAGTTGATATATATGACCCGCTGGAGTACTTGACATCACAACACCCAACGTGTAGTCCTTTCTTATAACTCTTCTATAATTATAGTAAATCACCACAGTGAAGATTTATAGAAATAGCCTTGTTTTCTTTTAGGACAAAATCTCAAAATAGGCATGGATAAATAAGTTCAGGGATCAATGCACTTACCTTGCATTCTTCAGATTTCTGTAGGATCCGGCTATTTAGATGGAGGCGTGGCTTGGCTGAAGGAGCATTTCATTAAGCTAATCTACAAATTGGATAATCTCTCTCTCTCTCTCTCTCTCTCTCTCTCTCTCTCTCTCTCTCTCTCTCTCTCTCTCTCACACACACACACACACACACACACACACACACACACACACACACACACACACACACACACACACACACACACACACACACACACACACAGTAGGGGCCACCTATCTTCAATACGTTACTAAGGGCTTAAGCTCTGCCCACTCCCTTCTTCCTGTTACTTAGACTGCAAGTGATAGGAAGAATGGAGTTGTTCTGAGTAGCTGTTTAAAATCAGTAAGTGGGAGAATGATGAAGATCACGTGTTATAGGTGTATTGTTTTTGTTAGGCGAGAGTAGAGATTATTATTATATGGTCGCTTATTGTGGATTTTTAATTTTTTTTTTCCAACATTGAATTAGTTGGTCTTGGCTTTGAATTTTGAGGTTGATTATTCTCAGCATGCTTCGTTTTTCTCCCAGAATCACCATGAATCCAATCTAAAACGCATTTTCTATGACTTTTATGTATTGAATTGAATAAGGCAAGAAACTATGCCATTTCCATTGCAGATGAACTTATTCCCCATGATGGAAAGCTGAAATTAAAAATTAAACGAATAAATAAATTAAAAAAAAATCAACTAACCCCTTCCTTTTTTATTATAATATAGGGAGTAGGTGTGGCCGTTTTAGCCTGATGTAACTTTTCGAGACTGAGAGGGCAGCTCAATCTCCACTGGTAGCCAATCAGAGATAGCTGGTCCAAGTGATCACTACGAAAGCTATCACTGCAGTAAATCCCCCTTATCTGCGGGGGGGGATACATACCTATGATAAAGTTTAATTTATAAATTAGGCACAGTAAGAGATTAACAACAATAACTAATAATAAAATAGAACAATTCAAACAACAACTGTAATAAAAGTTATCTCCAAGTGTGAATGAAATTTTAGCAACCTCAGCATATGTTTTTTCTTATTTATTTATTATTTTATGAAGTCAAAAACTTGCATGTTTCACTTAAAAAGAAGCACTTTCAGTGATGCACCCAGGGAGGGGAAAAGGGGTCCTTTCCCCCAAAAGAAAAAGGAAAAAAAACTAGAAAAATTTTCAAAAATCTTTTCCTAATTAAAATTATTTTTTTATTTGTATTGTGTCGTGTCTTCTATTTCTATACTACTTATGAATTAGCGGTCACATAAGGTAGGATCCCTGAGAACCCTATAGTTCTCGGGGATCACGGCCACTGTTGAATGCGAGGCGAACGAAGTATTGCTCCGTCGGACCGAGCGCTACTTCGTTTGCCCAAGCCTGGTCAAAGGAGATCATGGGTATCATGTATTGGCAATCACTGCAGATGCTCAGTCATAGGTCGAATGTAATGCGTGGTGTGTATTCTCAAATCGTATTCTTAACTCGTCCCCCCCCCCTCCCCAAGATTAAATCTTGAGTGGTCGCCACCCCCACCCCCCTAAGATTAAATCCTGAGTGCGTCATAGAGCACTTTACGGCTTCTCTTTGGCATATCCGAATTGCCAACATCGCTACTCTTGCGCTTTGGGGCCATTATTAAGTAAAACAAGGATTACTTGAACACAAGTCGATCTGATAACCGAGAACTTACTCAGAACGGCGCGCAATTTAAAACTTATGGATTGTCTATTACTAAAAGAAAGAGCCATACGGCTTCATTTTGGCGATGTCATATTAAATAAGAAAGGTGGATATTAGATCCAACATTCATTTCAATGTTGAATGTTTGTAGAAACTATGAAAGTTTGGTAAGTTGACCTGAGAGCTTACAAGAATACAATCCTCGGCATCCCCGAGTTGCCTTAACTACTAAGTCAAATAGGTAATGCAAGCCATGGCAACTCGGAGAAGCCGAGGATCGTATTCTCGTAAGCTCTCAGGTCAACTTACCAATCTTTCATAGTTTCTACAAACATTCGGCTTTGAAATGAATGTTGGATCTGAGATCCACTTTGCCGATTTAATTATACATTTTTTATTTCTGGAATTTTCCATTTAATGTTTCGGACCAGGGTTGAGAGCGAATAGCGAACCCATGGATAAGGGGGGACTACGGTAATTTAATCGGCACGCAGTGAAGAGACGGCTGACAAGTGCCGCCATCTCGTGGTCTCTAAACCTAACACAATATCTGAAAATAGTGGATCCCGCGGTTGATTATCTTGAATTTATGGCATACGAAAAATATTCGAGTTTCCGGGAGAAAGAACGTCCGGGAGAAGGAACCGGTCGAAAAAAAAAGCTTAGAAAATGTTCCTCTAATCGGCGACTAGATTTGAACCCAAGTCTTCCTTCTTGCGGTCAAGCGCTGTGGAGTGCAAACGCCACTTCCACTGACTATATTTTATTAAACCAATAATAAATAAATACATCTTAAATAGACACATCATATATTTCCATATGCTTTAACCTCCTTAAGGGTATTACTATTTGTTACAAGTAATTGATTTTGTGAATTTACTTCTCTTATTCATTAAGTGAATAGTTACATGACATTAATTACGTTATTAGTTACATTCAGGTTTTAACTCTTAATACTTTTGTTTTAAATTAATTGTTAGCTATTTTACCACACAGGCTACACAGGCTCCTGAAATAATAATAATAATAATAATAATAATAATAATAATAATAATAATAATAATAATAATAAATATTAAGATATGCAACAACAATTGCACGATTTGAACCTGATAACGTACTTGCAATTAATAATAAAATTCATCGTAATTAAATGTTTCATAAATAAAGATTTCAACCAATTTTAATTAAAAAAATCACACATTATTGAAAAATTATCTCCTTTTATATGGAAATAGAATTAATACAGTTTTGTTTGTATATGAATTAAAACATTAATTTTAATTATAAAATAATTAATAAAGAGAAGGAGACGTGAAAATTAAAACAACGAAGAAAATTTAGACAGCTCTCCTGGCATAAAGTTAATTTGATTTATATTCGAATTTACTAACTAACTTAATAAGATTTGTTTCATTATAATAAGAATATTAATTTTTTTAGTTGTAAAAATAGCTCTAAGATCATAATTTTCCTTTACCGCATCCTATATAATCATCAAACTGTACCTTGAGATGTTTAAGGGATTGGTTGTGCCTCCCTGGTAACGAAATGATACATTCGCTGACTTTAAAGGTCAGGTTAGTTTGTAGGTCCTACCCAATTTTCTCTTTGGTTGTTGAAGGATACGCTGAAGTAAGTCTCACTTATGCAAAGGCTATAAAGGCGAGATGTATCTATGATCAGTTGGCTTGTTTTTGCGGAGATCAATTTTACTGATGAAAATACTTTCCATCAGCGTATGAGCCCTCTTTAACTCCCCTTCTGATAAAAATTAAAGTATTTTATCTAAAGTATTAAAATTTAGGTCTTTCTAGTCAATTGAGTACTTGTGTTCTCTCTTCCGAATGCACTATGGATAATTTTTTTAAAAGTATTTATCCTATCGTCATGGTTGGCGTGTGTTTCGCGTGCTTAGCCCATCCGCGATAATAATGTATTATAGGTTTAAAACAAAAATTAATTTTCGTTTTAAACATTGATTTTTTTAAAGTTTTTAAAATTATTTTCTATTTCTGATTCTAAATATTAAAAAAATCTTCTACATAAGTAAACACAAGCGAATGATGAACCATCAGACGGGATTATGCAACCGACTCTGTTGATTTAGCACTTTTCACACCCTCAGTATTAATGTTGTTACACAACTTTATATCACCATGACAGCTAATATATGTTTTCCTGCTTTCTCCAATTACAGCACGCATATTTCAATCTCTTTTACATGCTTTTTTTTTTTCCAATCGCGAGGCCTCAGAAAACAGTGAAGTCGTTGTCCACCTATCTTTCTTTCCATAAGTCTCTTCCTTCATATCTCATTACACCTCTGGGCTTCTTCAACAGTCACAGGAATTGCTGAACTCTCTATTCCCGGTAGAAGATGTTTGTTTAGTCGGCAAATAACGAACAAAGACTCAAGAAGGGAATTAGTCATATCGGGTTTTGTTCGGTAAAAATTTCAATGGATTTCCGGTCTAGCTAATGAAATTTTAAATAGAGGGAAAAAAAAAAAAAATCCGCACTAGAATTTCCTATTTTATATTCTCGTTGTATTATATATTTCGAATATAGGCTGTTAAACATTGTTCACCAATGTCGGTTGAAGGTCATCTGATGACCTTCAATTGACATTGAAGTCATTAATTTTATCATGCTAATTTTTTTTTTTTTACTGTTTTTCGGGTTTTTAAATGTTTTTTTCTTTCTCGATTTCAAGTCTTTCGATGATGTGACAGTTCTTTTCGCTGAGATTGTGGACTTTTCTGACCTTTGCGCAAAGTTGACGGCGATGGAAGCCGTTTCTTGCATCAATGACGTGTACACTTTGTTTGATAAGATTATCGATCCGTATCATGTGTTCAAGGTAAGTTAAACCCTATGTGTTTGTTCTCCATCATTAATCCACAACAATAAACTGTATGTTATTTCAGATACGTGCATCTGATCGGTCTCATTAATGTGTTTCTGGACTTCTAGGTTGAGACTGTCGGCCAAGTGTATATGTTGGTCAGTGGGGCTCCTGAAAGACGTCCGGATCATGCAGAGAATGTAGCTGGGGCTGCTCTTGATATGCTTGACTGTGTGGACCGGCTGAAGTGTAGCTATGGGAGAGAAAAGGTTATGATACGAATAGGTCAGTGTTTATACAACAATTCACTAATACTCATTATTATATTTTTCTGCGCATATCGCGCTAAAATGACTTTTCAATGTGAATTGAAAAGTCATTATAGCGCGATCGAATTGAAATTTCTTCACTTTTTTCTTTGATAGCGCAACTTATTTTATTTTATTTTTTGAAAAAAATAATTTTTTTAAATTATATCTAAATATAAATTATATTTAAAAATATAAAACAAAAATATAAAGTATATTTTTAATTATATTGAAGGTGTCAAGTGATAATAATCTTTCAGCCCGCAATGGAAATTGACATTGATTACTTAGCGCGCGCAGAAGCCGCTGTTGCTCTGGTAACATGAACGTAAGTTACCAAGACAACCAACGTTTCTTTAAAACGGAAGTGTTACTTATTTTATTTTATTTTTACCAGAATTTGTTATTATGAAATAAATTCTGTGAAAATATATCAGGAACTTTTTTCTGACATTTCAAAACATAAAATAGGAGATAAATATTCTTGAAAAAGTTTTTTTTGTTGATTTAGAAGCTCTTCATTAGCAAGCACATAATTATAAAAATCTTTACATGTAAGACTACAGTTTATTTATTTTTAATCGCATTTGTGTTTTATGTCCAGCATATTAGTTAATTCGAATTCTGAGACACAAAGAAAATGATCGTTTTATAAGTTTTCTTTTTAAAAGCAAATATCCGGCTTATATTCTTTTTTTTTATATTAGAAATCAATAGACTGACACCATACATTTCGTCTGCTTAAGAAAATTATTATTTCCTCACAAGATAATATTTAATATTCAATTTAAATTGACATTTTCTGTTTTATTAATAGTTGCGCGTTCGCGTGCGGTTATTGCGAAATTATAGTCTTGATTTTAACTGACGTCACAGAAGCGCATTCTTTCTATGTGATAATAGACCAATGTATACATTTTATTTTTTATTAAATACAGAGCATAATTGAATTTTGTGTCACTATTACAACTGTTTTTTCCTATACATATTTTAAGAAATGGAAAAAGACAAAATCAGATTTATTCATTTGAAACTTATTTATTGAAATAACATGTTACTTACGTTATTCTTTTTATTTATTTTATTTATTTATTTATTATTTTTTTTTTCAGGCATACATACAGGACCCGTGGCAGCAGGAGTAGTGGGTCTGAAGATGCCAAGGTATTGCTTATTTGGCGATACTGTTAACACAGCAGCCAGAATGCAGTCTCACGGAGAGGTGAGCTGTTCATGTAGATTCTTTATTAACATAAATAAGTAAATAAATAAATAACACTTAGCGATTATTCGATAGCTCGGTTCGCTGCAGTTTATAATAGAGGTTTCACATTTTGCCTACCTTGACCTCAATGAAAATTCTATTCTTATAAGAGTTCTGTTCCTTATTAGTACTTATTTTTAGCGTTGTTTACAAAGTGTAGAATGTTATATGCAGATATCTTATCCATCTGTCACCAGTGATCCGAGTTTAATTCTTATATACAGGGGCGGACTTAGGCATGAGCTTTATGGGCTTCAGCCGGGCCCCGTTCAATCAAAGGGCCCCTTCGCGGTCAAAAAAATAAAAATAAAAACAATTTAAATTACAAATTTAAGAAAAAATAAATGATACAAAATTTTTTCGTACCTAGGTAACGTTAAAATCTTTAATTTGCAACATTATTGGATTTGAATTAAATATCAAATATCATGTTTTAAATGACAGTAAATAGTAAATACGACTGTCTTCTATCGCCTCTGTCGGTAGTCGGTAAAATCAAAATATACTTTGTCATTTGTCAATTATGCAAATAATATAGCAACGTCGGAATGGGAGTGCAAGTCTAGCTCATCCAATTAAATAGTTACGGCGATATCATGAACATATTAAAAACGTTTAGTGACAATATAGATGAGAAACTTGATTTTCGAAGAGAGGCACAGAATTATATAATGATTTGGCGAAACTTGAAACTACGATTTTAACTGTTTTTTGGGAAGAAATTTTAGAGAGATTCAATTTAGTTAACAAAAAAGTTCTCACCCCCAGGCTTAGACATATGTGAAGGTGAGAAATTGATGACGTCATTAGAAGTGTTCGTGAGCAACTTACGAGAACAATCAGATGAGAAACTAAACGAATACGAGGAGACAACCAAAAAATTAAGTACTAGTGTGGAAAAAGAATACAGTGATTTAAAAAAGAGACGTATTACTCCAAAATTTTCGGAAAAATCTACAGAGAAAGTTTCGCTAAATGAAGCAGAAAAATTTAAAGGATACGCTATACGTTGCATTAGATAAGTTGATTATGGATTTAAACAGAAGAGGCCATGTCTACAGGGAATTTAGCAAACGATTCAAATTTTTAATGGATTTGCAAGACATTAATATCGAAAATATTGACTTGGAAACTGCACGTGATGTTATTGATTATTATTCGGATGATATAGACGAACATTTAGTCAATGAATGCATTCAGTTAAAATCCTACTTACAGACTAAACCAGACTCATATGACTCATGCGGTGATATATTCAAGCTAATTTATGAAAAGAAACTTGTCGATGTTTTTCCGAATTGCTATACAATCTTAAATTTTTTTTGGCCTTGCCAATCACCAGCTGTGAGACGGAGCGATCCTTCTTCAGGATGTCCTAGATAGAAAACAAATATAGGACAACAATGACGAATGAAAGATTAAATTATTTATGAACTCTTTCCATAAACTGTGATTTAACCAAAGAATTACAGTGTGATGATCAAATAAAAGAATTTGCAGCGCAAAAATGCAAAAGAGTTACTCTTTAAATGTCTCTTTAATGTATTAAAAAAATTACATTATATAACTCCTGGAATATTTTATTTATTTTATTTTTAAGAATGAGTATTGTTTATTATTATTTTTTCTTAGTCTTTATTCTTGACGTGAGAATTTGTTGTTTCGTTTTTTTGTTTGTTACTAAAAGTAATACCTAATATATTTTATTTTTTTTATTTATGTTTGATGTTTGTTATGTATACAAAACCTTTTTTTCATTATAACCGTATAGTGCATCAAATAAAATAAAAAAGTTCTTCAATGTCTGTTGCCTATAATTTTTTCTATTCAAAAAGGATTAAAAAAAACAGTTTTTCGACGAAATGGCAAATGAGTCGCCACAACTAACCCAAACTTGGGTTAATTTTGGTTAATTGGATATGCCCCCAAAGAGTGTTAGTCCAGGGCCCCCAAAGTTAACGGTCCGCCACTGCTTATATACATGTTTTTCATTACTATATTATTTATGAAGATGTAGTGTTTAAAATATAATTAATTTATTATTATTATCTCTTACTAACTTTATGCCAATAAATTACCGAAACTAATCTCCTGTCTAGTCTGCTTTAACAGTAATCGATCAACTTCTGCGAAAATATCTCACGTGACCATATGTTTATAGCTGGCGCCATCTACCGACGAGTGAAACAATGTGCAACAGCCTTGTAGTTTCAAAATAAAAGATACATTTTATCACACTATTTTTTTTTCTTTTCTAAATCGATAATTTGCGATACAGTGTTCTTCCCATAGAGTGCTAGATGAGAGTTAATATCTCAAAATACCAAAGATTGGTGATCAGAACTTTCCCCACCTTTGCAACGAGTTGCTCGTGTTTGTACTACGTTCTAGGACTACTTGCATTCAGCTCACTCTAGTATTCGCCGATACTTTTATAGTTTTTTATACTATATTCGGCATGAAACTCTTTGATTCCATTCTTTGAGTTTCTTATTCGGTTTTAAAACAATGTGGGATCTAATATCCCCTTAATTTAGTTAATATTCCTAATCTCAAGTATTTATTCGCATATGCCTTATTTTGTGCAGAGTTTCAGGATTTTATTGCGTGTCTTAGAAATTTCCTTAGTAATAGCGAAAACAATAAGAAATTCCGAAATATCAGACTACCATCTTAGTATATTGGAGACTAATCTTTTCGTTACTTATTTTAGGCAGGCAAAATCCACATTAGCGAGTCTAGCAACAGACTGCTGTCAGATTCGGACTTCAACACCGATTTTAGAGGAACAATCAATGTGAAGGTATGGTTTTAATTAACATACTGCAATGCAAATAGTTCGTTGTTTGGTAGTTTACTTAAATTATAAGGAACCGTTCAATTGTATCATGATTTCCGATTTGGCATATATTGTTTGAACAATATCAGTTAGAGTTTACAAATGTAGATGGCGCAATAATCGACTAAGGCAATGGAGTCAAATTATATGCAATTTATTATTATTTTAGAAGCGCAATGTAATGTTGGTTGGAAATTTATTTGATAGTGCTCAATCTATGACAGATATATGGTTAATTTAATAATAATATATAATTAAGTTATCAAGTTAATGTTAATAATTTTATATATCTAACCAACTTTCAAATTAAATGAAACAAAATATGTTATTATTCACGCACCTTTTTGTTTTAAACTCAAGTAAAATATCTATTGAGTGTAAGCCTTGGTTGCATACTTAAGACATACTTAAGGCTATTGCTGTTACCTTCCTGCCATGATCAGAGCTTTATATAGCTCAATAACACCTTATCCCTACACTGTCCTCTACAGATAACGGGGAAGATGAAAAGCATTATTGCTTCGCCCCTTTAAGCCAGTCCTTATAAGGAATAAGGATGGTTGCATACTTGCTGATACTTGCTAAATGTTGAAGAGGTGTGATCGACCGTGAGATGCGGTGATGATTGATTAATACCCTTGGAGGGTAATGGATGGCAATGCTGTACCAATGAAGTTTAACTGAGGTTCGGCTGTTGCTGTTACCCCCTTGGGCGATGAGATTCGAGAGTTTTTGAGTTCGCTCTCTTAAGGTTTTTGTCTTAAGGGAGCAATTTGAGTCTCCGGGGAAAGTGTTCTCCGGCACGGCCCGCTGAGGGGCTTTGTCGGTGAATGATTTTCTTCGGAATTTGAGCGGTTCTGCTCGGTGGTGGGGGAGCCCATCACTGACTGGAACCAACGCTGAGATATGGACGGTCTTTCGCCCACTATGGAGTGGCCTAGAGATCGTCCGATTTTTTGAGATTTCACCTTTACTTAAAAAGTCGGTGATTAATACCCTTGGAGGGTAATGGGTGGCAATGATGTAGCCAATGAAGTTCTAACTGAGGCTCGGCTATTGCTGTTACCCTCCTGCCATGATCAGAGCTTTATATAGTTCAATAACACCTTATCCCTACACTATCCTCTACAGATAACGGGGAAGATGAAAAGCATTCTTGCTTCGCACCTTTAAGCCAGTCCTTATAAGGACTATAAGGTTGCATACTTGAATTCTTCAAGTTCATGTGTGTTGTGGTATCTTTTCCTTGTTTTATTTTATATTTATTTTTCTCTCTAATTTTATTCTGGTTCGGCTTAGAGATATTTGTAGTTTTGGTGACTGCTGCTAGTGCTTTGTTGATTTTGGTTTGTGAGATTTTAAATTGCTTTATCAATCTCTTCCTTTAATTTTGGGTACAGAACCAATTTATTCTGGAATACTTTTGATAATCTTTCCCAAACTATGAAGGAATGAGGGGAAGATAGTTGTTCTTGATTGCCTAATTTAAGTAAGATAGGGTTGTTTGTGGGCTCAGGACAGGCCATTCAGGGATTGAACGTTGTATTGGTATTTGACGTTCTATAGCAATATCTAAGCCACCTGATCTGTGATGCGTAAGCTCAGTAGGACCAGCCACTACAGTGTTGTTCAAATCTGAGCAATTATAAAGTATGCGACCGTTTTTATTGGTTGTGTTACTGTTCCAACTGGATGCTTGGAATTCAGACCTCCAGAAATAATGATGGACTCCCTGATGCCTAAATCAGCCAACAGTCAATTTTTGGTTGGTGAGTTGTAATCAGCATAGATTTTGAGCTTACCAGCTGTGTTAGTGTAGACTTCAATGCTTGTAATCTTTAAATGTGTGGTTGGTTATTGAATTGTGTTTAATGTAGTTTTTAATAAAAATGGCGGTGCCACCCCCTCTGTAATCCAGTCTGTAATTTCTGTAGAGCAGGTATCCTCTCAGTTTCGGATTATTCGCAGGCCGTAAGTGAGTTTCATTTATCTGGATTGTATTTTAGTGAAAATAGTTTTGTTTGAGAGGTCGTTGGCATTCCAAGCGGCAATTAGAAAGGAGTTTGACAGAAATTTATTTCTAATCATAAGTGAGTGCTGTTAGGATACAGTGAGTTTCTGGAAGGAATTTTTTTTTTTTTTTTTTGTACCTGTACAAAAAGATTCCTTAGTTAGTGATCGGTTTGATTTACTGAAATCTCGAAGCATGGTAGCGAGAGAAGCAGTCATGTTAGGATGTGTTTGATCCTGGCGCGTTGCTTTCATGGGGCGAACCACTTCGGCGTAGATTTTGTTCGTTTGATGAATATCTGCTTGCTTTTTAAATTTTGTTTGAATTTGAGGAAATTCTTCTTCCTTCAGTTGTGTGCGAGGTTCAGAGAAAGTTTAATTATATTTTACTGTCGGCCCGTTCTTTGGATATTAGCTGCAGCCTTCGTAATTGGCCGGGTGAGGGCCGCTGCAGTTGTGACATTTGGCCGGTGTGGTTTCAGGCTTGGTGCAGGTGTTAATGGGGTGATTTTCACCACATTTTAAGCACCTATAATCAGCTCTGCATAATTGTTGAGCACGGTCATATTTTTGACATCTGTGACACTGCTCTGCTGATGTTCTTTTTCTTAAAGGTTCAGGTGTTATCCTTCGCCACAGATCGATGTTAGATCGTATATCTTCTTAAATGAGTTTTGAATTTCCACCAAGACAAGTGGCATAAGGCTCTTGTCAGTTCTAAACATTCTGCTTACTTTAACCGGAGGAAGAAACCGTGATAGCAGAGATCATTCACTATTTCCTCTGTAATGATATCTTCCGTAACTCCTCTCAGAACTACTTTTAGGTTTTTATCCGAATGTGTGATATTGCATCTTTAGGCCGTCCATTACTTGGTTAAGGGACGATAGTCTCCTACTGAATAGCTCAGTCAGAGAAACTCTCAAAAATCATAGAAGTGGGAAAATAAATTATCATTCTCTTAACCCTGTAGATCATTCCATCTGGAAATTCTTAAAAAATCTCAGAAACAAACACAAATCTCTCTCTCTCCCCTATATAATTAGATCAGGGTTTAGCTTACACTGATGCTGAAAAAGCAGAAGTTATATTATGTAATCTTTAAAAACAGTGCAGTCAAAAAAAGCGTAGCCATACCCTTCACCAGAAGGCTAGCATCTCCCAAAGAGGACATTATTCTATTTGCTACCAAAATCCCATGGCAAATAGAAACCAAATACCTCAGGTTATAGGTACATCTGGGAGAAAGTATCCAAAACTATCGCTCAACTCTATCCCTTGATAGCAAATTAAACTTGATAGCAAATTAAACTTGATTAATTAAATCAAGCAGCAAATTAAACACAAGGAACAAACTATTGCTCTCTCAGATGTCAGAAGTCCTATAATTATCTATGCCTCCCAGCTTGGAGCCACACCTCCAAAGTTAACATTCTAAAATTACAACGAGTGCAAAACAAATGCTTGCGAATGACAGTAGATGCTCCATGGTTCATCAGAAACGAACAGATTCATCGTGATACCACTATTCCATATATCTACTCATTCCTTCGCTCAGTAGCAGTAAAGTTCTTTTCAAAAGCGGCTACGCACCCAAATCACCTGATACAACAAGCTGCAGACTACAGGGAAAAACTCTCTACAAGCACAGAAGACCTAAAGCCATTCTACTTTCCAATAATATTGCTTAAACCCTCAGTCCTCACAGGGCAAGCTAAATGCTCGTAAATTTTTCTTATTAATGTTTTTTTTTCGTGTGTCAGACAGCGGGGAGCACAAAAAGCATTAAGCTTCATCCTTTGCAACAATACCGTTATGCGTTTCGCGAGTTATATGCCTCAGCAAAGGAATTTGCTTAGTGAGCATAGAACCAATCCGGGACGTTATAAGTGTGCCTTTAAGCTTGCTAAATAGTGAACTGTTGCAGATAGGTCACTGCAGCGGCGAACATCCGAATGGCAAACCTTTTCGCTAATGTAACTATGTGAATTCCATCCATGAAACACTGTTAACCTGTAGCACATTTGTGTTAGAACTTTGGATGAATCAAGGGTTAAATAATGAGGATATTCTGCTCTAGAGATTAAACATGGAACTTTTTTTCAAGCCACGGCAAATCTCCTGTAACCTAAGGTGGTAGTTTCATATCAGTCAATGGAAATTACTCCATTAAAAGACATTCATAAAACATCCATGCCTGCTGTGGGATGTGACTTTTTCTCCAGTACAGTAACTCTCAGAAGCCATATCAGCAGAACGAATTCATTCAACCAACATGGAGGGTGGGGCTACTCAACACTTTCTATTAGGCCTATCCATCGATTTGGCGAAACATTCAGGAACGTGACAGCACGCTGTGATGGGGGCCCTTTTTGTTGATAGCAATCATCCTTATCTTCTCGCAGCTAATGGATCATACCATGAATATGTGCCTGCGTTGTGGAGGCCTAGATATAGAAGAATCGATTAACAATTATCCAGAGTTACAGGTATTTCGGAGATCAACTCTGTAGAAGCGTTCTAAGTGACTAAATACAACTTTGGAGTACAATTGAGGTGAAGAAGATGCCATAAAGACCAAAAGACTTTTGGTATTTAAAATTCTTCTGTTGTCTTTCTCCAACAAACAAGTAAAAAGTCTTACACTATGGATTGTTTCTAATACACTAGAAGGTGATTTGTTTTCTTCTACGATATTGGAGTGTAGAGGAAGAATTATGCCAGGAGATGATATTTGTCTTGTTTACGAGTATATTCATACGGTGCCATCTGCATTTGATTTGTGAGAGGTAGAATAATAGATGGACAGAAGTCGCGCCCAGTTTTAAACTAAATTGGCAACAAGTGAAGAACCATGCAGATTACCATAGTTCTCTTTAATCGTAGGCTTCCCCTCTGCACCTCGGAACACAGCGGCTCACATCGACGATTTTTTAATGCAAATATATACGCAATATTTTGTTTTATAAAACTCAATCATCGGAGGAAAAAAATAATAATGGTATAATTTACATATTGAGAATTTAAAGAAGCCTATATTTTTAAAAGGATTTTGATCAAGTCAACTAAAAATATTTCACTAGTCAGCTGATGTTACGAAGCGCGCGCGCGTGTGTGTGATGATACGATGCTTTTAAACTTTGGTAGAAGGAGGTGACTGTGAAAGTATAACTGGTCTAAATGGAATTTGGATCTGTTAATTCTTATTTATTTATTCTTTTAATTCCATAAGTCCACTGTATTATATCACTTCACCTCACTTGTACTCCAGATATTTTATTTCCAGATTTTAGTCGTAATTTTGTAAATGCAAGAGTGTTAATAAAATAATAAAAAAAAAAAGAATGCGGGAGGATTTGTAAAGAAACTGCTAATTTCTTTAAATTTATGAACATATTAACATAATATACATTTTGTATAATTTAAGAAAAAAAAAAAATGTTTTTAAAAGGGTCCAATCCTCTTGTAGTCCCCCCCCCCCCCCAGTGCTTTATTATAGAATGGTCTTCATTGAAACGATTACTTTTTACATACAGCATCGTAATCTGTTTCCATATTGAGATGGAGAACATCTTTTTAAAAACTTTCTTGTTGGAAGGAAAAAGCTGAATACTTCATTCTTGAGACATTTGAGTTTTGCTTTATTTCTCTTCTCTAAACTTTGAGGTCTCTTCCTCTTAAGTGAGACTGTGGACTAAGTCTTGCATTTCCCTTTTTCCTCATTCGAAACGGAAGTGAAAAAAAAAAACATTGATGGCAGAGTAACCGATCTCTTGTGATTTTCATCTCTTAAGAGCATTCTAACATTTTCTAAACTGTCCTGATTTCAGATAAAAAAAAAAGTGCATCAAATAAATTGTTTTCGTAAAACTAAATTTCGAACCGCATTTTTTAAACTTAAAAACATTTATGTGTATGAAAAAGTTTTGGGTGGCAGATAATTTTCGTTGTCTAAAAAGCGACACTTGAAAACGGCCATATCCGGTTGTTAGCTATCTCCTTATCTTACCCATTGTCCGTCCACAGTAATAATGAATTATGTTTCCAGGCTTTCCATATTTAGTAGTATAAAAATTTAAAAAAATAATAAATAAATAAAAAGCATATTTATACAAAATAAGAATCCGAGTTAAAAACAATAATTAAAATATCTCCTCATGTTGCTAACATTTAGGAATGGATGAATTATTTTTTTATTAAAAATTCTTTAAAAATGTAGAATACCGCATATATTATCAGTGATATATTAATGACAGCAATCTGATGATCATCGTTTTCTTTTATTTAGGGTAAAGGAAAACTGGATACCTATTGGCTACTCGGAAGGACAACTTCGTCCAAAAGTTAACAAAAAATGCTTCTTTGGCTATAGGATGCTACTGGGTTTAACTTTCTTTATTATATATGGCAGCAGAAATTTCACAAAGATGTAATATATATTCTTAAAAACTGAGTAAACATATGAGCTTTTTTCCATCCCTGAAGAATCGTATATTGTGGTTGCTTACGAATTTCTTTAAAATGTATTTATTATGAAAATTAAAGAAAATATTGTATAAAATAGCTACAGCACAAAAGACAAACACACTGAAAATACAGTTTAATTCTTTATTCAGATAAGTAAATACTCTTACATAAGCCATATGTACATTATGCCTATTTCACAGGCTGTTATAAAGAGTTTGTATCACGCATGCTCAGCTGCATGATATATTTAAAAAAAAGCACGTGATCTTAACTGCGTATATTTATATGCTATATACAATGCTTCGATGACAAACAGGAAAATTGGACATACAAAAACAAGTTTATTCAGTACAGTAATTGTACTGATGTAAATAATGAAAATTAATTTTCGAACTATAAATGGCGTAACCAGTAATTTTTGGCATTCTCTGTAACGAACTTTTCTCTGTATGTAGGATTTCAAGAGATTAAGAATGAGTTTTTTAACTGTAGAGGTCGCTAAGATCTAGAGATTCCACGTTTTATTTCCCGGCACTACAGTTATTGTAAATGAAAAATAATTGCTTTTCTATCATTACACACACACGTATTTTTCCGTCCTTATTGAAGTTTTGGTTGATATGGTACATAAACTGCTTGTTTCGGAAAATTATTAAACTGCAGATTAGTAATTACATTCATAATTACTTATTAATAATAATATATTTATTATTATATCTTTATTAATTATATAATACCGCAAGAGTATTTTTATGACAATTATTTAATAACAGCTGATTTTTAAAATTAAACTGCAATATTATAAGACAATTCATTTTTAATAACAATTATTTAATTAACTAATATTTTTAAATTAATCAGCAGTTATATATTTTATAGCAATCAATATTTTAAATTATAAATTAAGATTAGAATTTTTATCTAATAACCTCTAATATTTTAATTATTAATCAATATCAGCTTATATAGCCCTTATATAAGGACTGGCTTAAAGGGGCGAAGCAAGATTGTTTTTCATATTCCCCGTTGTCTGTAGAGGACAGTGTAAGGATAAGGTGTTATTGAGCTATAAAGCTCTGATCATGGCAAGAGGGTAACAGTAATAGCCGAGACTCAGAACTTCATTGGCTACAGCAGCATCAATATTATATTAGCTTTCCTTATAAGGACTGGCTTAAAGGGGCGAAGCAAGAATGCTTTTCATCTTCGCCGTTATCTGTAGAGGACAGTGTAGGGATAAGGTGTTATTGAGCTATATAAAAGCTCTGATCATGGCAAGAGGGTAACAGCAATAGCCGAGCCTCAGTTAGAACTTCATTGGCTACAGCATTGCTATCCGTTACTCTCCAAGGGTATATTAATCACCACCACCCAAGTCATCAATATCAGCTAATTTTTTTTTTTTTTTAAATTAAACTAAAATTATACAAAAAATCTTAAGGTTTTGTTATAAATTTCGTTAAACTTTTTAAAATTAATATTTAAACACAATTTTTTTATCAATATAAAAACTATTTTTAAAACTCCAGTGTTTTATTATTTAAAAATAATTTTTAAGCGGTATGCTATTGAAAATATATTTAATATTGGATTATTTCGTCTAAACATTTTAAATGAACTAAATTAGTACACCTTTATCCTAGGTGTTTTCATCCTTTCCCACGAACCCATTTGTGGCCAGCTGAGATATTTCTATACTTGTTATATATCTTGCAATATACGTTCCGTTTATAGTTATTTAATTCTAATTCCTCCTTTATTTACGTAGACGTGTACATCTTTTAGTAGTCGTTTTCTACCAATACAGAACTGTACTAGTTTGTGAAAATCAGTATTGGTTAAGTCAAAAAAAAAAAAAAAAATCGCCATTCTTGCTACAACTTACCAGCTCATTTACAGTGGATTTTGCAATGTATTGAGCAAACTGTTTGGGATATACCAAGAATTATGGAAAGTCTATTTTGGGAATGCTTAACTGGCCATACCAATCTATTTTAATAGACGTTGGAATTTCCTGAAAAGCTGTGCACAGCACAGGCAGTCGAATAAAATACTTAAGTGCAGGAAAGCTGACTCGAATAATTCACTAAAAACTACCGTGTTGGGGAAAATCACGATTGGTATAGATTTAATTTTCAGGTTTATATTCAACAAAGTATGGAGATACCTTGCTGAATACAGACCTATGACATTGCCGATTCCTATCTTATTTATTTTTGAATACGTTCTAAAACAGATTTCGTTGTTTCAATACCGATTGAAAAGGAGACACTACGTAAGACCTTTCTACACCATGCAATTTTCTATTGTGTGATACGTATGCTAACCTGCACTTAAATGTCTCATGTTTGGGGAAGAGGGGGTGGGGGGGAGAGAAAGAACTTGTATTCCGTAATGCTTAAGGATTTCTATGTCCATCATTTCCCAGTTTATCATCTCGCTGTTTTGTGGGAAATTCACTGCCGGTTTTCTTGGCATTTTTTGGAAATATGTATCAACATTATGCCGAATTGTTAGGCCTAACGTAGAGTGGCTTGCGGATAACATATCGGTAGGTGTAAGTTCCCTTAGGGGTATAATCACTGACTGATTCGGCATTCTTATAGTTATTGTACAACAAACTGGAATCCATGAGGTTATATACAGGTTTGCTGTTACTTTCTCTTCCATAATTATAACTTGCAACCCTTTTGGGAGCGTATTTACTTGAACGACCAGTTCTTGTTGCAGGGTACCGTCTTTGGCGACTTTTGGCATCGTAGACCTCTCTTCCATCACTGTATTTTGAATCATCTCCATACTCATCTTTAGAACCTTGTTCAAATCCAGCAATATGGCTTTGTTCTATGGTATGACCATCGGAGGGAGAGCTTTTAGATCCACGATTTGCTGATCTGATGGGAGATTGAAACTGTCCATGTCCTCTTGTAATTAGAATCCTAATTCCATCTGGATTTTCACCATCTTTTCCAGCTTGGACGTTGGATGCGTAGCTTTGTGGAAAACCTCTTTTCTGACCATCTTCAAAGTCACGCGCATAGTTGATGTTGAATTCATCTTGGGATTGTGGATAAGTTTTGGTGTTGACTTCTTTAGGATTCAATGCTCCTTCTTGCTTACCAAACACTTGTCCATAGGTAGTTTTCGATTGCAGATCGGGAGGATTAAAGAAAGAATCGAGACCAAATCCGCTTTCAGTAAAACTGTCCTTGAATTTAAAATCACTGGTGTCAAAACCTCCTTTACTACCCGAATCAAGGGGTTCGAAACCTCCTCTGAATGGGAAATATCCGAACTCGTCCTCTTTCTTCTGTCCTAATTCGCTGTAGCTACGAAGAAGGTCACCGTCTGTGTAGCTACTTGGATAATAAGCAGATTTTCGATCCAGACTGGCATGTCCACTACTATCTTTGCCATCGTATGATGAATACTTATCATAAGAATCGTACTCACTGGCCGAAGGATTGTCGTAATGTCTGTAATTGGTGCTACCACTCTTTTTTGATCCACTTCCTCCCTGGTTGGCATCTTGAATCTTTTGCCATTCTTGATACCAACTTTGTAGCCAGCTGTTGTCCGAAGTTGGAGATGATACCAAGTCGGAGGATGGTTTGGTGTGAAGGATTATTTTACGCACACCATATCGTGGAATCGCAGACTTTGCATGGATCATGGTAACGAGTACCAACAAGCAGACGGATCGAATCTGGAAAGAGAAAAGTTAATTTCTTAGATTCTGAATTTGTGATTATACAAAGCATGGTACTTAACAAACAAAAGTCACATTGAAATAATCCTCATCATTTGAATTATATACATAATTGAATAGAAGTTCTCCAGCAACATATTCCTTACTAGATATTTTTAAATTACAGCTAATAATCTTCCAAAAAATCAAAATTGCCGTAATTCATTTTTTGTGCTATTTCACTGTTACGAAACCGATAACTAAGACATCAAATTTATGAGAATGATAATAATACATTTTCCCTTGACTTTTGTAGTAACCGGGATCGTTTGCATGCTTACGAAAAACAACAGCTAAATAATAGCACACTCCCGACAAGATTCCTTAAAGTCCTTAAAAGGACTGGCTTAAAGGGGCGAAGCAAGAATGCTTTTCATATTCCCCGTTATCTGTGGAGGACCGTGTAGGGATAAGGTGTTACTGAGCTATTAAAGCTCTGATCATGGCAGGAGGGTAATAGCAATAGCCGAGCCTCAGTTAGAACTTCATTGGCTACAGCACTGCCATCCATTACCCTCCCAAGGTACCCATTTTAGTCGCCTCGTACGACATACACGAGTTACATTGGTGCTATTCTTATCCCGGCCACCACACTGGAGAACCTGCGACAAGATTATCTAAATTTTACATCAATTATATTAAAGTATTTCTTATTTCTAAAAGGTGTTGTTGAGAATTAATGTTTGTAAACAGAAACAAAAAATATTTGATCTTTGGCTAATAATATTTAGAGAATATTACAATTAAAAATATAAAATCATCTGCGTGAAAACATCCCATGTTTTCATGTCAATTTTGTTTACTAGATAGAAATGATATTAAAATTTGTTTTATTCTTCTGTATTATCTGCATCTATCTAATCGGTTTTCTTATTTTACCGTATTCACCCGTTTATATATTCATATTCATCCTTTTATATACATATACATACATTCATCCTTACATATACATATACATACATTCATCCTTACATATACATATACATACATTCATCCTTACATATATATATATATATATTTTTTTTTTGTAAGTTCAACGTATTCATATATATATATATATATATATATATATATATATATATATATATATATATATATATATATATATATATATATATATATATATATATATTTTTTTTTTTTTTGTAAGTTCAACGTATTCATATATATATATATATTTTTTTTTTGTGAGTTCAACGTATATATATATATATATATATATATATAAAAAATTCATATCTCTTACTCAAATATTACTAAACGAAGTATACAAATAACTAATAAGTAGATTATAACAAATAATTTTTAGAAGAGAAATTTGAAGATAGTTGGTGTTTTTGTCATTAAATTTAATAAAATATTACAGTTACAAGAAACTTTTATGCTTATATTTAGTTTGTATTAAATATTATTAGTAAACATTCCAGTATTTGATAGCATCTGACTATCGTGGAAAAACTGATCTAATATTAAGTGCTATAAGTGAAGTGCGTCTCCAATTCGGTACAAAATCATAAAGTTTCCTGACGAGTTAAATGCTCATTTATTTTGTGTTTAAACGCTGCATGTACACTACAACAATATTTTTATATATAAAGAGACGCCACTTTTTATATATAAAAAGTGGCGTCTTCTTCATTATTATTTTTTAAAATAACAATTTTTACTAAATAGTTTTATAAATAATTATTGCAATATAATTATTTACATTTATTATAAACTGATGCATTTTAGAACTGAAGTTCTTTTAAGATATACAAATAAGAATAATTGTAATATAAAACCATAAGACTATCTTTTTCATTTGCATCCTTGGAAGTATGTTAACATCTGCGTACTTGATTTTCAGCGAACTTTCAAAGAATTGCGATGGTCTTGGCAGACACAGTCGCAGTTAATACGCATAAATAAAAGGGTAATTGTTAGTAAAATTAGGTTTAAATTCAAAAATGCATCATTCTTATTTTTGAAACTTTAATAAGCATTATTCTTTTGTGTATAAATGATTAAGTTTTATGAAACAGTGATTTATTGTTATTATTAAATATATAAATAAATGTGGAGGATAAAAATTGATAGTTTTATTTATTTATTATTATTCCGCTTAGTCACTAAACTAACTATAGAATTTTTACCTTCAAAGAAAGAAGGAAAAAAAAAAATTAGCAGAGCGTGGTTTCGATCCACGGACCTCTGGGTTATGGGCCCAGCACGCTTCCACTGCGCCACTCTGCTATTGTTCACTTTTGTTAATATTATCATTTACAATACCTACTTTGTGGCATTTAAATAACAGATGGTTCGGAAATAAGTTTCAAATTCACTCTTGTAGATTAACTGGAAAACAATGATTTTAACTGAAATATTTGTTTAATTTAAATGACATGCGAATAAATGAGGAATGATTGTAAGTATTTTACACAATACGCTGTAAAGAAAATCAATATAATTAAAAACAATCGTTTATAAACAAAAACTTGTAAAAAATAATGGCAAATATGATAAGTTAATGATCGAAGGTAATTATTCCAAAAACAGAATTTAAAAAGAAATTACCATCCCACACTTTTTCGTTTTTAAAAGTAGAATTCCTAAATAATCTATTTAGAATATTTACACCTGTAACTATTGGAAATTGGAAAAATATTTCTTCCGCTGAATAAGTTTTCTGTTGCATTATTGTGTTAAGTTGGACTTTTGTTTGCTTAACTGGGATACTAAAGGTGACAGCGAAATGTGACCAAAAATTATGCTAACTGATGTTATTCTTTGAAATTAATTAATAGTTCTGAGGCACGAGTGATTAAGATTTTGTTTTTCATTAAGAATTTTATAATACTTATTTTGTGTGTCAGTGATCTAATTTTCGAAAAAAAAAGAAGCATTTTTTCTTGCTTTCTACCCTTTATTGTTATTGTGATAAAATAATCTCATCGTGCTACTGAAAGAAAATAACTATGCACGAGATGAAAAAAATACTAATAAGTCCTTTAATTATCGAGAATAATTGCCAGACAGATTTTTATACAATAGAAATGGTTTGTTTATAATCTCGTTCATAACAATGATAGCATTTGAGTTATAGTAATGCATGTACTCAGACGATTTTGATATTTCATGCACAAAATAAATTCTTTCCTATTCTAACTTCTAATACACTATTAATCAGCATAATTAATAATTAATTGTGGTTAACGTATTAAAAAAAAAGACATTGCTGTAAACTGGAAAGAGAGAGAGAGATAATTTTAAAATATATATTTTAATAGTTGAGCAATAATAGTTTTCTGTGAGCTTTACTATTTATGAAATTACTGAACACAAAGCAACAATCAGTACGCCATCTATCGAGAATGTGCTACTCTAATAACAGCAAAGACAAGCTCACACACGAAATTCGTTAATATGATTTTGATGCTGCAAAACCATCTTTTTAATTAACATTACATAAAAATATTTAAAAACTATATTAGGAAAAATATTCTTTTATAAAATAATAATAAACTAATGCTTATAGCAAAGAAAGAAGAAGAAAAGTTCTGTAGCTGCTACACAGATTTTCTGTAAGTAGTGTGCATACGTAATTATGTGATTGAAATATTATAAATATTGCCATTTATTTATAATTATGTACAAGTAATGTATATAAAATGAGTACCTAAAACACGATGAAAGTTAGACAGAACCCGATTGGGCTCTTGATCAGAGGTGCGGCTTGCACTCAGGATAGAGTAATAGTACTTTATCCCGAGTGTGAGCCGCTCAGGCTGACTATTATGCTAGGGTGGAGGGGGCATCAAAATCTTTGAGATGTTGAGGTGAGGCATGATCCAAAAAAGGTTGAGAAACACTGTACTAGACCATGTCTTTAAGCAGTTTCAAGGTGTCACAAAGAAACTGTATAATGCTAGTTGTCTACATAAATGGGATTTTAATCTTGAAAGGTGCAAGTTAGTTTGGATTTAATTCTAAATACAAATTACATGCAATATAAATCTAATTTATATAGGATGTACTATTATATTGGAATATTGAAATATATTATGATTAGAAACTTGACATCAATGCGGTCATCCATAAATTAAAACGTCAAAAAAAAAAAAGACTTTTTTAGAATGATACTTCAGAGAGAAAAAATAACCATTGGAATGGATTCGGGTATTAGGTATCCAAATACTCTACCTGCAATTGCTACTTACCAATCGATTCATGATAGAAATAAGCCTTTACGCCGATACTTGGAATAAGACAGACACCCGTCTGGATAAAGCTGGTTTTCTACACGAACTGCATCTCTCTTGAACTTCAAAATGCATTTATAGTATGGCTATGCGTGTCACGTGACGCAGTCTACCATCCCAGCGAATAACAAGCTTGTGATTGTCTAGGATTTACGCCTCAGAAAATCCCTTAATCGTCCACAACCCGTAATAAAAGGGACACTTTTCTTGCAGCGAGCCGAAGAAGGTGATGATACTTGTAAAGGGGGGGGGGTCTAAACGAGGAAGGGGGGGGAGAAAGAAAGAAGCGGTGAGTGATTAGTTTGGGAGAACGTCACGGGTGCATTGTTCGATTAAATTATCGGTCACGTGGTATGAGAAACGGAGTTGTTTTACTTTTCTCTGTCTTTTAACCCAGTAGTGCATCGTTAGCTTCAACTGGCGCACACGCACTCACACACACACACACACACGTAAACTTGTGTTTGCACCTGCGGCAGTAGGTCTGTCGGTCATGGAGAGAATGTAGGATGAAATTAAGATCGCAAAACGTGCAGGTAAAACTTTAACCGATAGTGACAATGACTTTGTGCCGTGGGTGTGGTCAAAGAGCGATCTAAATATGTAAGGTGTTAGTTGCCCGGCTGGTTCCATGTGGACCATCATCTTGACCTAAAAATGCCTCATCATAAGAGCATGTTGACAGCAGTAGGAAATTTATTTAGGTTTTTGTTCAATCGGTGTCTAGACGCGTATTATTGTAACTGTGTAATCAGTGAATGGACTAGATCGTATCGTTTGGGATAGTTTGGATTAGTACCGAAGAGAGTTAAGAGGTTGCTCAGATGGAGATCTAATTTCAATTTTAATGCCATCTATTGTACTTCAATAATACATTCTTAGTTTAAGTGTAGTCATTGAGTTCGAGAGTGTGTAGCTAAAACTGGTGCTGTCCGTCAGAGCATGAGAGATGGGCGGACATTTGGTGTTCTTTTATTCACTAAAAGTCAGTTTTTGTTCCAGAATTTATCAATGCTTATTTTTGATTAAAAAAAATTGTTCATAAATAAATAAAAAAAAATGTTTCAATCTTCTTTGAAACAAGATAAGATATATATAATGTAAGTTCTTACAATCGGACTCGATATTACCCTTTAGGTGGAACCTAAAGGGTAATAATCTCTTATTATAATGCACCCTATTGAGACGCACAGAAGAATATGAAAAGAAGAATAATCGCCCTAGTATAGCATTTATAAAGTTTCTAAGAAGCTAAATTACTTGACTACAACATAGGCCTAATAAGATGAGACGATTTACAAAAATGGCAAAATATCACAATATTAATTTTTAAATGTTTACATGTTTCTTTGTCTTTCTGAATTTCTTTGTCTATCCCTTCGGATATTTTTTTGATAATGAGTCAAGATGGTTATTTTTTTCTCCCTGGACACATATACTCCAATATTCACTACCTGAACAAACGAAGAGTTGCTCACATTGGAATATATTTATTACTCTCATTACTTACTTTTCAGTACATCATCCCATCCACAATTAATTTTTTTAAACAACTCTACGGGTCACTGGTGGTGGTGTGTTCCCTTTGAGGTTGTTTCTTTGTAAATAAACTGTAATTGAGAACATTGCAAGCGAATTGGGGCTTCAAAGAAAGACCGAGAAATTTTTATGCAATCCTTGGTAGTTTTGTTTCAGTAACACATTTTTTTGCAACTATTTATTTATTTTTTTTTAGCTCTTTCAAACCTTGTGGTGTTTGCAGTTACCATTTACGACAATAAAGAAGAAAACAAAGAAAGTGTGGGTCATTGTTTAATAAGAAAAGCAGTTAGATATTCAAAACATTCTAAGCGGGTAAAAGTAGAACTTCGCGCACATTCATACAAATGTCTTTGTCGGTGAAGTGCTAAGAATGCTTGGTTAAGTTGCGATATTTTAACGTCATGGGTCCATGACGATTTCATGCCATCAGTTACAATCTAGTTGTATTCAGAAAAAATTCAGATGGGCTGGAAAATAAAAGGACAATCAGGACTAAGAGATTAAATATATATATAAAAATGTCTGCCGGCATAAAAGTCCGTGTTTCATCGAGAAAATCGGACATCGTAAACTCCAAATTTTATGCATTTCCTTAATTTTCCTATGTTTTGCCCAATTTTTCAACCACAAATGGTTGCATTTAAAATAAACCTAAAGATCTCACAAATTTTAATAAAGATTTCAAATACCAAATTTAAATACAACAGATTTAGCCAAAGCAGAAGAATAATAAACCTTCAGATGGACAAAATGAAAATCTAATAGGTGCTTGATGCATATTTGAAAGACACATCTCAAAACAATTTTGTGTATTTTTCCTTCTGCGCATACTCAAATGCTTATTACGATTTTTTTTTTTTCTTGGTCTTGTAGCCCAAGTTTTTAGCAATCGTTTGGCATATGCACTATGGAATAATTTTCGTTTGACTATTATCACTTCAAAGAATCGGATTGAAAGCAGAACTGAAAAGACATGACGAATTGTAATCCTAAATACCAAATCTTTAGGGATTTATATCCCTGATTCGAAATTTATAGTGTTAAGAGTTGAACAGAAAAGGATTGTATAGAATAATATGAAACATTATTTTTCAGCTTGAGAATGTAATATGATCGAAATAAGACAGGAATTCTGTTCCGGAAATAAGGTGGCTCATGCTTCAAGATCATCTATGTCCAGTGCCTTAAACAACAATTTTGATTACAAGATTGTTGTATAAGGCACTGGACATAGATGATCTTGGAGTATGAGCCATCTGAGTTCTGTACGCTGGAGGGCGCTGTCATCAGAAAGCTCTAAAGAGGACTTGATGCTAATGAAAGAAAATCATTGATGTGTAGGATGAAGAATGTATGTGAAAGCACAGAGCCCTTGAGGCTATTCCAGCATTGATGGAAAAACCAGACAAGAGGGAACTATCCACTATGACGCACACTGAACGACCAAACAGAAAGCTAGCAATCCACTCATATGGAGTAGAAGGGCGACCATAAGATAATAGTTTGGTAAGAAGGTCAATGCTGGACTGGAAATTCAAGAGCACTTACATAAGTTTCTCCAAATATTTCCATAACTTGGGTTCAAAGATCAGCGTAGAGGTCTAGTGTAGAACGAGAATGGTGGAATCCATATCGATGATCAATAATTAACTGATGAGTCTTTTGAGGAACAGACCGGATAAAAGGTTTCTTCTATTGGATAGATGCATGAGTATGACAACTGTAAAGACGATATAAGATGAGTGTTAGTTTTGGAGCACGATCTCTTATTACAGTTGGGAAGATACCATCTAGGATGGAGGAAGCGTATTAGCATAAAGGCTATTGGTTGTTTTTCTGATGTCCTTTTGCCGAAAGATCAAAGGAGGCATACTGTTATTTGTTTGTGGAATAGTGGGAGTAGATTTGCCATCGAGACAAGAGTTGGAGAAGAAGACTGCCAAGAGGTCTGCCTTATGTTAAGGAGACATTGTCATTGTTCCACCAGAATGAGAGAAACTGGAAACATAGTAGGGCAGAAACTTTACTCAGCAACCTTTGCAAGGGACTAGAATCAACTGCCTTTTGATTAGCAGGAAACCTTAATGCATTTAGCCTCTTACAAAGTCTGTATTTTTTTTACAGAATTCTTAGTTTTGCAGTGTAAGCTGAGTGAAAATCTGCAGTTTTGAACTTGAGCCATTGCGCGTGTATTGCATACTGCTTCATCACATTTGTCGGCGATCCAGAACTTGGACAGAAGATTGGGGTCGGAGTGCAGTGGAGAATGAAGCCACTAATACCAGCAAGAATGATTTTAGTAATTAGGTGAGAAATGCTTGGATCAGGAGAATGGAAGCAATATTCAGCCCATGAAATATTGCTTCCATTCCATTCCATTCCGAAGGTCATCCTAGTGTGCACCGTTGTAGTGTGCTATAAGATACGAAACTGAGAATGGCTAGGAGAAGGAAGATCTGTAGAAAAAGAAAACATGAACAAGGTTATGTTGCCGAGAGAAGTGCTAATATCAATGTTGGAATTGGAGGTGGAGTTAGTTAAGAATAGGTCCAGGATGCTGAGGGAATAATTGGATTTCCTGGAATCCTGGTGGGTCGGTGAACAATTTGTGATAGATCATCTCAAGCAGTTCATAACCTATTTTAAGATGGACAAAGAATTAACTTTTGTGAGTATGACCAATGGAATTTGTCCTCAATGGCAAATGTTTGAGGAAATGCCTTTCTTACTTCACGATCGGATATTATTCTGACTTCATGTATCTCCGTTTTCCCTTGTCTTCCATAGTTATACCTTTACCCGCTTCCTCTACTCCCTTATTATCATCCACTTCTTAATGCATCCACTAGGAGGAATTGAGGATTTTTCTCTCTTTTACATTGGGAAACATGGAGTTATTACAATAGAATGGAGAGTAGTTGGCTATACACGGACTCCCTTTCTCTGCTGCAGTTTCTCTGGTAGACAAGAAATGAAATCCAAGTGTCTGGAAATATTATGTCTAATTAAAGTTCGCGCGCGTGTGCGTGTGTGTGTTTAAAGGTTTAAAATCTCTCCATCTTCATTCCTGGACCTCACTAGAGTGCTATCCTACCAATAGACTTGCGAAATATATATTTAAACAATGCTCTTAACCAAGTACTGAACCTTGCTATGGGTGTATATTGCGTAATTTTAATTAAGAAAAAAACATTATTATTAATAATTTTATATTCTTTAATAAAGAAAAAAATAAACACTACAAAATACTTTTATAAAAATTGCCAGAAATTTGAATTTTCAAACACAGATCTTAATTTTAAAAGCACACCTTTTGGAAGAAATTATGTTATAACCTATTGCTGTCTATTGCTGTCTTAAGGATCTCAAGTGGTAGTGAGCCGAATTGAACCCTGAGGGTAATGGATGGCAATGCTGTAGCCAATGAAGCTCTAACTGAGGCTCGGCTATTGCTGTTATTCTCCTGCCATGATCAGAGCTTTAATAGCTCAATAACACCTTATCCCTACACTGTCCTCTACAGATAACGGGGAAGATGAAAAGCATTCTTGCTTCGCCCCTTTATTTAAGCCACTCCTTATAAGGACTATGTTACTATTTATTGGATTTTATCACTAAATCGTATTAAATAGGTCTTCAGGTAATATTTGATCTTTACTTAAATACACTTCAGGTAATAATTGATCTCATATTTTTATCACTCAACAAATCATATTGTATGAAATATCTCAGCGATTTTGAAACATCGTATCCAAATAATTTTATTGGTCGTTGGTACATTTCGCATCCATGTTTTGAATAACGGATAAAGAAGTCCTGGTTAGTGTGTACTGAATTTGGAGTGAGGTTTTACACTTTATGAGTGCGGTTAAAATCTAATTTAAAGCCACAACCGTTATGACACCCGTAAGAGGTAGCTGCAGAGGGGTGTTTCAAATATCCTCGACCAGAATGATTTCCGTGGTGCACCCATTTCTGCTCCAGTTTGTTTCTAGTTCTAAAAAAATGTTTCCCCTCTGGTTTCCTTCTTCACATGACACGCTTCCACTACGGGTAACATTCAGTTTCAGTTTTTTCCGTCTTTCAACTCATCTTTCCGAAGTAAGGATATCTTTACTGTTCCGTCTTAGATGGCTAGGAACCAGTGAAGCTCAGAAACGCGTCCTCAAATGATGCAATATTTCCCATCGACAATGACCCACTTGCTACGTCTTAGTGGGAAGTAGCTTTTCCGTGTTTCTCAGTATGTTGATTGAACCCTAAAGTATTCTTCTAGAGCCACTATTTACAGAATTCTTTTTAAGGACAACAACTGAATATAATAGGCCTAATATTTCTGATTGATATTCATCTATTCTGTTTTGCTCCATGTTTATATATCGAACCAATCATTCGGTTTGTTGTCCTTTCAAACTATGTTAAATATTCTATTTTTCTAAAGAGATCAAAATATTTTATATATAAAAATATATATTGTTTTCAATTTGTTTTATTTTTTATTAAATTCAATTAAAGTTAAGAAATTAAAACAATAAATCAAAATATCACTTAACACCAATTTTAAAATTGTATAACGTTATTATTATAAGTTAATCTTTCGATTATTTTTTAATTATAATTATATATATAAATATAAATCGAGGAATCGACCGTGAGATGTGGTGATTAATACCCTTGGAGGGTAATGGATGGCAATGCTGTAGCCAATGTAAATAGAGGAATCGACCATGAGATGCGGTGATTAATACCCATGCAGGGTAATTGATGGCAATGCTGTAGCCAATGAAGTTCTAACTGAGGCTCGGCTATTGCTGTTACCCTCCTGCCATGATCAGAGCTTTAATAGCTCAATAACACCTTATTCCTACACTGTCCTCTACAGATGACGGGGAAGATGAAAAGCATTATTGCTTCGCCCCTTTAAGCCAGTCCTTATGACTATACGGATTTTTAAATAGTTATTGGTGGTTTTGCAAAATTCGTTGTTTGTTTGCTATCAAAATTCTGTACTGTTGGGGAATTGCTCAAGAATCCGAGATTCATCTGAGTGTATACCAAGTAAATTTAACGAATGGCATAAAGCTAGTTATAAATATAACCTTTGGAATATGGACATAAATAAGTCTTTGCACATTAAATCAACTATATACTGTATATATATATATATATATAAACCGATTTTAATAATTTAAACAAACCATTGATTAAATGTTTTTTATTAAATATAAATTTATAAACTTTTCATTGAACAGATTTATATTTTTTAATACTGGTAATGTAATGCACTCTTCAACGAATGGCTGTGGGTTTGACTGTTAAAACAAATCTACTACAAGCTCATATCAGTCGGGGATAGGGTTCATATAGAAAATAGTAACCAAAAACAGCAGTTCAAAATTAATCCCATTTGATAGGATTAATAGTAGAGTTTTACTTAATTAATTTCTATCTTTTTTGTGGCTTTCATGTTAATTTATGTACTATTTAATCAAAAAATAAAGTATCATTTCTTTATTTTTTATTTTATTTTGAATACAATGATAAATCAATCTCTTATGATTCTCGTTGCTAACAAGTCTCTCATTTTCTAACAACATAAAGCATATAAAAGTTACGTATTTAATAATAAATATACAAAAACAAATAACATATTTATAAGAATGGCATATTTGATCACTATGTTTACATAATGATAAGACACCTTAAAAACTATTGCATAACATAGCTATTTCACGAATTCATTACTAAATTTTGTTGTTGCAAATTAAAAAAATTTCATTTGCAAATTCATATTCAATAAAATGTGTCTAAATCTAAATAATCCGTTTTTAAAATATTACTTAAATTTTGGAACAAATTGTGTCTAAATAATCCGTTTTTAAAATATTACTTAAATTTTGGAACAAATTGTGTCTAAATAATGTTTTTAAAATAGAAAATAAAATGTTTGAAATATCCTTAATTTTCTTTAGCACGGATGTTGTCCACATCAGTAACAATAATAATAATAAAGTCAGATAGTTATATAGCAAAATAGAAATACTTCTGTTTATAGAAAAATATCAAGTGGAAACTGTTTTTCAGTTACATGTTAAATGATTGGTATGCTGGCTATTTAACATTCTAACTAACCACAGGGGACAACTAACTCTAACTAGGACATCATTATGCAAAGTTGTAGGAAAGAACTAGCATCCATTCAAGGAAGAAGAAAAAATCTTTTGTGTGTATGTGTGTGTTTGTGTCGCTTTCGGTAATTGCAAGTACTGTAACTGAAAACTGCATATAGTAAAACAACATTGACCATGAAATAGCATATTTTGCCGTTAAGCAGAATATATTGTTGACATGGAAACCTCACGTCATATCCCAACTAATGAAGTAGTAGCAAACCCGTTTTGCAGTCATATTGTTGTGGGTGTTTTACCATTAACTATCGGTAGACTGTAGTCCTCAAAGTATACTATATTCTCTAACATAATGTGCGTACTGGTTTCTACGCTTATAACAAAATTTCTCCCCAAGGGAAATATTTAAACCGAATAGTTTAAATATTCAGTTTAAACTGAATAGTTCTTTTGAAAATAGCATTATTATTAATATTGTTTATTAAAGAAATATTATAATTGTTTTAATTATTATACACCTAACTTAAATATATATGTAATAGTTTAAATAAGAGATTTAAAAATTTAATCAGTTGTAGGATGAATCAATCGACCGTGAAATGTGGTGATTGATTCATTCAAACCAATACCCTTGGATGGCAATGCTGTAGCCAATGAAGTTCTAACAGAGGCTCGGCTATTGCTGTTACCCTCCTGCCATGATCAGAGCTTTAATTTCTCAATAACACCTTATCCATACACTGTCCTCTACAGATAACGGGGAAGATGAAAAGCATTCTTGCTTCGCCCCTTTAAGCCAGTCCTTATCCTTATAAAGACTATGTTATTTAATTTCTGTTATATATATATACAGGTAACCCTCGTATAACGCGGATGTTAGGTTCCGCAGAAATGCCGCGTTATATATATATATATATATATATATATATATATATATATATATATATATATATATATATATATATATAAATCGCGTTATGCGAGTCTCATATCACATAGAAAAAGTAGGGCTATCGTTTTTTTTAATTATAAATTATATAAACAACGATGACATATCCAACAAAAAAAATATTTTTATTCATTTCAGCTAATTCATGTAAGTTAAGAAAAGATATAAACTATGAAACAAATACGTAGTATAAAAGTACGAAAATTACGAATTGTACTTAAACTTCATTGCACATAATGCATAAATGTTTTAGGCAAAATAAAATAGTAAATATTTTAATCTTTCATAGCACGAGGATTTGAGGATTGGTTAATAAACACTGGTTTTGTAATGTAATCACCTGATGCATTACTACAAAACAGTGGAGTAATTCTATCTTTGGAAAATTTGAATCCAGGAGCTGATCTTTCATTTTTCGAAATATAGGTGCGTTTTTGCACTTTTTCCAATATAACCCGGATTCATCCGCATTGGTCTGCACTATAAATGTTTATAAACTTTGAGAGTTTTTTGTTTAATAAGATTTCCATTCATAGGAATTTTCTTTTGAGGTGCAATCTTCTATCGAAATCATTAGAGATTTCTCCATTTTTCAATTAGAATATCGCGTACACGAGCAACGCGCTTTGCACTTATCGTTGACCCAGCAATAAACACTTTCTCGGATTTTATGTTCATTTTGTTTGGTTGTTCGAACTGTTGATTCATTTAAATTCAAAATCCCTCTGCAAAAACTCCTGTTTTTCTCCATTTTTCAACCGATCCAAGATTTTGAATATTTTTCTTCGAGAGAAATTAATTTTATTTTCAATGTTGGTTTTTCCCTTTCGTTGCAGTTTGTGGCCATTACTATAAAAATAATTTTTTACACAAAAAAGCAAGCAAGCATTACATATTGTATGTAACCTACCAGAAAATAAAGTGCTCAGCTTGAGATGAACACACTTATGAACCTGGCAGAAACGAGGACAATTTTCAACAATAAACGTTTTATACGGTAAACAATTGCGGTACATGCGTGCTAAAGGGTATTTCCCCTAATATAAATTCGCTACTTATAATTACATGCGGGATACAGGCAGACACAAATTTAACGAAGATAAAATTTGATTTTTAAGTCGCGAGTGAAAAACATATGAAAAGATAAAGGGTTACTACAATTTGTAGACCGTGTTTTTATCGGAACTATGTTGTATAAATACCGCGTTCAACAACGGTTACTACAATTTTATATAATATATAATTGTATAAGTACCGCGTTATAAAAGGGTTACCTGTATGTGTGTATATATATAACAACTTTCACAAACATTATTATTATTATTATTATTATTATTATTATTATTATTATTATTATTATTATTATTATTATTATTATTATTAATGTATTATTATTATTATATAATATACACGCACCTCCATTAAATCCTTAGATTTGTCGTCGGAGGTCTATTAGAAAAAACATTAATCACTAATTGTCAATACTTGCACAATGTGTCATATTTTGTTTTGAAATCGTTTACCGGCAAAGCACAGTTGACTCTGGAAATCTATTTCACTCATTCGCCACTCTTCAAGCAATAAATCTAGTCATTACTCCCTTGCTAAACACGCTGTTACTCAATTTACATGGATGACCTCTAGTTTTTCTCAAAATTATTCCTGTACTGAAATATTTCATCCATGTCAATCCTGTAAAACTTCCATAAGCAACTTATGTCTCTCTCATATCTCCCCTTATCCGTAGATCAACCAGCTTCTGTAACCTACAGTCTTCAATCTCTCCTCATATGGAGCATCATATACAGTCCTGCTACCGTTCGTTATTCACCGCTGAGTGCGTTCCACTTCATCCACATCTGCAAGAAATCCAAGCGACCAAATCTGTGCGCAGTTATCCAGATGAGGCCTTATCAAAGCCTTGCAAAGAGAAATAATTTGGTAATCTTAAGCTGTTTTAGCCACTTTTGCAATATTTCCTCTGAATTTCAATTCCCTATCTACCAATATCCTCAAATTCTCGGCTTCATCAAGTTCCCGGAGTACACTCCCATCAATATGGTGTACAGATGGTAATTTTTTCACTCAAAAATGCATAACTTACTTTGCCACATTAAATTGGCATCCATTCTTCTTTGCCCATACACTGCCAGTCGATTTAAATCATCCTGTAAAATATGAACATCATCTTTGTTGACTATTGCTTATCTAATTTTGCATCACCTGCAAAAAATGAATATTTCCCCTCAGATCATTAATGAACAAATTAAATAGTAGTGGTCCAAGTACAGAGTCCTGTAGCACTCTACTATGCACCTGCATAAACTACTGTCTGATATCACTCTATGAATAAACACTTTATTATGACTAGAAAAATAATATTAATGCATAAAATGAATGAATAATACATTTAATTTGCTCAGATAACAGATGACGTTCTGTTATCAGAAGGCCAGGTAACTTATCACATCTATTATAAAATTTAAAAACGTATTCATATTTATGGTATGTCCACGAACTTTTTTTATTTAGCGCACAGTTAGAAATGGATAGCATAAGGACCAATTAATTCGTAAGAATGAAATTCTTAAGGGTATTCACCAATTATCGTTTAGTGAACTAAATTCTGTTCTCTGAACCATACAAATGAATCTTTTTATGGTCGCACTGGAAACTTTTTTTTTTTTTTATAATCCCTCTCCCATAATAACTTGTAAAATATATAGCGCATTTAAATTGCAGGGGAAGGTGCTGATGTGTACTAAGTAGGGCAGTGGCTCACACCTGATGATAAAAATCATTTAGCACCTAGCATGTTTGCTGCAGTGGATAAAGTCGAAGGTGCCAATTTAGAAAAAATAAGTTTTCTTCGATGACACGCGAAACATTTATAAAGGTTTTTCAACAGAAGGTGAGTTGGTCTCTAGACAGAGTATTAAATCTAAAAATTATCTTTAGATTTAAAATCATCACATATATATTACAAATATTGCTAGTAAATGTTGTAAGCGCATCCAGTTATAATAAATGCACTTATCAGCCTTCCATTCAAAATTTATTACCGTAGGTTGAGTTGTTTCTTAATCTTGATGCATCTAAATAACAAGAAGAACGGGTGACCTAAATGAATGATAAACGGCATTATTGAGAGATGCACGATGTACGAGACCAAGTGAACTAGATAAACAGTGAATAAGGCTACAAGATTTTTCAAATATTGAACCTGGAACCCGAAATAAACAAGCGTAACATCCCGTACAAATTAGAAAGAGTTTGGAAAAGTTTGTAAACACTTCGTTTACAATCTTTATGAATAATCAGTGAAGAAAAAAATCCTTTCTGTGGAAAAACAGAATAAAAATATTTATTATATATTTATAGCTTTATATAAAGCATGAATTTTCTCATGAATTATCGGATATCTTCACTCAATGTAACTTTGGTTCAAATCCTGCCTAGAATGCCAGGAACCTCTATAAGAACATTTTCGGCTGAACATGAATGAAACACAAAAACAAACTTTCATTTTAGAAATTATGGCCTTCACAAACGTGTTATAAATAACTTTTAATTTCCCTACGTTTCGACCTTCATATGAAGGTCATCATCTGGAGTATATACAGATATACAAGGACAAGCTGAGTTACATTTCACACAGTAAGCTAAAGAAACTGATTTCATAACCGGTTATTCTACTAGCATCACCTCTAGTGAAAAAAATACAGGTAAGATAAAAAATTAATTAAATATTTGGAAACTACATAAAAACTAAATTCTATTTAAGATAACACAGGAGAAACATTCTTTCATATTGATAGTTTTCTAACAGTAACAATGATGTCCTATTTTTAACACGACAATTGTTATATTAGATTTACGATTCTGGATTATCTACAGTCCTGTTTATAGTTACTCTTAGAGAAGAAGGTTCCGTGGGTTGAATATGTGCCTTCCATATGCTTGGGATTTTTAGACCATCATTATTGTTGAGTTGGGGGTATTTGATAAGAATCTCACAGGCTTCCTTAAATTTGCGTTCATACCATGTTTTGGTGTGATGTAAACAACTGGTGCTTTTCCAGTCAATTCTGTGTAAAGTGTTCAGAGCATCATTAGAAAAGCCAGCTTCACCATAGTTATTATATTTAATGTGTCGTTTATGTTCCTTTTGTCTGATAGGAATTGTGCGTCCTGTTTCCCCTATATATGGTATATTACATGTGCAATAAATATGGTATACTCCAGGGTGGACCAGCAGAGGGAATTGGTTTTTGGATGAATTGAGTAAGCGTTTTGATTTTGCAGGAGGTTTAAAGATGGCTTTGAGGTTGTATTTCTGTAGTATTCTGCTTATTTTATATGATGTCCCTTTAATGTAAGGAATGGTTACAGTTTTATTGTAGTCTGGTCTATCTTTGTTTTTTTGTTGAGGTCTTGTAGAGAATTTTGTTAATGGTGTTTTGGCTGTAACCATTGTTTTAGAATAGATAACTTTAAGAAAGACGAATTAAAATGATGACCTTAATATGAAGGTCGAAACGTCGGGAAATTAAAATAGTTATTTATAACACGGTTGTAAAGTCCATAATTTCTAAAATGAATGCTGATCACCCTGCAACACTAAAAGAAACAAAGCAAAACTGTGGCAGTCACTTAATTTCTTGATTGCTTTACTTGATTTAAAATTCTTAAAAGAACTGGGCGATGGACTGAGTCCTTGATTCTTTATCCCGTCATCTGATTGAAGAAAATCTGTGTGGATGGAGTGTTATTGAGCTAAAAAGATCTAGTCATGGCTGGGCAATAGCCGAGTCTCAGTTAAAACTCCATTGGCTGCAGCATTGCCATTTGTTACCTTGGAAGTCCTAAAAAGGACCTTTTTTTCTTGATTGAAGCTACTTTTGCATCATTTATTCAAGTAAATCCATTTATATAAAATAGTGGTGTTCCTAACTTAATTTAATAAAATGAAATTATATATTTATAAAATATTTTGTTCAAGATTAAAATTTATAATTATTAATACTTTCTATCGAATAATATAAAATTTAATAGCAAAAGTTGCTTTTTGCTACATTTTTGAATGTATTGTTTTATATTCTGGGTTGAAAGATTTCGTTATAGCTAGTACAAATACATTTATAGATAAAAAAAACTCGAGTTAAGCAGCGATCTAATGAATCTGTATTCCAGAGAAACTGCTTGACGTTGTAATATAAGTCAGAAATAGTTTTATTTTTTTTTTAGTTTAGTAATACGATGCACAGAACACATTCAGTTAACAGATATAATGCAATCATCCTCATAAGACCTAGTTACTCCGGTCGTAAACCTAAAACTCAAATAAAGAACTTTTTTTTTTCATTCTTCGTGAATCTTGATATCTTTTTTCCGTCTTCATTTCTTGTATATTTTGTAGGTTTTAATTATTATTTTCTACGAAGATTAAGAAGCTTTATAGAAAAATAACGAAAATATCAAAGCTAATAAATATAATACGAAAAATATAAATAAAAAATATGAAAAATCCAATTTTCTTGAAGACGAAATCGTCCATTTCTGTATAAGACCGGTTAACTCATGATTAGATTGCCAAACCCCTCTAAATATTCTTCGCAACCTAGATACAATTCACGTCTTTCCAACCAAAATGCTTCTTCTATACCTTACGGAACTACAGAGGCTCTAGTCACTGTTGAAATGAATTTTATATCTCTACAAATTCTGTTCTATTCCTATCAAGGGTCCTAACAGGCAATGAAGTGCCCAAGACCTTTCCAAGTATTCTTGGACTTTGCAACCGGGCATAGGGATAACCACCGAGGATTAGGGTGGTTACCCTCGATGTCCCCCGGTGTGTCTTATGTCTGTAGATGCGTGTGTATTCATGGGGCCGGTTTGCCTCTTCTGGAGAATGAAAAACCCGAGCTTCCGGGAGGGCAAAACCCTCTACCATCCGCATGAGATCGGCTAACTCAGCTTTAGTTGAAAGAGACAGGATAAAGGTTCCTCACATCGCTAATGGGAATCGCAGGTCTTTCCGACCAAAGGGCTTCGTCTATACCGACTGAGTTACGGATATATATATATATATATATATAATATGGGAGCAACTTTCGTTTTCTTTTGCCAGATTCGTTCAACTTCGATTTGCAAATCGCGATATTTTGTGATATTTACAGTTCCTTTGTCGTCAATCCGACTATCTCCTGGTACTGATATTTCGATAAACGTAACACCCTTGTTTTCACTTTTTCCAACCACTGTGATATCGCGTGTATTACATTCCAAGCTTTTGTCAATCTGAATTTTGAAATCCCAGAGTATTTTAGCTTTTTCATTCTCAACCACTTTCTGGTGGACTTCATGCTTCCAATAGTCTTTAGACACTTTAAACACATACTTTTTTACATAAATGCTAGTGAATTATCTTAGCTACGTTATCATGCCTTTTACTGTACTCAATTTGTGCGATTTTGCTGCACCCACTTATAATTTGGTCTTGAATTTTTTTGTATTTTTGCCTTCATAACGTTGGTTTTAATGGCCTGTTCTTCTGCTACAAAAATTACCGATTCTGTTTCTTTCTTTAGTGCTCCATTTCTCAACCATTACCAGGTCAAGTTTCTGTCAGCGCTTTCCTCTTATACTGTGAAGGTAATTTCCATTCAATGCCTTATTTTTCCATCTTTCAGTTCTCACTTTTACTTGGTTGGTTTTGTATTCCAATTTTGTCTCCATGGGTTTACATAAGCCCTCTTTCCTTACCTCAATTAGAAAATTTTCCGTTGTTTGCTGCAGATAATCATTCAAATTTCGTTTTCGTCTTCAACTTGCTTTACTTGTAATAATCCTCTACATCCTTTTTTGCGTGATAGATGGAGCCAATCAATGTCACTGCGAGGATTGAGGGCATGGTGCATTGTCATTAATTTTCGAGTTTTTTGGTCTAAATCCTCCACTTCTAGCTGGGTCCATTCAACAATGCCTACTGAATATCTCAGAACAGATGTATCCTAGGTGTTAATTGCTTTTATCAAATTTCCAGCATTAAGCATTGACTAAGGAGTTTCTTTAGTTGCCTTATGTATTCTTCTCTAGTTTTTTTTGATCTTATTGTGCAGAATATCTAGTGCTTCTAAAATTCCCAAATATTTGTAGCTATCTTTGAATTTTATTGCCTTGATTTTTTGACCATTTAGCAGCTCGATTTTGTTCATATCTTCAAACTTTCCTCTTGTTGTTCCAGCAATTGCGCATTTGTCTAAGCCAAAATCCATTGATATATCTTGACTGAATATGTGCACAGTATTAAGCAATGATCTGAGTTCATTCTCTGATTTTGCATACAACTTCAGATCGTTCATGTATAAAAGGTGAGATATCTTTGTACTTTTTTTTGCGCAGTTTGATAACCATGAGCAGTTTTATTTAAAATTGTAGTTAAAGGGATCAATGACAAGATAAACAATAGAGGAGATAACGAGTCTCCTTGAAAGATATCCCTTTTTATGTTTACCTCTCCAATTACTTCTCTATTCAGAACCAACGTTGTTTTCCAATTTTTCATGCTGGATCGCAAAAATGTTTGTACGTTTTCGCTAATACCGAATAGTTTTGTACATTTTAAAATCCAACTATGAGGCATCGAATCAAACGCTTTCCAAGCTAATTATCCAATCAGCAATTGGTCTTTTGCGCCTCTCGAATTTTTGCTGCTACCTTTTTGGTCAGTTGGAAAAAGAGAATTAGCTTTAAGATAGCTGTATATATTGTCAGCTAGTATGCGTGTGAGTATCTTAAAAGTTGTTGGCAGGCAGGTCGGAAGTTTTCTGGATTTGGAGCGTTTTTTCTTTATCCTTTACGATCAAAGCAGGGAAAACGTGTGTGTATATATGTGTGCGTGCGTGCGTGTGTGTGTGTGCGCGTGCGTGCATGTGTGTGTACACACATATACAATATATATATATATATATATATATTATCAAATATGGTTGTGTTAAACATGTCGGTATTATTATGCCTCTATGTAAACATATGTAAAATGTAAAGTCTGTAAGGACGTGGCTTACCCACTGTGGGCAGTGAGAATGATTTAAGATTAAATTCAGGAAGACATTTTTCGGGCCTTTTTAATTTCATAAAGTCATGTTCATTATAATCTACTGCAGGTCGTATTATTGAATAGGATGGGTAGCAGTTTGAGAGAAATATTTGAGGACAACATGATATAAGAATGTGTAAATATCGAGAATATCAGCCTCTCGATGAAGTTATGAGTTCTTGATGAACCAAGGAGCGTAAACATTTGTTTTGAACAGATTGGAGCATGTTGAAGGACGATGTGTGACTCCAGGCTGGTGATCCATATGGCTGATTTTTAAAAAAGTTATTTGTTATCTGAACTTTAATCGCCTACGTTTATTGATCATTTGGTAAAATTTAACAATTGTCTTGTTAGCCTTGGAGTAAACATAAGATATATGGGACCTAAAACGAAATCCTTTATGAAGCTACTGGTTGCCATGGGATCGGGATTCAAATATAGGCACTGAACCATGAGATGATGCTTTCTTTTTTGTATAAAATTGCAGCACTGACGTCAATTCTCAATTTCCGAACTAGTGTTCAAGATATGCGGTTGCATTTTGTAGACGCTTTGGTTATTAATTTCGGAGTGAGTGGACATGTAAATAACAGAGGAGATAATAAGGAGGCTTGTGGAATCCTCCCCCCCCCTCTGCTATGATTTTGCTTACAGAAGATCTGAGGCCCTGTAATTTAACTTAGAGTTTTCTTCCATTAGGGTAAGATCTAATAAACCGAATTAAATAAATTGGAAATTATAAAGAAAGCCATTATACCATACCTTGTCAAATGCTTTAGCTATGTGGAGAAAAATGGCGCCGTGTGCTGTTTCCAGTTGAATCTAACTGTGATATATAAATATTCGACAATTCTTTGGACTTGGTGAACTGTGCAATGTCTTGATCGGAAACCAAATTGTTCATCTGGTATGATATTAGTTTTATTGGATATTTCTTGCAGTCTAATTAGAATTAACTTCTCAGATATCATCCCAACACAAGAAAGAAGGCTAATGGGACGGTAGTTCTGAGGAAATTGCAAAACTTTCTCCGTCTAAGGATTAAAATTATGTCAGATTTTTCCTATCATGCTGGAAAATAACGAAACCTCAGTATTGCTCTGATGATGGCAACGATGTTCATAATAGCTTTATGTTTGCAATTCCATCAGGACCAGAAGCCTTTTTGATGATTCCACGGACTTCAGCAGGAGAGGTTGGACAAATATCCACTTGCTGACTTTATATCACTCTTTCTAACTCTGGAGGTACGGCCTCCACCTCCACCTCTGGCTTCTCTTCTGTCATTCCTAAAAGGATAATAATTCTTTAGTTTTGGTTTATCGAATGGACGGAGATGAATTTCATTGATTAGCAATATATCAATTCCAAAACGGGAAGTTAAAGCTGATAATTTGTGAATTTTGTTAGGAAGGCCATTAGCATTCCAGTATGCTATCAGTAAAACAGTTAATTGTAGTAGTTGTATTATCAATTAATGAGTGCAGAGAGAATGTTCTGCACAAATCTCTTCATAAAATCCTGTGTGGGGTTTGTTTTACTAAATTCTAGCAACATTTCACATTTGCACCTAAGGAGGCTGTTTCTGTAGCTGTCTTGTTGTGATTAAATGAAAGATGACAATTAAAAGAAGCTGTTTTCCAGGCTACTGCTTCAGTAAAATTTAGACACTGTTGTAGATGCAGAATATAGTGTAGGAGTTCCAGATTTCGATGCTGTCGTTATTATTTCATTTTTCACAGACAGCGATGTGAAATCTCGTTCCTTTTCGTTGTCTTCTCATCGATTGGATTGTTTACATTCCTTAGTTTGTTGGATGTGGGCTGCCACAGTTGGTACACTTTGCTGGTATGGTTCGAGGTTCGTTACCAGAGGCCGTCGGATGCTTGTTACCACATTTCCCACATCGGAACTCTGCTTTACAGCAATTCTGCACATTGCCAAAATTCTGACAGCAATAACACTAGTCTGAAGAAGCTTTCCTCCGAAGAAATTCAGTTTTAGTTACCAGATCACAGTTTATTGACTCTCCGCATCCCTGAGACCTTTACGGGATCCAAAGCCTGTCTCTTTAGATCAATTATTATTTCATCGGTGGTTACTGCTTCCGGAATTCCCATCAGAACCACATTCAAGTTTTTATAACTTTTTATCTTCAAGCTGTCCAAAAGTTCTGTACAACTCCGGTAATCCGTCCTCTATCCGGTTGAATACGAACCCATCATCAGTATTTTAGCACTGACAAATCTAATTTACCTGCTTTTCATAGATAACGCTACTGCGGGCCATTGCGCCTTAACTCGAAGAATTATTGGTAGAACACGCTCTGTAACACTACTGCCAGATGCGTCCATGGGTGCAATGGGCTCAGTGGTGACAATTTCCTTCCGTCTTTTTTTTTTCCTACTAACTTCCTGAGATTCATCAGGATCTGAGGGTTGATCTTAAGTCACCAACGTGGAACTTAGAAGGGTGGTCTGTGGCTGAATAAAATGCATACGAGTAGAATTACAGTCCTTATCCAAGGCAGACGAAATAAGTTGGATTCTGGCCATCCACTTTGTCTGGAGCAATGCTCCTAATTTTCCGAACAGCGTCTGGTCGAAATCAAGATTGTCACATGACAGGTCTTCCATTTCGGTAGACGATGAATATCAAAATAAACGCTAGGAATTAGAGTGAGCAATTTGTCCCTCGGCCCACCATATACACACTAACTGCTATCTCATATCCAAATCTCAAACTGGCACTATTATATTATAACATGCGAAAGAATGGGAGTTCATGTCTGTCATCATCGGCCTTTGGAGTATAAAGAGTGCTGAGAATCAGCAGGCAGTAAGAGGGGGAAGAGAACGAAAGGGAGAGTATGATAAGAGGGGAAGAGAACGAAAGGGAGAGTATGATAATAAGAGATAATAAAGAGGCCTCAGTCAACCTGTTGAGCTATGTAACCAAGAGGTTGTGGCAAAACGGTCCGTACGCGTCATCTCTTGTCACCTGTTCTAAAAAAAAAAAAAAAACTTGAGATATACATTACTTTACCCCGTAACTCTTAATCTAGATTAAACCAGGTGTCTGAAGATGTCATCTCTTAACACCTATTGCTCTATATAAAAAAAAAACGTGATTTAAATTAAATTAAATGAAACCAGGTGTCCGTAGACGTCTTCTGTTCCTACAAGAAAGAAAAACTGAAAACATTTTAAACTTAAATTATATAGGTTGCATTTTGGAACTTAACTGATTAGCTTAGTGCCGAATTAAAGGGATCCATTGTTTTGAAGGGCGACTGAGGGAAGAAAAAAAACCTGAGAACGGAGATTTGGGGGAAGAACCTGGCCCGAGTGATGGAGCTCACGAGGAGCCGCACCGCCTCGACGTAAGCCTTAGCTACACGGGTTCTCAGGCCAACCCCCTCCTGTTTGTTGAACTGTAAGACCTGTGGATTACCTTATAGGAAGAGACAGGGTTTTATTTGCCTCTGTATAAGGAAACATATTATGGGTGGTTTGCACCATTTGTTTACCAATTTGTAATCTCCTAGGTCAGGGGTGTTCAACCCGTCGATCGCGGAGCGATTTTTGGTCGATCTCATGTGTATTCCTCCTTACTTACAAATTTAATTAAAACTGAAAACATAATAGTTTATTTATCATCATTTTGTATTATTTTTAATTCGCTTTAACTGTATTGCTATTGTTTATTTATTTTTCGTTAAAATTCTCAAATCAATAATTTTCTTATAAGTCCAGGCAAATGAATTTATTTGGATCAGTGGAAGTCAAACAGCGAGCCGAGTGAATACGATTATAAGCAAAGTGTAAAAACTCGATTGTAGCTTAAATATTAAATATTCCAAAGCACATTACATCGATTTTTTACTTAGGTTAAGTCCCATGTGAATATTGTAAAAAAATAAACTTTGTTTGTCTCGGTATAGTTTGTATTAGATGTTTTTGTAAATAACTCTTTTGAAGCTAACTGTGTATACTGCTTTAATAAGAATATGTTAGAGTGTTAAAAACAAAGGCAATGTTTTTAACACTCTAAAGCTGAAGCTGTGCATGGCAGCATTTAGAAAGATTGTTATTGAAACTTGTATGTATGAGAAAGGCTTGCAGGCTCTAAGTGTAAACATCTCCGAAGTCAGTCAGAAAGAGTTCAATCAACTTTCCGATGGCCGGCAACTTACAATCAAAAGAAAGCGGAGGAGAACAAAAGGCGTGCTGAATTGAAACTTAAGAGGAAAGACTCATACCGATTCTTTGGGGGTTGCCAAACTACATGCGAGGTCTCAGAGGAGGTCTAATAAAAAGGGACTGAAGCAAGCAGAAGGGGTCCTGGTTCCAGAATTGCTGTCAGAGAGGAGGCCGCCCAGTCCAGAGTCGCCGTCAGAGAGAGGAGTGTCCCGCTTCCAGAAAGGAGCTTCTCGGTTCGAGACGTCGCTAGAGAGAGAGACTACTTCTAAGCCACAGACAAAATTTCAAATTGCCAAAAGGAAGAGTTCCAATTGCCGGAGAAAAGTTTACAGGCCAGAGAGGGATCCAGTTAACAGTTGGTGGCAGTTCTAGCTGCTGAAACGGCAGAAAAAGAAGGCAGTCGTCCAGGCATTTTCGGCGAGCCCAAGCAGAGGAGAAAAGACAAGGCAAATTTCCAGAAGCACCTTCGCTCGTAAGTTTTTCTTTTCGCCGAGGGAGAGTAACCTTTTGCCGGAGCTGAATGAGCCCACAGCCCGCTGCGTTCCAGATGAGATGCAGCCGAGCCAAAATTTCTTGAAGATCTGAGACTAAAGAATTGCCATAGAACTTTTAGTGAAAGACTTTTGACTGAATGTGAGATACAGAACCTTTGTTTGAAGTTCAAAACTTTTATATAATTCCTGTTATAGTTGATACAAGAAAGACTTTTAAGATAGATGTTTAATAGTGTTAAGAAATGTCCATAAGAGAATCAATTGGCATGTTAGAGGTTGATATCATATGTGTAAAGATAACTTAACACAGATTTAGGTAACCTCTTTACGAGTAAGCTTAGAGATTAATAAGCAAAAATTTGTAAACTGAGAGTAGGTAACCTTATGTGTTAAAGAAAGTATTTAATGTTGAAGAAAGAAGGTTCTAATTTTTGCTAAAGAGTTTTTATAGATGGATAGAGAAAGCAATCTCCCTAACGTTAAAATTGTGAATATTTCATAGTAATGTAAATAATTGTCATTTGACTTTCTTGTTAAAAGAGAGCTGCCTGTTTGTTTATTTACAACTGCACTGTTTCTAAAATAAAGCGGACTTGTTGAGCGGGAATCTAAGTGAGTTGGCCAAAGCGTGAAATTAAGAAAAAGAATAGACCACGACTGCTTGTGAAAATTTTAATGTAGGAATTTGTGTTAGAGAAGGAGAAATGTACCAGCCGTATATTTGAGTTCTTTTTGCTAATCAAAGATATTAGTGGCGCAGTCTCATTTTAAATAAAATTTCTAATATCTTAGGCATAAGACTCGTAATGCGAAAGGTAGATAAACATAGCACGTAATAAGATAAACAAGAGAGAAAGCGCGCACAGCAAATTAGAATAATGGAGAACAAAGTATAGAGTAAAAGGCATCACAAGTAATTAATAGAAATTACAAGTATACAAAGTTAAATAATAATAAAAGTTTACAATGTCACAGTAACCGATTTTTTTTCTTTACAATGGTAAATGGAAAGTGTTGTTGTTTGATTTGTAATTCACCTGATGCAATTCCAAAAAAAAAGGTAACATTGAGAGACATTTTCGATCGCTACATGAAAGGTATAATGAAGATTTTCCCCAAAATTCCGAAATACTTAAATCAAAAATTATAAATTTAAAGGCAGGACTTTCTGGACAACAAAATATGATTTCGAAAGTAATTAATAAACTAATATCAGTCACTATTGCATCTTTGAAAGTGTGTCATTTATTAGCAAAAGCAAAAAAGCCTTTTACTAATTCGGCATTTGATGAATTTAATGAAAGAATCGTTTCTTGCAGCAGCAGAATCTTCATTTTCTGATTTTAAAAATAAAAACGAAATCATTTCGAATATTAAAGATTTACAACTCTCCAGAACGACGGTTATGAGAAGAGTTGAAATTTTAAGTGCCGATCTGAATACTCAGTTAATGTCAGGCATTCACCAGTGTGTTGCGTTTTCATTAAAATTTAATGAATCAAACGACTTCACTGATATCGCTCAGTTAATGGTATTTCAAGATTATTCAAGTAAAGAAGAACTTTTGAAAATTATACCATTATTGGGAAGGACTAGGTGAGAAGACATTTTTTCGGCATTTCATGAATTTGTGAAACAACACAAACTTCCGCTTTTTAAACTTGTGTCTATTACTACTGATGGTGCTCCTGCAATGATAGGTAATAAATCAGCTTCATTTCATTATGTAAAAACGATGACAAATATCCAGATTTTTTAACGTACCACTGTATTATTCACCAACAAGTACTGTGTAGTAAAAGATTAAACACAAAACATGTTTTGGATATTACATTTAAAATTGTAAATTCTGTTCGAGGATAAGCCCTGCAACTGCGGTTATTTAAATTACATGCAGATGATGATAATAGGGAACTTCTGTTGTGCAATAATGTTCGCTGGCTCAGCAGAAGTCAATTTTTTAGAAAGATTTCTTGTATTAATTAACGATATAAAAATTTTTTTGATGAAAAAGGAGATATTTAGCCACAATTGAGTGATAAAAGATGGTTGTTACACTTATCATTTTTAGTAGATTTCTGTACGAAATTAAGCAATTTAAATTTAGAGTTACAAGGTACAGATAAATATTTAATTGACATGTTAAGTTCAATAAAAACTTTCCAACAATACGTACTTTTATTAAAGAAAAATATAAATGACTGCGAATTTAGACATCTCCCATATTTGTTTAACTTTTTTGAAGAAAATCAAGAAATGCTTCGCTACGATTTAAAAGAATTTATTCGTGAAATAGAATTAGTTGAGGAAGAAATAAATTCAAGATTTAAAGATTTTAATAAAACTGAAATGATTGTATCTTTTATCAATAATCCATTTCAAGAAAACTTGAACATCACAGCAATTTCAAATAAAATTAGTGGGTTGTTTGATATAAACCAAGCTGAAGTAGAACTTGAGATAATAAACATTCAGAATAGTTCCCGTTTAAAATCAATAAACAATGAAGTCATTTGGAAGTATGCACATAAAAAATTCCCAATATTAAGTGATATTGCGCGAAAAATTCAGTCATGTTTCGGATCGACATACTTGTCAGAATCCGCTTTTTCAAATATGAACGTCATGAAAAATCAATTAAGAAACCAAATTACAACTGATCATTTGGATGATTGTCTGCGATTGGCCACTTCTTCATATCAACTTGACTATGAAAATATTGCGAGGTCCAAACAATGCCAAATTTCACATTAACTTTTTTTTTTTTTTTTTTTTTTTTTTTTTTAATCAACCAGCATTTCCTGTAACTTGTGAGTTTGTAATCAATCTGTTGTTTTTTCTAACTTTGGTTTTCCAAAATAGAGAAATAAATATTTTATTCCAATATATTTGTGTTTTTTTTATGTATTAAAATATTTATTGATTAAAATAATTAAAAGTGATAAATACATTTTTAAATACACAAATAAAGTTTTTAGTTGTGTATATTTTTTAGTTGTTTATTTGTGCGTAATCAGATATCAGGTTGGGGGAACGTGATCTATATAAGAGAGTAGATCACCGAATAACTTTTTACAGAAAAGTAGCTCGCGTAGTAAAAAAGGTTGAACACCACAAGAAAGTCATCCTAGGAGATGACTTTCTTGAGCTGGAAACCTTGCATAGATTACGCTTTCCCGTATCTGGGACTTTTTCCGCACTCTCCATATGTGATACTTGATCACGTTCATCAAAATAATTACGAATTTTTGGATTTTTCTGACCCGAGGGGGGGGGGTTTGCACATGTACGACCTCCTACAGCGTCAGCATCGGGATTCCCAACACTGTACTTAGTCTTTGCCAGAAACGTTGGGCTGGGGGACAAAAGTAAAAGAAGTGTCTCACCGTTTCAACGCTCTGGCAGACGTCACAGAAGGGGTCGCACAGTTTGGTCTATAGAGGGACATTACCAGTTTCACGAGTTGTCCGTAGGCTATTCGCCATGCTAAATCCCTGTGAAACGACTGTCCCCATCTATTCCTGATGTTTTGGAACAGGATTTCCATATTTGTATCTAAAATTGGCGTATCACATCTGGAAAAATTCCCATTTACTGCTTGTGATTTTAGTATATTTATTCCCTCTGTTTTAAATTTTTTGATTTGTTTACTAAGTGAATAATACCAGTCGGGCACAACCTCCGCGCAGGGAACAGCATGACCCGTGATCCCGAAGTAGGGAAGGAAATGTCCTAGGAAGTACTTGAACTTGAACTTGAACTTAATTGGTTGATGGACTGAGTCCTTGACTCTTTATCCCTTCATCTGGATTTTAGATTGTGGGTGATGAGATTATTGTGGGTAATTTACCCGCTCATTGTGAGCATTGAGGCTGTATCAGCTTTCTCTTGCGATGGAGGATTTCGGTTTTTTATGTTTGAAACGATCTGAGGGCTTGTAGTCCGCTGCCTGTCGAACTAACTGATTTGGGTGATTATCCGTGATTGTGAAGAATTTCTCTGCAATGCTTGTCATGTAGGTCTTAATATCTGGAAGATTGGCTTCTTGATGTAATTGGGTGTTTCTGATGAACCATGGGGCATTAAATGCCATTCTTAGGCATTTATTCTGTATTATCTGAAGTCTGTTGATGTTGCTTTTAGTCGTGTGACCCCAGGTTGGAGAGGCATAAGTTAGTTGCGGTCTGATTACCGATTTGAAAAGTAAGATTTTGTTGCTTATGCTTAGGAAGCTGTTCCTGTTCAAAAGTGGATATAGCTGTGCTATAGTCTGACTTGCCTTAGTGGTAACACTATCCATATGTGACTTGAAGTTTAGACGTCTATCAAGATGAATTCCCAGATATTTGGTAGAATTGCGCCAAGGGATGATTTTACCAAACATTTGTATGCTTGTATTCGGTTCTGCCTTACGTCTGGTGAAAAGTACTGCAGAGCTTTTGTTTGGATTAATTGCGATACGCCACTTGGTGTACCAATCCTCCAATTCATTGACTGCTCTCTGCAGCTTGATTGTGGCCAGGTGTGGACGGAGGGATCTGGCTATAATGATTGTATCGTCGGCATACAGAGCGGTGATAGCTGGAGACAGTTTGGGGAGATCTGCCATGTATATGGAGAAGAGCAGGGGAGATAGTAGAGAGCCTTGAGGTACTCCGGCCGTGATTCTCCTCTCCGTGGATCTGATACCGTTGAGTTTTATTTTAAATTTTCTGTTGTGTAGATATGATTTGATAAGTAGCACTAGTGGCAATGGAATACCAACTTCGTGTAGTTTAAAAATTAGTCCATGATGCCATACTCTATCAAATGCCTGGGTGATGTCTAGAAAAACTGCGCCAGTGTGTTGGTGCCATTCATACCCTTGGGTTATATGTTCGATAACTCTGTAAATTTGTAGCGTTGTGGAGTGATATTTCCTAAAGCCGAATTGTTCATCTTGAATTATATGGTTCATATCTGTTGCCTCTTGAAGCCGTGTGAGAATAGCACGTTCGGCTATCTTACCTATGCATGAAAGAAGGCTGATTGGTCTGTAATTTACAGGAAACTGTGTATTTTTCCCAGGTTTGGGAATTAGGAAAACGTCGGCAATTTTCCATCGTTGTGGGAAATAATTTAGCCGGAAGATGGCATTAATGATGGCTACTAGATGCATAACCCCTTTGCGAGGAAGTAACTTGAGTACCTTATTTGTTATTCCATCTGGACCTGGAGCCTTTTTGTTATTTAGTTTTCTTAAAATCTCATATACTTCTGTTGGTGATACGGATTTGTTATTGGATTGGAATGAGGCATTTTGAGTTATTTTACGCACTTGGGTGTGAATTTTACTTATGAAATTTATATCTGTATTGATATAATTGGGGCTGCATTGTTTTTCTAAACTGTCAGCAAATGCTTCAGCTTTTTCCTCGTCGTTGTAGACAACATTAGATTCACCTTGGATTGGAGGAAATGTAAAACGCTTTGAACGGAGTGATTTCATCATTTTCCATATTGATTGATCCTCTGTGTTTAATTGGAGAATTTTGTTATTCCAGAGTTGGTTACGGTGGTCCTTTAGGGCATATCGAACTTGGTTTGTTGCTCTATTGACTGCTTGTTTATCCGCTGGGTCCATTGTTCTCTGATATTGTCTTCTTAATCTGTTTTTCTCTTGGATAAGACGTTTTATATCCTGTGGAAGTTTATTTGATGGTGTACATTTGGTTATATTTGTTACCTGCGTTATAGCTGTCAGCAGTTGTTTTTCAAGAGTCTTCACTGCTTTTTCTACATCTTCAGCAGATGTTATATGCGGTATTGGACCAAGGTTTTCCTGGAAGGCTGAGGGAAGTTGTTTCCAATTTATAAATGCGGTGGTGTTTTCTGTTATATCTTGTATGGTGCCTAGTTGTAATATGATGGGGTTATGATCAGAACTTAAGTCGTTGATTGCTTGTATCTGATAGCTGTGCGCTATGTTTTTTAATATAGCTATATCTAGTACATCAGGACGACCGGTAGCTCCATAATGTGTGGGTTCAGTGGGTCCTATTACTGTTATATTTCTTGAAGTGGTGTAAGAGTTGAGTATTCTTCCATTAATATTTGAGTTTCTGCTATTCCAGACTGAGTGTTTGGCATTAAGATCTCCGGCTATAATCACTGCTCTGCCTGTATTTAGTATCACCTCTAAGTCAGATTCAAGGAGTTTTTTTATTTGGGGGATTGTAGGCTGCATATATCGTAATGCTGCTTGTATTTTCCATATGTATTTCTATTCCTGTAGTTTCCATGTGTTCTGTTTGGGGTTCTGCTATTGAATTATGTTTTATGTTACTTTTCACAAAGATGGCAGTGCCTCCACCTCTAGCAAAGCATCTGTCTGTTCGGTAAGTGCTATAACTATTGATTCTGATTTTGTCACTTGGACGAAGATGTGTTTCATTTATGAGGATGATGTCTGCTTGAGTTTCTGCTGCAAACTCCTGCAGCTCCTGTAATTTGATAGATAAACCATTTGCATTCCATGAAACAATTTGTAATGATTTCGGTTTTCTTTTAGATTTATCCATTAAGAATTTCCATAAAGAGTGATTGTGTATGCCTTAAGATGATATCTTTGGCTTCTTGAGTTGGGTTGGTTTGTTGGAGTTCAGCAAGCATTTCACCTAAGTGACTTGTTATGTTCAGTAGGATAGGCTTGTTGGTTTGCTGTGACTGCTTTGGTTTTGGGTCTTTTTGGAAGGTTGATCTTGTAACTTCAGCATACGATCTTCCATCCGTTGTGGAGACTATGGTTTGATGGGAAGACGCTTGTTCTTGAAGAGGTTTACTGGTTTTGAGTTGTAATTTTTGGTTTTGAGGAAATGCTATACAGCCCCTATAGTTTGCAGGGTGTGGTCCTCCGCAGTTTGCACATTTTGCTGGAAGTGTACGAGGTTTATGGCATTCATTTGATGCATGTTTGCCACCACATTTAACGCAACGAAATTCGGCCTTGCAGCATCGTTGGGCATGCCCAATCTTCTGGCATCTATGGCACTGGGTTGTAGTTGATTTATGTTTCAATGCCTCAACTTTTATGACTAGATCACAGATGGTTTGGAGATTGTATATATGATTTTGGTCTTTGCTTATTTCTACTAGAATTAGGGGATAGGGTGTTTTATCAGCTCTCCGCATTCGGCTGACTTTAACTGGGCTAAATCCCTTAAGTTGGAGGTCTGCAGTGAGGTCTTCTATTTGTAATGTTTCAGTTACTCCCCTTAACACTACTTTTAAATTTTTTTCACTGTTGAGTGCAAAAGTGTGATATGGCAAGTTGTTGTTGTCTAGAAGTTTGGTCATTTTTCTGTAATCTGATGATGTTTTAGGTTGTATGCGAATCCCTTCTTCTGTGTTTGTGGCTTTAATGAAGGTGATATCTGAAGATTTCATTGTGGATGCAACGGACGTCCAGTGCTCCTTGGCCCTTAGGACGACTGGGGGTACCCTTTCTTTAATTACATTATCTGGTTCTATCTCCACTGTTTTGGGTGTATCTGCAGTAGAGGAGATTTTCCTTTTCTTTTTGACTGTTTGAAATTCTGTGTTGGTTTCCACAAACTGCGGAGTATTATCCTGAGATGCAGCATTCTCTGTATTCGTGGAGTGACTTGATTCTGGTTCAGTCAACATACTTCCTTCATTAGAATCATCCATCCTATTTTCTGTGACTGCTGTAGGGGGGAATGTATCTAAGAGCTTTACTTTTCCTGGCCAGTTGTCGCTCAAAAGTTTTCCTAATCTTAGGAATTCTTTGTAAACTTCTTCAAATATGCCTTCATTGAGAGGTTTTGTCATGATTAACAGAAGGCAACAACTCTATTAAAATAAAGTTTGAGAAGTGGGACCTAGAGCCCAATGTAAATATCCCGTAGATCAAGTCGATCTATCAGCAAAGGTAGTAAATGTTTCACAGAATGAAGAACACTTACCTCTATATATAAATATCCCGTAGATCAAATCGATCTACCAGCATCAGTAGCAAATATTTTACAAAATAAATAAACTTTTCTTCAGAAAATCATAACGACTATTTAAATCACTGATCACATATATAAACACTTGGCAACCGCCATTACGCCCCGCCGTTTATCCTTTCTGTCTCCTAGGAAGTATTTAATTAAGTTGCCTGAAATATGGTTAGACTTTAAAGCCTTCCGTATGGTTTTAAGAGTATTTGCGTAAAATAAACATTTAAAACTGGGAAGTGAGAATCCCCCATGAATGTTTTTTTAATTTTAGATAGTCTTTCCTGACTTCGTGTTTTCTATTATTCCAGAAAAAGTCTATTAATGGTTTGTAAACCTGATTTTCTTCTATTCCCTTAACATCACATTACAGCGAGACAGAAAATTCAATTATATTTCATTTTTGAGTCCTTATAAGGACTGGCTTAAAGGGGCGAAGTAAGAATGCTTTTCATTTTCCCCGTTATCTGTCTGTAGAGGATATCTGTATCTGTAGAGGACAGTGTAGGGATAAAGTGTTATTTAGCTATTAAAGCTCTGATCGTGGCAGGAGGGTAACAGCAATATCCGAGCCTCAGTTGGAACTTCATTGGCTACAGCATTGCCATCCATTACCCTCCAAGGGTATTAATCACCGCATCTCACGGTCGATTCTCAATACCTTTTTTGTCATTTTTCAGTCCTTATATAAGGACTGGCTTAAAGGGGCGAAGCAAGAATGCTTTTCCTCTTCCCCGTTATCTGTAGAGGACAGTGTAGGGATAAGGTGTTATTGAGCTATTAAAGCTCTGATCATGGCAGGAGGGTAATAGCAATAGCCGAGCCTCAGTTAGAACTTCATTAGCTACAGCATTGCCATCTTGCCATCCATTACCCTCCAAGGGTATTGGATTGAATGAATCAATCACCGCATCTCACGGTCAATTGATTCCCCCTCGATTCGCTCATATTTGAGTCTTAAAAGAACTGGGCGATGGACTGAGTCCTTTATTCTTTATCCCGTCATCTGAATGAAGTAAATCCGCGTGGATGGAGTGTTGTTGAGCTTAAAAGCTCTAGTCATGGCTGGCTAACGGCAATAGCCAAGCCTCAGTTAAAACTTCATTGGCTACAGCATTGCCATTTGTTACCCTGGAAGTCCTAAAAAGGACTATTCCTTCTCATCTCTTCAATACCACCTCATATTTGAGTAATAAAATAAAAGAACTGGGCGATGGACTGAGTCCTTGACTCTTTATCCCGTCATCTGAAGAAGAAAATCTGTGTGGATGGAGTGTTATTGAGCTAAAAAGCTCTAGTCATGGCTGGGTAACGGCAGTAGCCGAGCCTCAGCTAAAACTTCATTGGCTGCAGCATTGCCATTTGTTACCCTGGAAGTCCTAAAAAGGACTTGGTTCCTTCTCCTCAACAATTCTCATATTTGAGTACACGCTATCCTGTTTGAGTATCCTTATAGTCCTTATAAGGACTGGCTTAAAGGGGCGAAGCAAGAATGCTTTTCATATTCCCCGTTATCTGTAGAGGACAGTGTAGGGATAAGGTGTTATTGAGCTATTAAATTATTAAAGCTCTGATCATGGCAGGAAGGTAACAGCAATAGCCGAGCCTCAGTTAGAACTTCATTGGCTACAGCATTGCCATCCATTACCCTCCAAGGGTATTGGATTGAATGAATCAATCACCGCATCTCACCATCCTGTTTGAGTCCTTATATAAGGACTGGCTTAAAGGGGTGAAGCAAGAATGCTTTTCATATTCCCCGTTATCTGTAGAGGACAGTGTAGGGATAAGGTGTTATTGAGCTATTAAATTAAAGCTCTGATCATGGCAGGAGGGTAACAACAATAGCCGAGCCTCAGTTAGATCTTCATTGGCTACAGCATTGCCATCCATTACCCTCCAAGGGTATTGGATTGAATGAATCAATCACCGCATCTCACGGTCGATTTGATTCATTCGATTTGCTATCCCGTCAATTTAAATAATTGAGATATTCGTTCTAAAAAGGCGCTTCATGAATTTAATAAAGCTTTATAAATATTTATTAAATCCTTTCTAATACAGTAATTTTTAAGGACTAGCATTTAGTTTACAAAAGTATTCTTAAAAATAAATAAAATATTATTAAATATATTTAAGTATATTTTTACTTGATCTTATCATCTGAATAACGAGGGAGTTTCTCTAATTCCTTATATCCCGAAACGTGATGTTAGTATGGTAAGCATCTATTTATGCCTATCGAATTAGAAAATGGATATAAGTAGAAGACATCAGCAGTGTAATAATTGCAGTAATCAATAATCGTCCTCTCCGATTAATCAATTTCATGTGTCCCCTATTGAGTTTTTTGGTCTCCATTTGCCTTTCAAACACACAGTTTGAATGGAAATCGTCATAAATGCTAATTATTATATAGTTTACCCATTTTATTAACAAAAATATTTATTTCTTAGAAATAAAATTTAAATTGTATTTTATTTAAAAGTTTTAAATACATATTTTAATTATCTTTAATATTTAGTTCAATTTAAAAAACAATTTCTTATACATAGTTATTTATTTTATATCATATTTGTATAATAAATAATATGACGCGAGTTCAATTGCAGGTGGTTAGGGAGTGAATTTTAATCCAATACCCTTGGAGGGTAATGGATGGCAATGCTGTACCAATGAAGTTTTAACTGAGGTTCGGCTGTTGCTGTTACCCTCCTGCCATGATCAGAGCTTTAATAGCTCATTAACACCTTATCCCTACAGATAACGGGGAATATGAAAAGCAATCTTGCTTCGCCCCTTTAAGCCAGTCCTTATAAGGATAAGGTTCAATTGCATTTAATGCTATTTTTAAAGCTCAGTGAGGAAAATTAAATTAAAGACAATAAATATAGAAAGGACAGTCTTAAGATAATTAAAGACGATAATAAAGAAAGTATGTTCTTAAAGGAAGCAATGACAAGGACCATCAGAAGGTGAAATATAGAAAGGATAGTCTTAAGATAATTAAAGACAATAATAAAGGAAGGATGGTCTTAAAGGAAGCAATGACAAGAAGGACTATCAGAAGGTGAAACTGTTGATTGTCGAGTGACTCAAGGAAGTTGCCAAGTATAATGACCTAGATTTTCATGCAGAAAGGTGTACAGCACTGTCATTCATTTACATCAATTTATACCATCAATTAATCCAAAAATAGAACAATATTATAAACATCTGGGAGATGAAACTATAAACACACAGTAATTCTGAAGTATAGGCAGAATTTCGTCGTCGAAAACGAGTTAAATGTGTTACTGTTTGTCAAAGTTTATTATGAGGTTTATGGATAACCTTGTTATTTTAGTGTCCTGGATTATTCCACTTATGTACGTTTATTAACATGGTCTTCTTACGGTTCGTTTATTCCATTATAATAAGTACTGTTTTTGTATGATATTTCATTAAAAATGTAGTCCAAATGCACTACTGTTAACAATAGAGCCACTGCACCAAAACCGGATTAAAATAGTTACAATGGTCTCTAAGAAACAAAGGCTTGCAGCTGGCTATCGAAAAGATGTTTTATTTAACTTGTTGTAAAGTTGCTGCTCTACTTTCATTGTGTCATAGAAGTGTGCATCTGTTTAATGGTTTCTGCGAGCTGTTCTTTTTCTTTCCTTTTTTTGATTTGGTTTTCCTTATATCAGTAGCATGATGAATTTGATAAAAAAAAAGATAGAACAATAATAACATAAATAAAAAAATAAATAAAACAAATAATAAAATAAAAAATAACTCATCGATGCATGACAAATAATGCAACACCATTTAAAAGTCAATATATAATGAATACAAATAATACTGTGAAGGATTTATGCTAAAATCATGATATTGAACTTACTACCTAATTATAAAGTCAGTTTGAAAATGTCGACGGGGAAAAAATTACAGTATTATTTGAAAGTTTCCTTATTGGAGTACCCGAACTTGAATTGCGTGTGCGAGAAGATAGAAGTTTCGCTCTTTCGTCACGAGGTGTCAAGGGTCGGTGATTATGAAAAAGAAAGATCGTAGCCAAGAGGGTCTTTAGGTTACTGTATGGAGATTGACCTGCTTTACCGGCCATCCGTAAGAACTCACAATACTTTTGTATGTCAAGAAACTGGCATTCGTTTATCAACGACATAGTGAAACAATCTCATGATGTATATATAAACTTAATATTTAAAAACGATACAAATCCCTATAATTAACATTCGTTCTTCACTTTTTTTATAAGTTTAAGGTTGAGAACCTCTGCTCTAGATGTTTTCTACTTTTAATTTATTTAAATATTATATATTTTTAAGAGTCGAGATGATTCTACTCAGTTTATATTTATAAGTTAAGAAGTTAAATATTTATGTTCACTTTTATACATTAATCTTAAATGCATGAATTAATTTTATCTTTGTCTCTAAATTCAGTTTATACGTTAATAATATTAAATACATGGATTCATTCTATCATTGTTTATAAAAAGGTGTAAATTATTTTTAAAAAACATTTCTTCGTTTTTGTCTAGTCATTTCTTTGTCTAGTCATGTTCTGTTCGCAGCCAATAATAATGAAGAAAACCTTAGCAATACAGTCCTATAGGACAAGTCTGATAACATTTTCCGTTGCCATGATGATGTAGAAAGGAAGATAATTAAATCAAAAGAAATCATTCTCAAACCCCCTACATCTCAACAACAACCTGAGTTACAACCTTTCAGACTGTCATTGTGCTATGGTCAAATACCGGTGTTCACGCGATGCTATACGCATGCATACGGCCAACGATGAAGCCAACGAGAGAAAGTTTTGAATGCGTAGACTTCAACGTTTCTACGTTGAAAATATATACACTAAAATGACAAAATAATGATTAAATTTTCATAATATCTGATATTTTCAGTATATTTACAAATTTATAATACACCATAATTTTTTATTTTAATTGAATGCAAGCACATATATGATCTGACGTCCATCTGTGGACTGAAAATTACTATAGAACCATCAATAGAGTGAACCAAAAGCAAACAGGAAGTTATGATGACGTGGCCCGTGCAAACAAATCAGCACCTACAAACCTAACAGCTGTTATTACATCCTCTCTAGCCAACATGTTACAAGACTTCAGCATGTCAAACCCTTCAGCAATCTCCACCAAAAGATTTCTCCGTGAAACACAGGTCATCCTCACAGCGCTAACTGATGAGTAGAAACCAACTTATTCCAGCCTCTTTGCAGATCATTGCATGGAATGCAAATGGCCTAAGAAACAAAATTCTGGAGCTTCAAGACTTCACTAACAGATATCAACGAGATGTTATATTAATCAGCGAATCTCATCTAAGACTCTCAGATAACCCTAAAATAAGGGGTTACCGCCTATACAGAAATGACAGATTGGTCTACAGAGGTGGTGGCACTGCCGTCTTCATTAAAAACTACATCAAGCACAATTCTGTGAACAGCCCTCCAACCACTAATCTTGAGATCACGGGCGTGGAGGTGTTCACCAGCTCGGCTGGCAGACTGAAAATCTACTCTGCTCACAACCCACCCCCTGAAAACTCTATTACACTCTGACCTAAAAGCTATCTTATGCATCAGAGAACCCACTTTTATAGCCGGGGATCTGAACTCCAAGCCCTGCATGGAATTGCAGATCCACCAACAAGAATGGTTGCATCCTTTCCAACTTCATAGGATCGCACAATGCTGTTGTGGCAGGCCCCACCGAACTAACTCAGTACGTTTGGAACTGCGGACATCCTGGATATAGCTATCCTGCGGGACATTAATCGTCAATACAGCCTAAGATCATTAAATGAGTTATCATCTGATCACAACCCAATACTACTTCAGATGGGAAGACAAGAATACCTGTCTGCTCCCCCTCACTCCAATACTATCCCTGACCACTTCCGACAACCTTTCCCACGATATATAGGAGTGAGAGGGAGGAGACAAGTATTCTTGTCTTCCCATCTGAAGTAGTATTGGGTTGTGATATACGTACAAAAGAAGACAAAATCTACAGTTACAAGCCTATCCCAACTAATTAACTCCGCCATAACAGTAGCCACCTTCTACAGATCTGTCCACAAGCCTGGTCGTTTGCCTGAAGACATTATGAACTTGATCAGGGAAAAAAACAGAGCCAGGAAAAGATTTCGTAACACTCGTACGCCACAAGATAAAACAAATCTAAACAGACTTACTGGGGCTGTGAGAGATGTACTCAAGGCTCACAGAGACCATCTATGGGAAGAAAAGTTAGCCTCATTCTCACCTACTGATCACTCTGTCTGGAAATTACTAAGAAATATCAAAAACAAAGGCAAATATCTTCCTCCAATACTCTCTGACCAGGGCCTTGTACACACTGATGCGGACAAGGTGGAGGCCATAGCAAGAACTTTGGAAGAGCAGTGCAAACCTGCATATGGAAATCTAGATTACAATCACATATACAAAATTCACAGACAGGTCAGACACTCACTCCAACTTCCTGATACCAGTACTGACCACATTGTACCCACATCACCTGCTGAAATATATAATATTATTAAAAACTTAAGGAACAAAAAAGCTCCTGGACAAGACGACATTTCAAACAGAGTGATCAAGCTGTTGCCTCGAAAAGCTGTAGTGCACCTGGCCATTATAATAAATGCAATCTTAAGATATTTCACTATTTTCCTTCCACCTGGAAACTGGCTGATGTAATCAGTATACATAAGCCAGGCAAAGATCCACACCTACCGCAAAATTATCGTCCAATCAGTCTTATCTCCAACATGGGTAAGGTTGCGGAGGTCATCCTCTCACGACTCCGAACCTCAGTAAATGACCTAAACATCATCCATAAAGAACAGTTTGGTTTTCGGCAACACTATAGTACTATCCAGCAAATCCACAGAATTATGGAATACATCACCACCAGCTATAACTGGCGCCAGTGCGCAGGAGCTGTTTTTATAGACCTCTCCAAAGCATTTAACAAAATCTGGCATTTCGGACTGCTACAGAAACTTATCTCAGCCGGTATCTCACTAAAAACGGTTCATCTAATCCATGCATATCTTCATAATAGATCAATACAAGTCAAAATCAATGGTTCTATCTCATCCCAGCGCCGCAGGGATCCTCCATTGCTGTTTTCTATATACATGTTGGACATCCCTCAATTCGATGTCTTCCATCTTGGCCCTGTATGCGGACTATACAGCAATACTAACCAGATCTCTCCGACCCCATTTCATTACCAGAAAGCTTCAAGAAAAACCTTCTAAAGCTGGAGGGTTGGTTCTCCAAGTGGAGACTGGAAGTCAACCCCCAGAAAAGCTCAGCCGTTCTTTTCTCAAAAAGGCCAATATCTCCTGCAGGAGATGTGTTACCATTCAATACTAAAATTCCCTGGCAGACAGAAACAAATTACCTGGGTGCAATTCTCGACAAAAAGCTATCTTTCAACCAACACATCAAGTCTGCGTGCGCAAAAGCATCTAAAGCCATAGCTCAGATCTATCCGCTAATTAATAGAAATAGCAAGCTAAGTAACAGAATCAAATTGCAGCTATACTAGATGACAATTCGTCCTATAATCACCTATGCCTCTCCGGCCTGGAGCCACACCTCTAATGCTAACATTGTCAAAATACAGCGAGTACAGAACAAGTGCTTGAGAATGATTCTGAACGCCCCGTGGTATGTTAGAAACAATCAACTTCACAGAGATACAAATATTCCCTATATTTTCTCTTTCCTACAATCTTTAGCATCTAAGTTTTTCCTAAAGACGTCCACACACCCCAACGATTTGGTTCCTCAAGCTGCAGCATACGATCCAACGGACATGTTTAAACACAGAAGACCAAAAGCTATATTAACCTCCTATAGCGATGCATAATCTCCATGTCCAATCAGGGCGAGCAAACTGCTCATAAATTTTACCCTCACTGTAACCGCAAGAGATAGTGGGGAATATGAAAAGCATCTTGCTTCACCCCTAAAGACATAAATGTCAATTGTCAATACGTTGAAGAAATTTAGATTTACTTGAATTTACATTTGTATTTATGTTTATATTTATATTTACTTACTGTTAACAACAAACAAGTGATTTATGATTATTAATAATTTCATTGTAATTTTTTAATCAGATGATAGAAATGACTACTGATCCTACGATGGTCTTTGTAAGCATAGGAAGGAAAATAACTTGCAATGGTACACTGAATTTTTAACATGAGTCTAAGTAGGAATTCTTTAGGAAATGCTACGTCCTCAGTTCATCGAGAACAGTTAAGGTAAAGGACTGTTGCGCCAACATCAGACAAGTCTTGAGGAAACAGAGCATGAGATAGCTAAATATGAAATAGTTTTTATGGATAAATGAGTTGGAAATAAAGAAACAAAGAACGTTTTCCCCCCTATTTTTCTTGAAGATTTCATCAGGGAAGCGCATTTTCACTCTTTTCCTATAATTAATTATAAATCGAAGTAGAAACAACATGACTCAAATTGATATGAATAATATAGAGTAGTTACTCACCAGAGGGCACTCGAAAATCATTTTTATCTTCTGCACCGGAAAAAGACAATTATTACGCAGTTCTTATTATAGAAGTTATGTTTATTTATAAAAGGACTAAGCACTCTCTTACTTTCATAACAGAATAGGAAATAAAGTTTATTAAGGCGTTGCTGCAACCAAATATATATTCAAAGTGTAATCGTGAATGTCACGTATGGTAGATATTATCAAAGTATGTTGTCATGAAGCCTAATGTAATGACTCTAATTTTAAACTTGAGATTTAATGGGAGCAGTCATGTGTGAGTGTTGTAGACCGATTACTTCAGGAAGAAATAAATGCATTAAGGTTACTGTCCGTCTGGTTTTCTAGTGTTGCTGTACTCGCGATGACCTATTTACAAAGTATCAAAGTCAAGTGCGGGAAAAATAAATTAGTAATACAAATGAAGGCCAAATGTTATAACTTGTTATTAGTCAAAGAATAATAATACGCATATTTTTTAAAAGAAAAACAACAATCTAATAATACAGAATTAAATTTTTTGCATAAGTTTATTACATAAGAGGAATTGAAATTGTCACAGAATTTATGAAGACGATCTTCTATATATCGTTATTATTTGAATATTTTCCTTAAATTTTTTCATTCTATGATAATAAACAATGAATCGTTTGTATTACTGACAATAGATGTATTGCACGCGGATATTTAGAATGATTTATCACGATCTGAAGTTTATTGAACACAAGGTCACAGGTAAAACGGCACGTTCAAGTTTGTTATTTATTCAACTGCATTCGTCTGAATCGAACTTATTCTTTTCCTCGTAATGTACAATCACAATCGGTAATAATTTTATATCATACGGAAGAAAAGAATTGGGTTTGATGATCCTTAGAATGCGATGCTCCATTGGTAATGAAGATGAACATAAAAGAAATAGTCTTTTAACCCAGATATTATTAAGAAGGAAACTAGCCTTGTCTATCGTAGTTAGTTCCACTACCAAAATGGATTCAACGTGCCAAAGAAGTTATTAAATCATATACTGCCATCTAGCGGTATGTAGCTTAAACTATGTACAGCACTGTATTTAGTAAGCATGGAATCAGCTGCAGTTTTCCAAAGGACTGAGCAAAAATCGAGGCATTTTAAGCAATTCTTTGAATATTGTATACGTACATGTAAGATTCTTTAATTTTTTTTTTTTTTTCTCCTCACAAGAACCTTAGATCTTTGAATGTTCTTTCTGAGATGGGAGGAGAATGATAAACAAACGGACCATATACCCGCTCTCAAAAAATGGCACAAAAACAGTATCTTGTGTAATTAATTGTTTGTTCATCTTCCCACTTTGTTCTGTTACTGATTCTTGGCCATCCTGCATTCTCTTTTAGGCACAAGTTGAGTTTTGACATTTTGAAAGTATATTTATTTCTCTTTAAATTCCATTTGTATCAAGAACAGCAGATCTCCAGGCCTAAATAACTTGTTTCTGGACTAGTGTCATGGAAAAGTTTGGAGAAACCTGTACAGTTGCGCTTAAAGCATTTGATAGTGTCTGGCGTCGAGGCTTCTCAGCAAATTGCCATCTTATAGTCTGCCTTCCACCACTGGATTTCCAGTTTCAGGTCGTTCACTGCGTATAATGGTAGATGGTGTTGTCTCTTCAGAACATCTACTCTTACTGACCTCAAACACTATTCACAGGTTTGCTAATGATAGAACTCTCATCCTCTAAGCATCAAGATCATCTGCGATACGTGCCCTAAACAATGATCTGCACGTTAATCTACAGTGGAGCAACAACAAAACAACCTAGTTAACTGCTATGCTTTCCAAACATATTTTTGTCTATTTTCTCGAAAGACGACTCCTTGCGCCTTTCTACGAAAAATGTCAATCAAGTTGCCCTAATAACATAACATAACATAACATAACAAAGCTTGACAATTGACAATTGACATTTATGTCTTTAAGGGTGAAGCAAGATGCTTTTCATATTCCCCGCTATCTGTCGTGGTTACAGTGAGGGTAAAATTTACGAGCAGTTTGCTCGCCCTGAATGGGCATGGAGATTATGCATCGTTATAGGAGGCTAATATAGTTTTTGGTCTTCTATATTTGAATATGTCCGTTGGCTCATATGCTGCAGCTTGTTGAATCAAATCATTGGGGTGTGTGGACGTCTTTAGAAAAAACTTGGAAGCTAAGGATTGTAGATAAGAGAGAATATATGGAATATTTGTGTCTCTATGGAGCTGGCTGTTTCTAACATACCACGGGGCGTTCAGAATCATTCTCAAGCACTTGTTCTGCACACGCTGAATCTTGATAATGTTAGCGTTAGAGGTGTGGCTCCAGGCTGGAGAGGCATAGGTGATTATGGGACGAATCGTCATCTGGTAAAGTTGCAATTTGATTCTGTTGCTGAGCTTGCTATTTCTATTAATTAGCGGGTAAATCTGAGCTATGGCTTTAGATGCTTTTGCACATGCAGACTTGATATGTTGGTTGAAAGATAGCTTTTTGTCGAGAATTACACCCAGGTAATTTGTTTCTGTCTGCCAGGGAATTTTAGTATTGAATAGTAACACATCTCCTGCAGGAGACATTGGCCTTTTTGAGAAAAGAACCGCTGAGCTTTTCAGGGGGTTGACTTCCAATCTCCACCTAGAGAACCAACCCTCCAGCTTTAGAATGTTTTCTTGAAGCTTTCTAGTAACGAAGTGGGGTCTGAGGGATCTGGTTAGTATTGCCGTATCGTCCGCATACAGCGCTAAAATGGAAGTCATCGGATTGTGAGGGATGTCTGACATGTATACAGAAAACAGCAATGGAGCCAGTAGAGATCCCTGTGGCACTCCAGCAAAGATATGGCGCTGGGACGATATAGAACCGTTAATTTTAACTTGCATTGATCTATTCTGAAGATATGAACGGATTAGATGAACCATTTTTAGTGAGATGCCGGCTGAGATAAGTTTGTGCAGGAGTCCAAAATGCCAGATTTTATCAAATGCTTTAGATAGGTCTAGGAAAACAGCTCCTGTGTACTGGCGCCAGTTGTAGCTGGTGATGATATATTCCACAATTCTATGGATTTGCTGGGTAGTACTATGGTGTTGCCGAAAACCAAACTGTTCTTTAGGGAGGATGTTTAGGTCATTTATTGAGGTTTGGAGTCGTGAGAGGATGACCTTCTCTGCAATCTTACCCAGGTTGGAGATGAGACTGATTGGACGATAATTCTGCGGTAAGTGTGGGTCTTTGCCTGGCTTATGTATAGGAATCACATCAGCCAGTTTCCAGGTGGAAGGAAAATAGTGAAGTCTTAAGATTGCATTTATTATACTGGTCAGATGCACTATAGCTTTCCGAGGCAGCAGCTTGATCACCCTGTTTGAGATGCTGTCTGGTCCAGGAGCTTTATTGTTCTTAAGTTTTTTAATAATATCATATAATTCAACAGGTGATGCGGGTGCAATATGATCAGCACTGGTATCCGGGAGGTTTAGTGCATGTCTAACCTGTCTGTGGATTTTATACAGATGATTGAAATCAATGTTGTTATAAGATGGTTTGCACTGATCCTCAAGATTTTTAAGTATGGCTTCTGCCTTATCTGCATCTGTGTGGATTAGGCCCTGGTTTGAGATTATAGGGGGGAGGGATCTGTTTTTGTTTTTGATGTTTCTCAGTAGGCCCCAGATAGAGTGATCAATAGGTGAGATAGAGGCTAACTTTTTATCCCAAACTTCGTTTCTATGCGTTTTAAGTGCATCTCTTACTGCTCCATTCAATCTATTAAGCACTGTCTTATCCTGAGGAGCGCGAGTGTTACGAAATCTCTTCCTAGCTCTGTTCTTCTCTCTGATCAGGTCCATAATGTCCTCAGGCAAACGATCAGGCTTGGGAACAGGTTTCTGGAAGGTTGCAACCATTATAGCGGACTTAATCTGTTGGGTGAGGCTAGTCACTGCAGAATCCACATCTTCTGGTGTGCATATGTGTGGGACGGGTCCTATTTGATCCCGAAGTGCTTTAGACAATCTCTCCCACGATATGCCTGAATGAGGAGGAGACAGGCATTCTTGTTCTCCCAATTGCAGTAGAATTGGGTTGTGATCCGACGACAGCTCGTTTAGTGATGTAAGGCTGTACTGTAGTTTAATGTCTTGCAGGATGGCTATATCCAAGATGTCAGCAGTGCCAGATGTACTGAGATGAGTTGGTTCGGTAGGTCCAGCCACAACAGCATGGTTTAATCCTGTGTAGCTAGAAAGGATACGACCATTTTTGTTAGTGGATTTACTGTTCCAAGCAGGATGCTTTGCATTGAGGTCTCCAGCGATGATGATCGGTCCTTTTACTCCAAGGATGGCATCCAGATCTGAGGTCAATAATGTCTTTAATGGAGGGTTGTAAGCAGAAAAAATTTTGAGGTTCCCAATTGAGTTTGTGAGAACATTGATTCCTGTGATTTCGAGGTTGGTGGTAGTAGGGTTGGTTATTGAGTGATGATTGATATAGCTTTTGATAAGAGTGGCTGTACCTCCACCTCTATACCCAAGCCTGTCGTTTCTGTAAATCTGATACCCTCTGATTTTCAGGGTGTCAGCAGGCCTCAGGTGAGTTTCATTAATTAGCAGTATATCTGGGTTGTATCTATTATTAAATTCCTGGATTTCTAATAGTTTGTTTTTTATACCGTTGGCATTCCAACCGATAATCCTAAGAGAGTTTGGGACGATTTTTTTCCTATGCATCAGAGAGTGCAGATAATATGGATTGGGTTTGCTGTAGGAATCTTTTTGTGACACTTAAGGATGGATTTGAGTTGCTGAAATCCTGGAGCATGTTTGCAAGAGAAGAGGTGATAACAGCTGATAGATTTGAGTGTGGAGTATTCCGGTTCTGGGTTTGTACTATCTGTTTGGAGCGGGCCACATCAGCATATGTTCTTACTTGATATTGAAGATTCGTTTTCTTAAGGGGCTCAGTTAATGATGGGCGAGCACCAGTTGTCATGTTCTCACTCTTGGAGAACTGAGTAGCCTGAGCTTCAGGAACTCTCGCATTAGATGACGAGGTAGATTGATGACTGGGATCATTCCATCTGTTTTTGGGATGATGCATACACCCTCTATAATTAGCAGGGTGGGGACCCCCACAATTAGCGCACTTAGCCGGGGTGGTTTTTGGCTTGGCGCAGGTGTTTGTGGGGTGATTCTCGCCACATTTTACGCATCTGAACTGAGCTTTGCATAGCTTCTGGGCATGGCCAAATTTTTGGCACCGGTGGCACTGCCCAGAAGATGATTTCTTTCTCAATGGTTCTGTGGTGATTTTGAGTCCACAGATTGATTTTAAATTATAAATGTCTTTGTAGATGTTATGAATTTCTACTAAGACTAAAGGCATAGGTGTCTTATTTGATCTAAACATTCTAGTGACCTTTATGGGGGGTAGTTCCTGTAGGTTAAGGTCAGTAACTATTTCATCTGTGTCAATATCCTCAGAGACTCCTCGTAAGACTACTTTCAGATTTTTTTCAGAGGCAAGTGAAAATGTGTGATATTGGGTTCCTCTAGTATCCAGTTCCTTTGTAAGGTTTCTATAGTCAGCCACCGTGGTGGGCTGAATTCGTATTCCCTCGTCTGCATTTTTAGCAGACGTGTAATGAATTTGTGAATTTGCCATGATGGTTCTGAGTGTTGTCCATCTCTGCTTTTCCCTTAGGATAATCGGTGGCACCTTTTCATTGTGGGAAACAGAGGGATCTGAAATGGGAACATCCTCTTCCATACCAACAACATTTGTTGATTCAGCAGCAAGAATTTTTCTCTTCTTACGTGCGTGAGTTTCTTCTTGATCAGAAGGATTAGAGGTAGAGACAACTAGATTGAGTTTTTCCTCCACTTGTGGGGAGTCTTCATTTTCCTCAACTTCAACTTCAGGTGAGGAATACAAATTTAAGTAGCCGGGCCAATCCCGTTCAAACTTTTTGAGGAGCTTTTTAATAAAACTGAGTGCTAGCTTTTTATCGAGTGACTCAATAATAGTGTCGGGGTCAATCATGCTAGTAGGCCATGTCAACTTGAACTTCTTTTGTAGTTTATCAATGAGTTCAAGAGCTGGCTCTCTTTCGAGCAGATCATAACAAAGCTTATATATATATATATATAAGCTTTGTTATGATCTGCTCGAAAGAGAGCCAGCTCTTGAACTCATTGATAAACTAGCTTATAATTTCGTGATATTACTTAGGTTCGCTTTATTATCATTTATAAATGGTGTTTTATATTTCTACTAATAAATTTAATATTTGTCCAATAATTACAATTTAAGAATGTTTTTACAGTATTATATTATAAGTTACCATGTTATTTTTAGAAATGTATTAAAAATATATTAAAACTCAAAACATATTAAGTAAGAAAAGTTTGTTTCTTATAGCTACAAAACATATCACGCTTAACGAAGCATAAAAAAATTCATTTCACCTTATGTCAAAATTTTCTTCTTCTGTTTATTATTATTATATGGGCATCTCCATGGAGTCCGTAGATGTATCGCGGGACGGGAGGCCTATTAACATTTTTACTTTATTTATTTTACTAATTCTAGGTATATTGGTTCCTTCAAATACCACTTCCCATGCACTATTAACATCATTCTGTGAACATTAGTATCCCATGGCGCTGCTCCAAGCAGTCTCCCGAGTTTGTCGTAATCATTACTTCTATAATTCCACATAATAACTCTTCTTTGGCGAAAATTACACATTTAGATTTCACATTTTTAGATTAAATTTAAATTTCTTATGTAGATGATTTTTTTTTTCCAGCAGAACATAAAAATTTTAAGAAAATACAGAATTGAATAATTCATTTCTATATGTTGAACTGCTTTGTAAATTATGCGATGATAACTAACGAGATACACAACAGCTTAAATTATTATACTAATGCAAGAGAGTAAAAATTACCACATAAAATTAAGGGGAAAAAAACGTAATACTCGTAAATTCGATTCTAGTCTGTGACTAGATAAACCGTTTCTAGGCCTTTTTTTCGGCTTGTTCCAGAGTTAGTCAATCTTTGCCACAATCTATTCCGGAAAACAATATAAGTGTTAGGGTTTAGGATCACGAGATGGCTGTAGTTATCTAATACTCTCTCTCTCTTCCGGATGCCTTAAAAATTTAGTTATTTACCTATCTATATACACACTTATTGATATAAGTACCGACTAACTGTTCTGTTTTACGACGAAACATAATGATATGTACACTCACGAGTCAAAACATTATGATCTAGTTAGATCATTATCTAGCGTATTGGACCTCCTTTGACACAGAAAACCGCTTGCACCTGTCTTGGCACTGACTCCACTGAACCACGGAAGGTGTCTTTAGACAAGGCAGCGACACCGACTGGCAGAAGTTGCGCGTAACATGATCCCATAACACTTTGATGGGAATCAAATCACAATTAGGCGGCTAGCAACCAAAAATACCGAGGGCATCTTCGCATTTTGAAGGAAAGACAAATATTTCTAGAAATAACATTTAATTTATTAGAGTTTTAAACTGCTTTCATTTGGATTTCTTAATTCTTATTTCTCTCCTGTTTGAAGATCATTCATTGTTGATCTTTGTGGAAGTGATACCTCAAGTACTATCTATTACGTCATTTAATAAGACATCCTTAGCATATTGAGGTTCACATTATGAACATTAGTTCTGAAGAGCTTTATAGCATTTCTTCGAATTTTCTCACATGCTTACTAATTCTGACCAATCGGAATTAGTACAAATGTGGAATATTGAATATTGAGATGTCCATCGAGGAATTAAAATTGTCGCGATGTTCTTTTACTTTCGCTTTTTATGGCTTAATATGATTTTCTTCGTTTATCATCCTTTTATTTTTTTGATATTCTTTGACAGTAAAATAACATTGTCTTACACAATCCTGCCAATGCATTTCAGCTTATGGCTATCATAGTTCCTTCGACGAATAATATTATTATTTCGCTAACCGAATAATTTTAATGGCAGGCTTGTGAATTATTATTTTTTTAAAAATTTCCTGCGAAATTTGAAAGAAAGAAAATTGAAATAACTTTCAATTTTCTTTCTTTAGTGTTTAATATAACACTTTCTTATTCTTTTTTTTCTAACACGGTATTCTAAGGAGTACAGCCAAGGGACTGGAAATTCACACCTTACTAATAATACTTGACTGGTTTCCTTCCAACCCAAGCAGATTTCTAAAGTTATTCAACCAAAATTAGAGATAAAAGCAACTAAAAGCTTAATAAAGCTAATATAATATTAACAAGCCATAAAATTATTTTTACAGGACTGGCTTAAAGGGGCGAAGCAAGAATGCTTTTCATCTTCCCCTTTATCTGTAGAAGATAACGGGGAAGATGGTGTAGGGATAACACCTTATCCCTACACCATCAAAGTGTTATGGGATCATGCTACGCGCAACATCTACGTCAGTGTCGCTGCCTTGTCTAAAGACACCTTCCGTGGTTCAGGGGAGTCAATGCCAAGACAGGTGCAAGCGGTTTTCTGTGTCAAAGGAGGTCCAATACGCTGCTAGATAATGATCTAACTAGATCATAATGTTTTGACTCGTGAGTGTACATATCATTATGTTTCGCCGTAAAACAGAACAGTTAGTCGTACTTATATCAATAAGTGTGTATATAGATAGGTAAATAACTAAATTTTTAAGGCATCCGGAAGAGAGAGAGAGTATTAGATAACTACAGCCATCTCGTGATCCTAAACCCTAACACTTATATTGTTTTCCGGAATAGATTGTAGCATTGTAGTGATAAGGTGTTATCCCTACACCGTCAAGGACTCAGTACATCTGGGAGATGTGCTGAGTCCTTGACTCTTTATTCCGTCATCTGAATGAAGAAAATCTATGTGGATGGGGTGTTATTGAGCTAAAAGCTCTGGTCATGGCTGGGTAACGGCAATAGCCGAGCCTCAGTTAAAACTTCATTGGCTATAGCATTGCCATTTGTTACCCTGGGAGTCCTAAAAAGGACTTTCTCTCAAATTTCCCATAAAATTATCCTTATAAGGACTGGCTTAAAGGGGAGAAGCAAGAATGCTTTTCATCTTCCGCTTTATCTGTAGAGGACAGTGTAGGGATAAGGTGTTATTGTGCAATTAAAGCTCTGGTCATGGCAGTAGGGTAACAGGAATAACCGAGCATCAGTTAGAGCTTCATTGGCTACAGCATTGCCATCCATTACCCTCCAAAGGTATTGGATTGAATGAATCAATCAGCGCATCTCCATTTTCCCATAAAATTATGGCTTGTTACCATAAAATATATATCCGAAGCATATTGACTAATAATGCTGTGTAGATTTTGGATCCTTTAATATATGAAAAACAAATTTATTTTATTTAGATTTTTATTTTTCTTAAGAAATATTTTACTTTCTAAAATTTTATTTAAATTTACTAGATATCCTATATTATTTTTTATAATCAACAACAAAAATATTAACTGAGTACGACAGTTTCTTATAGCGCCATCTAGGGCACAAAAATTTAAGTTTTCATTTAAAATGACCAGATTACTGAAAGCAAAACACTAATAATTGTTATTGTTTACATTAGACAAATTTTTCTATTTTTTTTTTCATGGATCATTTATGCATTAAGCAGAGTAGTTGGGGGGTGGGGGGGGGGGGGGGTGGGGGGGGGGGGGGGTGGGGGGGGGGGGGGGTGGGGGGGGGGGGGGGTGGGGGGGGGGGGGGGTGGGGGGGGGGGGGGGTGGGGGGGGGGGGGGGTGGGGGGGGGGGGGGGTGGGGGGGGGGGGGGGTGGGGGGGGGGGGGGGTGGGGGGGGGGGGGGGTGGGGGGGGGGGGGGGTGGGGGGGGGGGGGGGTGGGGGGGGGGGGGGGTGGGGGGGGGGGGGGGTGGGGGGGGGGGGGGGTGGGGGGGGGGGGGGGTGGGGGGGGGGGGGGGTGGGGGGGGGGGGGGGTGGGGGGGGGGGGGGGTGGGGGGGGGGGGGGGTGGGGGGGGGGGGGGGTGGGGGGGGGGGGGGGTGGGGGGGGGGGGGGGTGGGGGGGGGGGGGGGTGGGGGGGGGGGGGGGTGGGGGGGGGGGGGGGTGGGGGGGGGGGGGGGTGGGGGGGGGGGGGGGTGGGGGGGGGGGGGGGTGGGGGGGGGGGGGCCTGAATATTCCCTGTACTTGTTTTGGTTATAATCCTCAATTCAGAGGGACAGAAGACGCTCCATCTCGATCATTAAATGCCTTCTATTTCGAGTGATTCGCATCCTTAAAGAAGCAGTAGCAAACTTTACTTGTTCTTTGTATTCTTTTCTCTGATTTAATTTAATATAGTCCAAACTGTAGACTCGCTGTATCCCGGGTCTCGCACAATCATTGCACAACTTTACCGCTCGCTGCAGATTGGCGACAAAAAATATCAGATTAGAAATTTTAAGTGACAGAAAGTTACTTGTAACCTAACTTACAACAAATAACTTACAAGTGGTCTTCCTAGCAATCGCGTGAGTTCTTAAAAGAACTGGGCGATGGACTGAGTCCTTGACTCTTTATCCCGTCATCTGAATGAAGAAAATCTGTATGGATGGAGTGTTATTGAGCTGAAAAGCTCTAGTCATGGCTGGGTAACGGCAATAGCCGAGCCTCAGTTAAAACTTCATTGGCTACAGCATTTCCATTTGTTACCCTGATTAGTAAGTAAAGGGTAAAATCTCAAAAAATCGGACGATCTCTAGGCCACTCCATAGTGGGCGAAAGACCGTCCATATCTCAGCGTTGGTTCCACTCAGTGACAGGCTCCCCGACCACTGAGCAGAACCGCTCAAATTCCGAGGAAAATAATTCACCGACAAGAACCCCTCAGCGGGCCGTGCCGGAGAACACCTTCCCCGGAGACTCAAGGTGCTCCCTTAAGGCAAAAACCCTAAGGGAGCAAACTCAAAAACTCACACCCAGGATAACAGCAACAGCCGAACCTCAGTTTACTTCCTCGGTTCAGCATTGTTATTTGTTACCCTGATTAGTAAGTAAAGGGTAAAATCTCAAAAAATCGGACGATCTCTAGGCCACTCCATAGTGGGCGAAAGACCGTCCATGTCTCAGCGTTGGTTCCACTCATTGACGGCCGCCCCGTCCAAGCACCCCGACGGGCTCCCCGTTTAAGCAGAACCGCTCAGCGTTGGTTCCACTCAGTGTCGGCCGCCCCGTTCAAGCACCCCAACGGGCTCCCCGACTCCTGAGCAGAACCGCTCAAATTCCGAGGAAAATAATTCACCGACAAGAACCCCTCAGCGGGCCCTGCCGGAGAACACCTTCCCCGGAGACTCAAGGTGCTCCCTTAAGGCAAAAACCCTAAGGGAGCGAACTCAAAAACTCACACCCAGGATAACAGCAACAGCCGAACCTCAGTTTACTTCCTCGGTTCAGCATTGCTATTTGTTACCCTGATTAGTAAGTAAAGGGTAAAATCTCAAAAAATCGGACGATCTCTAGGCCACTCCATAGTGGGCGAAAGACCGTCCATATCTCAGCGTTGGTTCCACTCATTGACGGCCGCCCCGTCCAAGCACCCCGACGGGCTCCCCGTTTAAGCAGAACCGCTCAGCGTTGGTTCCACTCAGTGTCGGCCGCCCCATCCTAGCACCCCGATGGGCTCCCTGACTCCTGAGCAGAACCGCTCAAATTCCGAGGAAAATAATTCACCGACAAGAACCCCTCAGCGGGCCCTGCCGGAGAACACCTTCCCCGGAGACTCAAGGTGCTCCCTTAAGGCAAAAACCCTAAGGGAGCGAACTCAAAAACTCACACCCAGGATAACAGCCACAGCCGAACCTCAGTTTACTTCCTCGGTTCAGCATTGCTATTTGTTACCCTGGAAGTCCTAAAAAAGACTTCCAGGGTCAGCAATCGCGTGATAAACAAAATCAGCGCTCATATAGTATTATGTTCTAGGATAAAAAATGGTAAAATGGTAGATAAACAGTTTTTTCTCTTTTTTTTAAATGTTTTCTTTACCGAAAAACGATTAAATACATAATCGCATATTTTGCAACTTGCACGCCAAAATGATATATAAAACTGTTTGGAATTCGGAAGAAGGATGAAATTTATTGTGTGGTACTAACCAGGCCCGGCTGGTGGCGTGTGCGAAATGTGCAATATACACAGGCGCCGCAGAAGAAAAGACGCCTATAAGATGTCAAAAAATATGAGATAAGAGTTTAAACGAACAACGAATGGTACAGAATGGTACATATAATTATGAATGTACGTCGTCTTCCGTTCGGGCCCCTTCAGATTTTCCCGGAAACGAACAAATAAATTCTGAAATTGTATCCTGGACCCGATTATATCACTGTAATTTTTGACTAAAATTTACGAAAATATACCTAAAATAGTTCTTTATTTTTTGATGTATCATAAATCAACTTATGATTAATTGTTGACTTCTGTGTAAAAACAAATTGTATAAGCAGGAGTAATCCGTAGGTAATAACATTATACTGTGAAGCGGTTTTCATTTCCTGTTCGTTTTATTCACACTTTATTAAAAAAAAAAAAAAAAAAAAAAAAAAAAAAACTTTTTGAAATTTATTTAAGATATAAGCAAAAACTGATCGTAACAAAGCAGTAGCTCACCGGAAAACGATTCTTGATTAATCGTATGAATAAACCTCATTTTATTCGTCTCAAAAATTTATTCTACATAAATATATATTCCACATCTGAGGTTTGGAAAATATCTTCAAATATAAAATTTTTTTCGTAAATTCAAAATCTTTGCCTGGTTATTTTTAATATTTATTTAGATATTTACATTTATTTGAGATATTTAGATTTTAATATTTATTTTTAATATATATATTTTAGTAATTAAATAACTGTTATTTATTTATTTATTATTTGCAGGAAGGATAGAAAGGAACAAACCCCAATGGTGGTGGTATGTGCATTCATTTCGAGTTTTGTAAAGATAATCCTACGACTATATTCATTTTTAAGTCCTACTTCGCCTTCTTTTACGCCCATATCTCATTTCTTTGCTTCTTGATATATGTTGGCCCATATATTATTATTTCGTCTTTCGATTAGCGTCTACAAATGCTAAGTTAAACAGTTATTATAGAAATCATAGTAATTCCTTGGATATTAAGATGTTGAGTTCCCAACTTTCAATTTTTTTAAAAGAATTGTTGTTTTTAGATATCGTTATATATTTTATGTATAGTTCAGCACCCCAAAACTCCAAAGATTAATCGTAGTTCAAACGGTGTGCACTAGATGGCGGCACTATACATCTCTCTCTCTCTCTCTCTCTCTCTCTCTCTCTCCTTCATTATAACAATTACTGTATTTCTAATGTTTAAATCTCTATATATCTCTGACTCTTTGCTTTTGTGTATATTTGCATACTGCCATCAAACTAGCAGTAACAGTTCTGTTATACTTTCCTTTGTTATTAATCAGACTTATAAACCAATATATAAAGTTTTGTTTGTTAACCTGTTGGTGGAAGTGACGTCAAGAGAAGAAATGACGTCAGCAAGAAGAAAACGATTGTGAAAAGGACATTTTCACAACGGATCTCATTTGCAGCTCCTACTTCAAGTTATAAAACTATAAATAAAGTTATTTGAAGAAAAAAAAAGCCTTAAAATAACTGTATTTAAATTAATATCTTTTTCAGTTTTACATTAAAAAAACAATGAGTGACCGTAACCTACAGTTAGAATTATTTATCATAATAATGGACTAGAGGATTTTAACAAAGATTTAAAAAAAAGGGGAAATAATTTGAAAACATAATTACATGTTTATCTGATATATTTTTAGGAGCTACAACATCCGTTTTTAAGGAAGATATATGAAGAACTTGAACCGGTAATGGTACGGAAATGTAGCCTAGGTAATTGGATGAGTTTTTATAGTTCCCAAAGCCTGTTTGTCTTCATTAAATATGCCTTCTTTACTCAAGTGTCAAGGACATTGTAATTACGCACAAATTAAATGCTTCACTTCCTTAAACCTCTGCTTCATTTGATAGTAGAAGATATTCTAAAGATGCTATTCATTACTATTTAAATACTACCTTAAACTTAGGTGGGCGATGTGAAGTATTCACCTTACAAGTTCATGTACACAGCTACCATTACTCGTTTCATTTTAATGTGATCCAGCACATATCTTCTGACGCACCCAGTAAGCATCTTTTGCATATTTTCATATTATTAGCGATAAACATACTTATAAATTACGAGAGTAAAAAAAAAATCCTTATACAAGAAATATTATTAGTCTTCTTGGTCGGTTGCTTGAATATCAATCTCTATTTACAGTTTCTTACACCCTCTTGCGTTCTGAATATGCTTTATTTTATATAAAATAAATTATTAATTAATTATTCAGTTCGGTTTTATTTTCTCTTTTCGTTTCATATTTGCTTACTTATTCTTTCAAAACAGAAAACTCATGTTAAAATTCTTTTCACAATTACATTAAAGGAACGTTCCATCAATTTCATATCGTTAACAACTGTCGTATATTTCGATGTTTTATTCAAATTCTATTTGTTTATCGTATTTGTCTAAAACCAATGTGATAGGATATAAAACTTTCACGCTGCTCTGGAAAATTTAGAATCTCAATGTATAGAAAACCTACGCAAACTAATAGATAAATTCACAGTCAGTCCCATCATTTTCCTCCACAAAAACTTGGAACTATTTCTACCTTGGGTCATAAAGCACGCTCTCTTCTGAATCTCCCAGATGAACTTCAAAAAGAAATTAATTACCTCTCACATGTCTTTAGACAAAATAGATTTTCTGATAAAACCATTAAAAAATTTCTTCTAAATCCTCCTAGCCACCTCACTGAAGAAATAACCAACTTTAAGGGTAACATCTCCATCCCATACATCAGTTCAGTTTCCAAAAAAATAGCTAAAGTTCTTAAGAAGTACAACATCAGTACCTTATTCACTATACTTCCAAAACTCCGCTCTCTAGTAAGCCATCCAAAGCCTCATCATCATAATCTGAAATATCCTGGCGTATATAAGATATGGTGTGAGTGTAATATCCCTTATTTTGGTCAAACAAATTAATCTATTGAATTACGTATGGAGGAACACAAGCGAGACATCTCTTACAAAAGAACATGCGCCAGTGCCTTGCCTAGTCATGTTCTTTTCTCGAACAATCCTGATGATGAACACCAGGGTCGTTCAGTCTGCTGGGATAGATCCGAAAACATATTTCGTTGCCATCATGAGTTTGAAAGAAAAATTGTGGAGTCCAGAGAAATCATCCTTAATTGTGAATATTTAAATAACAATTTGAGCTACAACATCCCTGATAGCCACTCTGCTGTTGTTCAGTACTGGCGTTCACGAGAGTCTGTATGCACGCACTCAACAAACAATGCCACGTTTGAAAGAACAACTTAAAAAATGTAAACACAGCGTTTTTTCATGTCAATTATGTAGTGCAATTTTCCTGTGCTTCTCAGTTTTAAACTTCAGTGTTTTTATTGCTGTTTCCTATTTTTAGAAGACACCTGATGAAGGCCATCCAGCCGAAACTAGTAGTGTTTTATATAATTAAAGCCTTAGAATTATTCTCGGTTTTAGTCATTAAATCTCTTTATAAAAATGTATCAAACAACCGAGTCAATGTTCCTGAACGCATATATATATATATATATACAGGGTGTTCGGGATAAATTTGACATATTTATAATTAATTATATTTTTCCGTAAGTTACATGTATTAACACACACTTCTCTTCATTTAAAAGTTTGGACCCTTCTTCATTCATATACAAGATGTCAGAAAGGATGGATAGCTGGAACCCACCTGAATCATGGAAGAGAATAACTTGTATCATGATGATTCGTGCCCGCCATCAAAATAAGGATATTACGACTGCTGCCCAATGCACCCTGAATACAGTAAAAACAATCAGGCATGAACTAGAGACTTGCAATGGTGACTACGAGGATGTAGCAAGAAGAAAGATCCCTAGCAGACGATCTGATTGCGTTCGTACAGCAGAATTCCTCGCAAATCTGCAGGAACAGGTGTTGAAGAACCCTGGCATTGGAATTCGGGCTTTGTTCGTGGAGTTGCTAACTGTAGTCAAGCCCTGGATAACAAGGGTAGCCAATGGTAGGCCGTATGTATGGCAGCAGGATTCTGCCCCTTGCCACACCTCTGGGAAAAGTCAAAAATGGTTGTCTGAAAATTTCTACGACTTCACCAGTCCAAATGTTTGGCCTCCAAACTCCCCAGACCTTAACCCCATGGATTATTTTGTATGGGGCGCAGTTGAAAAAGACACTAATCGCACTTCCAGTAATACAAAAGCCCAGTTAATGGATAAAATTAAAACAGTTTTTGCGGCCCTTCCCAGGGAGACTGTAGCATCAGCTTGTTCGAGGTTCCGAAGCAGAATTGAAGCTGTGATCGATGCTAATGGTGGTTATTTTGAGTAAATCGTGTTGATAGTATTGTAATTAACTCTGCCTGTAATGTTTTTTTGTCAATTCATTAAATTTAATAGATACAAAGAAGATTTTCTTTTTCCTTACGAAACTGTCAAATTTATCCCGAACACCCTGTATATATATATATATATATATATATATATATATTATATATATATATATATATATATATATATATATATATATATTATATATATATATATATATATATATATATATATATATATATATATATATATATATATATATATATATATATATATATATATATATATATATGACAGAATGATCATTGACTCGGTTAACATACATAGTTTTATGAAAAATATTGAATGACTAGAACCGAGATTTAAGTAAAAAGGTTTTAATATAAACGCACTACTAGTTTCGGCCTGTAACAGCCTTCTTCAGGTGACATTATAAAAGAAAAAACACTAAACATTGAGGGTTAAAAGACTATGAACATCATAGACAGTCTTTATACATAATTAGCATTAAAACGTTGTAGTTGTATTTGAAGCTGTTCTTTCATTTGTTGCATTGTTGGGAGAGTGCGTGCTTGCTGCATCACGTGAACGCCAGTACATGATTACAGCTGAATGACTATCCGGGAGGTTGTAGCTTAAGTTGTTATTTAGATGAACAGGATTGAAGATGATTTCTCTCGATTCCACAATTTTTCTCTCTATTTCGTCACTGCAACGGAAGATGTTTGTAGATTTTTCCCAGCAGACTTTGTGACTTTGGTTATTATCATTAGGATTAGCCGAGAAGAGGATATGACTTGATAATGCACTTGCTCGCTGTCTCTTGTAAGTAATGTCTCTCATGTGTTCTTCCATACGCATTTCGACAGATTTGTCTGTCTGTCCGAAATAAGGAATATCGCAGTCACATAATATTTTATATACGCCAGGGTATTTGAGTTGATGATGACAAGGTTTTGGGTGGCTAATTAAGGAACGGATCTTTGGAAGTGGAGTGAACAAGGTTCTGATATTGTATTACTTACAAGAGACAGCGAGCAAGTGCATTATCAAGTCATATCCTCTTCTCGGCTAATCCTAATGATAATAACCAAAGTCACAAAGTCTGCTGGGAAAAATCTACAAACATCTTCCGTTGCAGTGACGAAATAGAGAGAAAAATTGTGGAATCGAGAGAAATCATCTTCAATCCTGTTCATCTAAATAACAACTTAAGCTACAACCTCCCGGATAGTCATTCAGCTGTAATCATGTACTGGCGTTCACGTGATGCAGCAAGCACGCACTCTCCCAACAATGCAACAAATGAAAGAACAGCTTCAAATACAACTACAACGTTTTAATGCTAATTATGTATAAAGACTGTCTATGATGTTCATAGTCTTTTAACCCTCAATGTTTAGTGTTTTTTCTTTTATAATGTCACCTGAAGAAGGCTGTTACAGGCCGAAACTAGTAGTGCGTTTATATTAAAACCTTTTTACTTAAATCTCGGTTCTAGTCATTCAATATTTTTCATAAATATATATATATATATATATACAGGGTGTTCGGGATAAATTTGACAGTTTCGTAAGGAAAAAGAAAATCTTCTTTGTATCTATTAAATTTAATGAATTGACAAAAAAACATTACAGGCAGAGTTAATTACAATACTATCAACAAGATTTACTCAAAATAACCACCATTAGCATCGATCACAGCTTCAATTCTGCTTCGGAACCTCGAACAAGCTGATGCTACAGTCTCCCTGGGAAGGGCCGCAAAAACTGTTTTAATTTTATCCATTAACTGGGCTTTTGTATTACTGGAAGTGCGATTGGTGTCTTTTTCAACTGCGCCCCATACAAAATAATCCATGGGGTTAAGGTCTGGGGAGTTTGGAGGCCAAACATTTGGACTGGTGAAGTCGTAGAAATTTTCAGACAACCATTTTTGACTTTTCCCAGAGGTGTGGCAAGGGGCCGAATCCTGCTGCCATACATACGGCCTACCATTGGCTACCCTTGTTATCCAGGGCTTGACTACAGTTAGCAACTCCACGAACAAAGCCCGAATTCCAATGCCAGGGTTCTTCAACACCTGTTCCTGCAGATTTGCGAGGAATTCTGCTGTACGAACGCAATCAGATCGTCTGCTAGGGATCTTTCTTCTTGCTACATCCTCGTAGTCACCATTGCAAGTCTCTAGTTCATGCCTGATTGTTTTTACTGTATTCAGGAAGCATTGGGCAGCAGTCGTAATATCGTTATTTTGATGGCGGGCACGAATCATCATGATACAAGTTATTCTCTTCCATGATTCAGGTGGGTTCCAGCTATCCATCCTTTCTGACATCTTGTATATGAATGAAGAAGGGTCCAAACTTTTAAATGAAGAGAAGTGTGTGTTAATACATGTAACTTACGGAAAAATATAATTAATTATAAATATGTCAAATTTATCCCGAACACCCTGTATATTGCCAACATTCCTTGTACGTTTTACTCATTGTTAGGAGCACTACAACTAAAGTGAATTTGGTGTTAATTCAAAAATAATTATTAAGAATTAAATAATTATTTAATTAAATAATTTTAGTAAAATTATTATTATTAATAATAATTAAATATAATCATTCAAATCATCTTAATAAATATATGATATTTAAAATTTAAAGGTGTAGAATTATATAGATTTATATTATTTTATTATTTAAAATTTTCAAAAATAGAACTTTAAGTTAAATTAAAAATTTTTAATACTTTAATATTTTAATTATATAATTATTTTTTTTTTGCAAAATATACGGTATTAATTACATGATATGATCATAGCTTTAAAATCTTTATAAAATTCTTATCTAATGTCTTATGTTGTATATAATTCTATTATTGCAACAATTACATCCAGAGCTGATTTTGGTAATTTACTGCGGATATTATTTTGTTTTGCTTAATTTTGCATTTGAAATTGAAATGATACAACACATATATTAGAAATCCTAAATACCAAATTCCACGAAATTCACCAGTAAGAAATTCTTATTTCGAATCATTTTGACAAATTTTGTAAAATTAGCATCAACACGCTGATATGTACTCATTTGTTTTCTAATTTTTCCAAGGTTGCAGGCTGGTGAATGAAACATTATTTTATCACAGCTTATAATACCAATTTTATTGGAAAACCACTTGAAAGAATAATAATAATTACTCTTTCCTTTTTCTAACTATAATTAAGCCGTTTATATTGGCAAAATGTTTCGAAATGATCCTCCTCTAAACCCCGCTGAGCACAGCAGTCCAGTGGAGCTTAATCAGAACTTTATGCAATGAAATAACTGCTGATCAATCAATAATGATTCCTCTCGCAACACTTGAATGTTTTGTTCTTGTTAGACGACGTATGCTCAAGTGTAATTATATTTTGTGCTTAATAATTTTACTATTAAATCGTATGACAAACCAAATTGGAAAGAAATCAACACATTTTGAACAGTTTCCTAACATTCAGATTTCATCAAATTAATGTTAGTTCGATTATTTTTCCAATTTAAAAAAAAAAAAAAACACGAACCAAACTAAAATTGGACTACATGAACTTATTCTTTTATACACTCTGAAGCTTTAATTTTTATTAAATTCTATCTGGCCAGAACAAAGTTATTGGAATCAGTATTTTTATCTGGTATGTTCTTTGGGGTACCAGTCTGTTGATGACAAGCGGAAGTGATCAGTAGTGTTGAATTACGCATGCGTCACATATAAGAAATGATAAATACGTTTAATTTATCAGAGTAGTAAAACCAGTGGAGTAACCAGTGGGAGGCCTTTCTCGTATGTGTACAGATTATAATGTAACAAACGTTAATCAAGTTGATAGCTTCAGGATTTAATCTTGCACCAGGTGACTTTAATAGGCGATTAAAAAAAAAAAATTCTTTAGTGATAGCTAAGTAGGCGTTTGTTAATATATAACAGCTCGCAAGAATAAATTTATGAGGGATTTTGTCTGGAAGACTTAATTGAATTAGTGTACACACACACACACACACACACACACACACACACACACACACACACACACACAATATATATATATAAATAAAAGAGACTGTGTTGAATCGATATATCTTTAGTTGGAAGACCTCTGCCACACTTCTTGCAAGAATACTCGATACTGTTTGAGAATATTAAGTTATTGTGTAATTATCATACATAATAACTATAATGTATATAATATATATTAAACAATTATAATGTTAGAAAATCGGTAGTAGAATATATAAATTTTTCAGCAAACATTAGTTCATATGTATAATTTTAAACACACCTTTCTGAAAAAATCGTAAATTTGCTACAAGAAAAAAATTTCAGAAATGACGACCTGATGGGAGTGGTGTGGAAGAAGGCTGTAAAAAAAAGTCCTTTTTAGGACTTCCAGGGTAACGAATGGCAATGCTGAACCAAGGAAGTTAACTGAGGTTCGGCTGTTGCTGTTATCCTGGGTGATGAGTTGTTGAGTTCGCTCTCTTAAGGGAGCATTTTGAGTCTCCGGGGAAAGTGTTCTCTGGCACGGCCCGCTGAGGGGTTCTTGCCGGTGAAAATTATTTTCCTCGGAATTTGAGCGGTTCTGCTCAGTGGTCGGGGAGCCCGTCACTGAGTGGAACCAACGCTGAGATATGAACGGTCTTTCGCCCACTATGGAGTGGCCTAGAGATCGTCCGATTTTTTGAGATTTTACCCTTTACTTACTAACCAGGGTAACGAATATCAATGCTGTAGCCAATGAAGTTTTAACTGAGGCTCGGCTATTGCTCGTTACCCAGCTATGACCAGAGCTTTTAGCTGATAACACCCCAGATTTTCTTCATTCAGATGACTGGATAAAGAGTCAAGGACTCAGTCCATCGCCCAGTTCTTTTAAGAATCATTCGATGGTGAAGGATTGTTGATCGACCGTGAGATGCGGTGATTAACACCCTTGGAGGGTCATGGATGGCAATGCTGTACCAATGAAATTTAACTGAGGCTCGGCTGTTGCTGTTACCCCCTGGGGCGCAGAGATTCGAGAGTTTGAGTTCACTTTCTTAAGGTTTTTGTCTTAAGGGAGCAATTTGAGTCTCCGGGGAAAGTGTTTTCCGGCACGGCCCGGTGAGAAGCTTTGTCGGTGAATGCTTTTCTTCGGAATATGAGTGGTGGTGGTGGTGGGTGGAAGGTAATCACTGAGTGGAGCCAACGCTGAGATGGACGGTCTTTCGCACACGATTGAGTGGCCTAGCGATCGTCCGAATTTTTAGGGACGGCTTTACCTTAACATATGGCGGTGATTAATACCCTTGGAGGGTAAAATGGATGGGAATGCTGTAGCCAATGAAGTTCTAACTGAGGCTCGGCTATTGCTGTTACCCTCCTGCCATGATCAGAGCTTTAATAGCTCAATGACAGCTTATCCCTACACTGTCCTGTACAGATAACGGGGGAGATGAAAAGCATTCTTGCTTCACCCCTTTAAGCCAGTCCTTATCCTGATAAGGATAATCATTCAATTTTAAGTGCATGTGGAAATATGCATAATTCAGTTTGTGTTTTCGCGTTATGCGAGTCTCAGATCACATATCACATAGAAAAAGTAGGGTTATGTTCCGAAATCATTATTTTTTTTAAAATATTTTTATTTAATTCAGGAAATTCATGTAAGTTAAGAAAAGATACAAACTATGAAACAAATACATAGTATAAAAGTATAAAAATTACAAATTGTACTTAAACTTCATTGCACATAATGCATAAATGTTTTAAGCAAAATAAAATAGTGCATATTTTAATCTTCCATAGCACGAGGATTTCAGAATTGGTTAATAAACTCTAGTTTTGTCATGTAATCACCTGATGCATTACTACAAAACAGTGGAGTAATTCTATCTTTGGAAACTTTGAATCTAGGAGCTGATCTTTCATTTTTCGAAATATAGGTGCATTTTTGCACTTTTTTCCAATATAACCCGGATTCATCCGCATTGGTCTGCACTATAAATGTTTATAAACTGTGAGTGTTTTTTGTTTAATAAGATTTCCATTCATAGGAATTTTCTTTTGAGGTGCAATCTTCTATCGAAATCATTAGAGATTTCTCCATTTTTCAATTAGAATATCGCGTACACGAGCAACGCGCTTTGCACTTATCGTTGACCCAGCAATAAACACTTTCTCGGATTTTATGTTCATTTTGTTTGATTATTCGAATTGTTGATTCATTTAAATTCAAAGTCCCTGCAAAAACTTCTGTTTTTCTCCATCTCTCAACCGATCCAAGATTTTGAATATTTTTCTTCGAGAGAAATTAATTTTATTTTCAATGTTGGCTTTTCCCTTTCGTTGCAGTTTGTGGCCATTACCATAAAAGTAATTTTTTACACAAAAAAACAAGCATTACATATTGTATGTAACTCACCAGAAAATAAAGTGCTCAGTTTGAGATGAACACACTTATGATGATTTTTAATGCACTTTCCTGGCAGAAAAAACGAGGACATTTTTCAACAATAAACGTTTTATACGGTAAACAATTGAGGTGTGTGTTATGATTCGTCGAGTCGTTTCTGACTCCTGGCGACTCCAGGAACATACACTCTCCATTCCGATCTGTCCCTGACCATGTCTTTCAGAGCCTCCAAGCGCACTCCATTTGCTTCTCTAACTCCATCCACCCATCTAATTCTTGGTCTTCCTCTTCTCCTGCTTCCATCAACTTTAGCAAGTATCATAATAATTTTTTCCAGACTGTAATTTGCTCGCATAATATGTCCGAAGTATGACAATTTTTGATTGATAATCATTGCTTCAAGGGAGCAATGTCTTTATTCTGTCTATCACTGATTTATTGGTTTGCTTTGCAGTCCATGGTGCTCTTAGTAAGCCTATCCAAACCCATAATTCAAATGCATCTATCCTCCTTCTTTCACTCTTTCTCAGGGTACAACTTTCACATCCATACAGCACCACAGAGAATACCATTGCTTTCACGATTCTGATTTTTGTTGTGAGGCTAATGCCTTTATCTTTGAAGATCTTGCTTAAATGTGTCATTGCTTTTTTTTCCGAGTAATAATCTTCTTCTAACTTCTTCGGTCCAATAACCATCTTTATCAATTCGGGATCCTAGGAACACAAAATTGTTAACTGCTTCCCTTTTCTCCCCATCGACTTCAAAACAATTGCAGTAAATGCGTGCTAAAGGGTATTTCCCCTAATATAAATTCGCTACTTATAATTACATGCGGGATACAGGCAGACACAAATTTAACGAAGATAAAATTTAATTTTTAAGTCGCGCGGTGAAAAACATATGAAAAGATAAAGGGTTACTACAATTTTAGACCGCGTTATATCGAAACTGCATTGTGTAAGTACCGCGTTATACGAGGGGTATCTGTACTTCCTTTGAAGCACGTGAACGGGCCAAATCATGAACGGGCACCGAGAGGCAAACATGTACAAATTATATTTCCAAATAACTTTCCTCTGGCTTGATGGAATTTAATAAATTTTGAATTTGAGAATATATGCAAGAATATTCCCATGAGATATTCTAAGGTTCCAATGTACTATATTTTTGCAACCTTCATGGGTAGAAGTTACGTGAAAATTATAAGAATGCATTGTGAAATAATGTAATTCTTATAAACCAAAACAAGACATCGTCTTAATTTTTACAGGTGGCTTTACTTAAAAATCGCCACTGCAGCCGATGCATGTCGTACAAGGTGACCAAAATGGTTACCCAGGGAGGGTAATGGATGGCAGTGCTGTAGCCAATGAAGCTCTAACTGAGACTCGGCAATTGCTGTTACCCTCTTGCCATGATCAGAGCTCATAGCTCGATAACACCCTATCCTTACATTGTCTTCTACAGATAACGGGGAAGATGAAAAGCTCTTGCTTCGCCCATCTAGCCAAAAAAAGGTGTGTTATAAAGTTATTGATTCGTCATCATCATGCATATCAAGGATTTAGGCCTAGCGTGGCCTGTTCCGGCCTTAGAAGTCATCGTTCAAGAGGAAGTCCTGGTTTTCTTATTCCTAATGGTTTGTACTTTAAGGCTTGTTTTGGTAATCTTTCTATTTTCATTCTTTGTACGTGTTCCACTCATTTATGTTTATATTTTTTAATTTTATGTTACTGATTCTTGGTTTAATTCTTTCATAATTTCTTCGTTTCTTTTGTGATCAAATAGTTATTGATTTGTTATTGATGGAACAAATTAGTTTATAGAGGTTGTGATATTGCTAGTGTACAGTAGTTTCATCATTATTTTATTTTATTTTTGGCACGAATCAAGATATCGTCTAAATATAATATTTTACAATTATTTCCCATATATCATAATGGGATTACAGTTATCAAAGTAAAATATTAATACAAGTTATATGAGATTATGGAATGTTATGATGGAAGAGTTTGGTAATTCTTCATATACTAAGCGATGGTACATTATATATTCACAATACAATATTAGTTTATTATAATATCTAATAGTTTCGCAGACTCTAAAATATTAAATCATTAACTACATCATTCAAGAGGTTAAAAAAAAACCTGTGCTAGACAACTCTCTGCTATCCGTAAAGAAAAATTAAAAAATACAAATATTAAACATTTAAAAAAATATTAAAATAAGACTATTTATAAAAAGTTTTATTAATAATATTACTTTGAATGATTAAACATTTAAAAATGTTAAATACATCATTAATAATAAAACATATAAATTATTAGAAAGAAATAAGAGCATTTTAGCATAAACTATTTTAGATAAATTAGTTTATTTTAACCCCGTGTGGTGGCCGATAAGAATAGCCCCACTGTAGCCCATACATGTCGTACGAGGCGACTAAAATAGGTAGCCAGGGAGGGTAATGGATGGCAATGCTGTAGCCAATGAAGTTTTAACTGAGGCTTGGCTATTGCTGTCACCCTCCTGCCATGATCAGAGCTTATAGCGCTATATTATCCCGTCCATACATTTTCTTCTACAGATAACGGGGAATATGAAAAGCGTTCTTGCTTCACCCATCTAGCCAAAAAAAGTTAGTAATTTAGCTTATTTTAGCTTACCAGGTCTGTTTCGAAGCCAGATCTTTACCTTTTTTGCTTGAGGTGATGATTGTTTTCAGGAAGGAGAGGGTAAAATGATGTGGTTGGTTTCTGAATCTTTTCTTACACTTGAAAAAAAATCATTAGACATTGAAATCGTGTTGGTAAAATCATAAAATTTTTCTACTTTTGGTCTTTTTAAAATGAATTTTAAATTTATTATTGCTATAAGGAATGAAGGTTTCATTTAAATAAGAATTATTTCAATAATTTACTCAGAAAAACGAATACAGTTGCCCAAATGGAACCAGAGAGAGTACACTGTTACAATGCGTTGGACAACTAGTGTGACAAAATGCGGTGCCACAATCTCTCTCTTCCAAGCATCATCAGCGAAGGTGGAATGAATACTAAAGGTGACCTTTACTTTTGTACAACTAGTGTATATAATACTGTAATTTTTTAAGGCAGAATAAAATCATGATTATAAATATGCAACGCCATATTGAATTTTTTTAACTATAATGATAGATAGAATGGCTGAAACAAAAAAAAAAAAAAAAAAAAAAAAAGCAACCGCACTTTAAGACCGAAGTGCGCAAGACACGTGTGTAACCCCATTGTTGGTAGATCGTTCTCTTCGAAGCACACGCGAATCGTTGGGTTGTTAGCACGACAGCAGGTTGCCTGGTAACGATTGGTTGCCTAGTGACAGCGAGTCCATTGTTTAAACAAGTAAATTCACATATAGTCTGCTTAGGTAACCTAGACCGGTTATCTAAGCAGATAAAAAAAGAGTTTCTGGCTATTGTTTCGTACGATTGCCCGTGTCATGTGACCTCCAGTTCGTATTCCACAAAAGGATGTATAGACGTGCAGGAATCCTCTTTTGTGATGATGCTCTTCAAACGTTTAAAGCCAGCCGAGAACTCGCTAGCAGGTGATAAATCTTATTTAAACAAATATAACCAAAGCATCTCTGCAGGGTTAGGCCTATCACGTGGTTCCTCCTATAGTCAAGTGGTTTTCTTTGCCCAGATAAGCACTCGTGGGAACTTTTTCTTTTGCACAAGTATTATGTAAGCATCCCACTTGTCTTTATACACAGACAGCCTTTCAGAAGAGATGACCTTCAGTTAAAGTTTTACGTTTAAAACAAAGAAGTTTAATAACTAAGATCTTACCAAGGTTAAATCGCTATCAGTGAAAAAGAAAGAACTAGAAAGAGTTCTAGTGTATATCTCAGTTTATTTCTTTATGATTTTTACTAATGTATCCCCCCCATCTCTCTTGACCCCTCCTCTTAGCCTCACTCTCCACCCTTATCCTTAAAACGGAACTGTTCATCACGGCTTATCGTTGATAGGTTTCATAAGAAGACACTCTGCCGCTAGTCTGCCTGCTAGCTACGGGGTAAGAGGTCGCACAGGTATTTCGTACCATGCACCTGTAACCCCCGCTGAGTGTAGACTCTCTATCCGCCTAAGAACCGGCTATGCTTTTGGCACAAAATTAAGATGGGGAATCTATTTACACAATGACGAAAATTTTCACACAGCCATGTTTGGAAATCGAACTTTTTCCCAATGAAAAGGGACAATTAAAGCTCCAATAACATTACTGTAAGTTAGGATAGTCTGAAAGTATACTGAGACGACTAAATTTATACTTCATGGCTTCTGTTATAATTATCTAAAAGTATGTAGATTGCAACATGGTTATATATTGGGTAATCTGCTTTTCTTAATCGCTTTTGTATTTACATCCATCGATCAGTTTGGCTGCCAGTTAAAAAGTAATAACAGTTATTTCTTGAAGTATCCTTCAAGAAATAACGATGCAATAGTCTGTGGGACTTGTTAGACACGGCACTTTTGAACTCTTGTACTTTATAATGATATACATAAAATTATAAGACTTTGTCATTTTTTTGACAATTTTTTTATTATTTTTTCAGCGAAAAATAATAAAAAAAAATCACCTTTTGAACTTATGCGACTGCAAATTTTTCCATTTATAAAGAATCATCTACCACAGGAGCCTCCTAAGATTTAGATCCCCACATGGATGCCTAATGTGGCTATTGGTTAATTAGCAAAGTTGAAACAACCGAAAATTAACTACTTATCGAACCTTAAATCTATATATAGCCATCACGTTGCTGTATGAGGTCCATAATTTTAACTTTATTATGATATGTGGACGGTTTCCATATATTATTTCATTTATTGAAATCAGGATTTTTTTTTTTTTTTTTCAATCTAAGTTATCCAGCAGCGAATTGCCTATAGTTGGATAGACAACCTTAATTATTATTTTGCTCATGAGAAAAAAAATCATCGTCAATATACAGCACGTCAACTTCTAAACAATGAATGTTATGTGCATTGCCAAATCTAATTGTTGAGCTACGTAGTATTTTGATATTATTATTCTTTGATTGCTATGTTATTATAATGATATATGGTTGTCCGAGTGGCCTCATTTTGTCTTAGGAGGAAAATTTATGTGTTCAAGCCTTATTGCACTGCATGATCGCACTGCATGATCAATAAAGGATACCATGCATTAAATTATATTTGAATAACATGCATTAAACGTACATCTAGATAAATGAGATAGCCAAAGATAGAATTAAGTTACAGCGACATCTCTTGCCCGAAGTCCAAACTATTTATGGTAACAAGATCATATAAGCGATGTCCAGTAATTTTACGGATTTCAGTGGAGCTGACACAACGTGTCTTAGTTCTTGTCATGTCTGTCCGATGTCAGGTTAATATTACCCATTAGGGACAAAAGATGAAGTATAAGCTGTCTGCAAATCACCCCGCCCCCTTTCTTCACTCATCCCTGAAGTCTTTGCCATCCTGACATCTACTAACAAGAAGCTATTGTGCCCAGCTGGTCATTCCACATAATTAATTTAAGTATTTGCGTGCTTACTTAGCTATGTGGCTAAGAAAAGACTGCAATTTTGTTATTAGTGAAGCAAGAAGTGAGTTTACCGAGTGCTGGATTTATTCTAAACACAGTTATATACTATACTATACTAGATTATAAATAATACAATTATTTATATTTATTTATTTTTGTTTAAAAAATGGAATTAATCTTGCTCATTTCAAACACATTTAAAAAATGGAATTAATTTTGCCCATTTCAAACACATTTTTTCCTTATTTCTTATATCCTTATCGTTATAATAAAGACTAGCTTAAAGGGCGAAGCAAAAATGCCTTATAGTCCTTATATAAGGACTGTCTTAAAGGGGCGAAGCAAGAATGCTTATCATCTTCCCCGTTATCTCTGTAGAGGACATTGTATGGATATTGTATGGATAACGTGTACTTGAGCTATTTAAGCTCTGATCATGGCAGGAGGGTAACAGCAATTGCCAAGCCTCAATTAGAACTTCATTGGCTACAGCATTGCCATCCATTACCCTCCAAGGGTATTGGATGGAATGAATCAATCACCGCATTTCACGGTCGATTGATTCAACCACTCAGCAAAAATGCTTTTCATCAACCGACAATTATTTCTTTATTAAAGTAAAAAAAAAGTTCTTTTTAATAAAAATTTTTAATAAAAAGTTTTTAATTGAATTTTTCAACAAACATTCTTTATTAGAATGAAGAATATTATAGATTCAACTATATTTTATAGCGAAAAACATAATAATCTCCTTGATAAGTTTTGGAACTTACCAAGGAGATTACATTGGAGTTGCCAATTACCAAATACATTGGAGTTTCCTTCATATGCACTATTTAAAAGCACAGATATGCAAGAGCTTGTATATTCGCCTTGCATTAGTACTTAAATTACAATTATTTCCATATTTGATTATAAAATATGAATGGATCTATAATATAATATATTTTATTATCTTAATTATGCTAAATTTTGACACTATACTTTAGTCATTTTTTTTTTTTTCATTTCTCAGTTTAGGGAAGAAATGTTCATTCCTGAACAACTTTCCGTCAACAGTCCATGTGGAGCTTTCACTCTTGTTCTACCCGGAAAGTGGGATTTTTCAGGAAAATTAAAGGAAATTTCCAACGTTTGACCTTCGTACGGAGATCGTGACGGATGTAATAAAGTGGAAACTAAGGGGGGAAAAAAAGAAGTTAGAGAAAGTGAAGATACTCGCTATTAAATAACAAAATATTAACACCATAATAAAATTAAAATATAATATAAATAAAAAATATTATCGATAATTCGACCATGAGATGCGGTGATTAATACTCTTGCAGGGTAATGGATGGCAATGCTGTAGCCAATGAAGTTCTAACTGAGGCTCGGCTATTGCTGTTACACTCCTGCTATGATCAGAGCTTTAATAGCTCAATAACACCTTATCCATACACCGTCCTCTACAGATAACAGGGAAGATGAAAAGCATTCTCGCTTCGCCCCTTTAAGCCAGTCCTTATAAGGACTCGTTTAGTTAATTCATAAACCATCTAAATTAAATCATCGGCTTCGTTGAGAGGCCAGAAGTGACTTGAAAATGGGGCACTTTAAGAACCGTAGAAGAAGAAAAAGAAGATAACGATTATATTAAATAAAATCGATTACCATAAAAAACGAAAAATCAAATTAATTTAAACTTAAATATTGAATTCAGTTTTTGATTTGAAGTCATCTCTACGATTATTAAAAACAAAATTGTTTCATTGGGCTTTTTTTAATATTTTGATTTATTCTTACTAATAACGAATTATCATGCTTCGTAGATGACTTTTTATGCACATTATTAAGATGCCTTTATTGATATTCTAATATTCGATTAATGTTGAATAATCAACTACACCAATTCCGGTAGGGGGCGTCATGTTCGCGGAAAGATCATTCGCTATACAGGGGAAAGAAATGGATGCACAGAGACACTACTTCCGCACTTCCTCTTTCATATCTTTATGTTAGGGAACGCAACTGCCCCCGATGCAGTTTTCCACCTGGATCTCGTCCCTGCATCCCTCTCGTGAGATGTGTTTACACTCAATGGTTTACTTAATTAGTCTGGTTTATGAGGTAACAAACCCCCAACATCCTGCAGCCTCCCTGTCTGATTTACTGTAAGTGCGTGTTACCTAAATAAGCACTAGTAGCACGAAAACCTAGACATCCCCCCCCCTCCAGTAGCCTATGGCACAAATCACCATTATTACAGTACTAGCCGTAAAATTGACGCTGAACTCAGTTGCGTGTGATTAAATCGTGCAATGTTTATCTTGCTGTATTCGTTCGTACACAGAAATAGACAAACTAATGGAAATATAACAAAATTATACTGAAGAAGTCAAGGAAATCATGTTGAGAGGAAATAAACCATTGTTTCTGTTGCTGTATTACACTGAATATCTTCAAAAACCTGAACTTCCTACGCATTTCCTGCTGTTAACAGGGAGGGTAAAAAAAAAGTTCCAGTAAGCGGCTGAACACATTGACGAAGATTGATCGTCTAAAGCGATATTCAATCTTCGTTAAATAATAAAATTCAGAGAGAGTCTCAGCAAGCAACTGACTAATGATGTTTGTTATAGAAATCTGCTGTTGACAATAAACTTTAAAAACAAGCTAAACAAGGCAGAACAATAGTTTCTAATTTTTATATGTAATAAATTAAACTTTAATTTTATTTTTAAAAATGTAATCATATTTTAAGATACTAATAATATATTCAAAATTTATTTCAATATATTCATACATCATAATTTTATTTTTATGCAATAAATTTATAATAAATACTTGAGTCGTGTGATGGCCGGATAAGAATAGTCCCATTGCAGCCCATGCAGCACGAGGCGACTAATAAAATGGGTTCCCAGGGAGGGTAATGGATGGCAATGCTGTAGCCAAGGCTTAACTAAGGCTCGGTCATTGCTGCCCCCCCCCCCGCCAAGATCAGAGCTTACAGCTCAATAATACTCCATCCATAAATTTTCTTCTACAGATAACGGGGAATATGAAAAGCATTTTTGCTTCACTCATCTAGATAAGTGTGTGTGTGTGTGATACATAATTTTGAAGCACTTTCTGTTATGTGTAAGCATATATATATCGATGAAAATAACGCGTACGTCTGTTTTCATTTATTTGTGCACGTTATTTCGTAATAAAAATGAAATTCAGGAAGAAGAAAGATATTTTTAATTTAATTACAAGATTCACAGTCCCATAAAGCAACTGACTAATGATGTTAGTTGAAAAATCTGCTACTGCTGACAATAAACACTTTAAAATCACCTAAACTATGAAGAACAATATTTTAGTTTATATCTCTAATAAATTTTAAGTTAAATTTAAATTATAATGTAAAATTATTTTATAGTTTTTTAATAAATCTAAAATTTAGTTAAGATATATTTATAAACCACATTTTGTTTTGTATACAGAAAAGGAAAATATTAACAAGTCCTTTTTAGGACTTCCAGGGTAACAAATGGCAATGCAGTAGCCAATGAAGTTTTAACTGAGGCTCGGCTATTGCCGTTACCCAGCCATGACTAGAGCTTTTTAGCTCAATAATACTCCATCCACACAGATTTACTTCATTCAGATGACGGGATAAAGAGTCAAGGACTCAGTCCATCGCCCAGTTCTTATAAGAACTATAAGAACCATGCTTTGAATGGGTGTTCCTTTTTCCATTTTTATTAGCTTCTTTTGTGAAGGTAATTCCTGTTGAATTGAACTTAGAGCTGTGGCAATCGACGTCCAGTATTCCTTGGCCCTTAGGATGGTTGGGGGTATTCTTTTTTTTTATTTTTATTTGTCCGTGTCCAGAAATATAACAAAATTCTTGGATAACAGCAACTACCATACCACACGTTCCAACTCAACAGCGACAAACATCTGAAAATAGTACTAAGAGGAATCACAGAAACAATATCAACAGAAGAAGTCACCACAGACCTACATAACAAAGGATTTAAACCCATTAAAGTAAGCACAGAGCAGACAAGACTCCGTAACCCTTGATCCTAGTCGAAATCTCTAAAGACCACAGAAACATGTATACGACCTCCAGACCAGCTGCGACCTAATTATAAACGTAAAGGCTCTGAAACGCAAATCCACAATGTCACAAATGTCAGAAGTTCGGTCATGCACAGCGATGCTGCAAAGCTGAATTCCGATGCGTGAAATGCGGAGGAAAACACGCCACACTAGAATGCAAGAAACCATGCTCCCAGCCAGCAAAATGTGCTAACTGCGGGGGCCCACACCCCGTCAACTACAGAGGGTGTACAGCACATCCCTAAAACCAGAAGGTACAACCCCAAAGCACCAAGCCGATACAAGAAAGCAAACCCACCTAACAAATCACGGCCTCCACAAAAAACGGAAGAACATATGTAGAAGTTACAAGACCAACTCAACAACAAGATTCCAAACCCAAAACAAACCACCCACAGCACAACCAATCTCCTCAACATAACAAACTGCATAGGAGAGATGCTTGCAGAACTCCGGCAAACTAACCCAACACCAGAGGCCAAGGACATCATTCTAAAACACACGCAGATTTTATTCTCTGCAATACTTAATGGATAAAAGCAAAAGAAAACCCAACTTTCTACAGATCATCAGCTGGAATGCTAACAGAGGAATTCGAGGCAGAGACCCAAACAGACATCATCCTAGTAAATGAAACACACCTGCGCCCATGTGACAAGACAAGAATCGACAACTGCACCATGTACCACACAGACAGAACCTACGAAAGAGGAGGAGGCACAGCCATCTTCATTAAAAGGAGCATAAAACACAACCCAATGGCCAGACCTCAAACAGAACATATGGAAACAACAGGAATTGAAATACACATGGAGAACACAAGAAGTATGATGATATTTGCAGCCTACAACCCTCCCAAATAAAAAAAAAAAACTTCTAGAAACAGACCTAGAAGAAATACTGAACACAGGAAAGGCAGTAATCATAGCCGGAGACCTCAACGCCAAACATCCGACTTGGAACAGTAGAAATGCCAATAACAACGGAAAAATACTCAACACATACGCCACCACAAGAAATATGGCAATAATAGGACCCATAGAACCCACACACTATGGAGCTACCGGCCGTCCAGATGTCCTCGACATAGCTATACTACAGAATATACCACAGCTACCAAATACAGTCATTAAACTAGCTGAGTTCAGACCATACCCCCCCCCCCCCATTCTACAGCTGGGCCCATACAGGACCCAACAAAAGACAGCACCCCCACCACAGTAAAGTGGAACCAACTGCCTACAGCCCTTCAAAAAAAAATCTCAGCCCAGTACCACACATAGCAAACACAGAAGAGATGGAAAGAGCAGTGACAACATTTGAAAAACAGATAGTGACAGCAATATCCTTTGTAACAATTACAACCACAAAGACATCCCCAAACAAACTCCCAGAAGAAATCAAACAACTCATCAAAGAAAAGAACAGACTAAGAAGACGATACCAAAGAACCATGGACCACACAGATAAACAAGCAATGAACAAAGCAACGAACCAAGTCAGATACGCACTTAAAGACCATCGCAACCAACAATGGAACAACAAAATAGAACAGCTAAACACAAAGATCAACACATATGGAAAATCATGAAGACACTTTGCTACAAGCACAGCACAGCACATATCCCCCAATCAAAGAGGAGAACAAAATGACATACAATGAAGAAGAAAAAGCAGAAACCTTTGCAGACAGCTTGGAAAGACAATGCAGCCCCAACTATGACAACGCAGACCTAAACTTCATCCAGAAAATCCATAAACAAGTACGTAAGATAACTCGGAACATCAAACCTGTCCAGAATCCAGAACTCACGTCACCAAAAGAAATATATCAGATCATCAACAAACTAAAAACCAAGAAAGCCTCAGGCCCTTACGAGATCCCGAATAGAGCACTTAAACTATTCCCCCCGCAAAGACAGGGCATCATGCACTTAGTAGCCAATCACCAACGCTATGTTACGACTAAAACATTACCCAGAACGCTGGAAACTAGCAGAAAATTCAACTTTCCAATTCCCTAAACCAGGAAAGGACACACAATTCCCACAAAACTACAGGCCCATCAGCTTACTATCTTACATAGGCAAAATAGCAGAACACGTAATCCTTGTAAGAATCCAAGAAGCAACAGAAAACAACATGATACCTGAAGAACAATTCGGCTTCAGAAAAACACTAAACAACCCATCAAATCTATAGCGTCATAGAACATATCACTCAAGGATACGAATGGCGCCAACAGTCAGGAGCAATCTTCTTAGACATTGCCCAGGCATTTGACAAGATCTGGCACTATGGGCTACTGTACAAACTACACAAGGCAGGAATCCCAACACCGCTCGTCCAACTCAACAAATCTTACTTAAGTCATAGAAAATTCAAATTTAAAATAGAAGGAATCTTATCCCTGAAAGAAAAATAACACCGGTGTCCCACAAGGCTCCCTACTATCTCCTCTACTCTTCTCCATATACATGGCAGACCTCCCTAACTTATCATCAACCACCACTGCACTCTATGCCGATGACACAGTCATCATAGCTAGATCCCTCAGACCAAAACTCGCAACCAAGAAACTTCAAATCGCAGCCAACACCCTAGAAAGCTGGTACAACAAATGGCGAATAGCAATTAATCCAGCAAAAAGTACTGCAGTATTATTCAGCAGAAGGAAAACAGAACCCGAAGACAACATTCAAATGTTTGGAAAAATAATCCCCTGGCAGGAGACAGCAAAATACCTAGGAGTATACCTGGACAGGAAACTAAATTTAAAGACGCACACTGACTACGTCACCAGCAAAGTCAACCAGACCATAGCACAGCTGTACCCACTCCTAAACAGGAAAAGCATCCTAAACCAAAACAACAAAATCCCCATATACAAAATAGTAATAAGAGCGCAATTAATCTACGCATCACCAGCCTGGGAACACACGACAGAAAGAAACATTAGAAAATTGCAAGCAACCCAGAACAAATGCCTCAGAATGGCTCTAAACGCACCCTGGTTTTTCAGAAACACTCAACTATATCGCGATACTAAACTACCAAGCATCAAGACACTCATGAAAAACGTCGCAGAAAAATTCTTCGCAATAACAGAAAAACACCAGAACCAATTACTAAGACAGGCATCCAACTACAGCCCAACAGACCACTTCAAACACAGAAGACCAAAAGCCATCTTAAAGTAAAAACCAACCCAAAAGTTCACAAAGAGCGGGCGTAATACCCACACAACAACCTCCACCTCAAGTAAAATAGAGATAAAGGGATAAAGGGCCAAGGGCTCATTCCATCTGCCACAGAAGCTAACAGTTAACTAGGCATTGATCCTATCCCTGCTGAACTGTGGTCATATCGAGACAGCACATTAATAGAATATTTAACAACCCTATTCAATATATACAAGAAAGGAGACAAAAGAGACCACAAAAATCACACACCAATCAATTTACTCTCCCACACCTATAAAATATTCGTAAGAGTTATACAAAATAGATTAAAAACACCTATGAAGAACTGATAGGTATAGAACAAATTGGTTTCCGAGGAAACTATTCAACAATAGACCAGATTTCCACATTGCACCAACTAGCAGAGATCAGCTGGGAAGACCATAAAGAAATATATTGTTGTTTCGTGGACTTTAAACAAGCTTTTGATAGCATCAATAGAGAAATCCTTCTTAAAGTTCTACCATAAAAAGCGATAGATAGATAAATATATAATACCGTTTCTGATAAAATATTACTCTAAGAGAAATGCAATAATTAAAAAGGACACACTCAACAGAACCCATAGAGATCCAAAAAGGAGTAATGCAAGGATGCCCATTATCCCCATGCCTATTCAACATAAATCTAGACGAAGTTGTAAAGAAGGCAATAGACAATGAGCCTGGAATCAATATCAATGGTTTAAACATAAATAGTATCAAATATGCAGATGACTTCGTCCTTATTTCAAGAACCTCAAATGAACTGCAAAGGTTGATAAACAAGTTAAACGAAACCTGTAAAACATATGACATGACAATAAATATACAAAACACAAAAGTGATGAAAATAGGGGGAAACCAAACTACCATCTCAGCCACCCTAAATGGAGAACAAATAAAAAAAGTAGACAACTTCATATATCTTGGATGAAAACTAACAGAAACAATAGATGAACTCGAAACAATCAAACAGAGAATGGCGATAGGATGGATAGATTTTGTGTAATTTTCCATGGAAAATTACAGAAAATCTGGAAAGCAAACAAGATATCTAAGCAAGCCAAAATCGCATTATATGAATCAATAATTATACCAACATTCATCTATGGAGCAGAAGCGTGGATAGTTAAGAAAAGAGAGGAGAAAAAACTGCTGGCATCTGAAATGAAATGCTTAAGAAAAATAAATAGAACAAGTTGGATAGAAAAGAAAACAAACAGCACAGTCAGAAAATAATTATTGTATAAAAAGACAATAATAGAAAAAATTAGAAAACAACAACTGGGATGGTTTCGCCACAGTGTACGCATGGACGCAGACAGACTTCCTAACGTCCTAATCAATACTTTTCCAACTGAAAAAAGAAGCCCCGGAAGATCAAGAATTACCTGGCTGAAATTAATAAAGAACATCTCGGGATGCAGAACATATAAGGAACTTTTTCGAACAGCAAGGAATAAATAAGACTGGAAGATCCTGCTCAAGGTAAGACTCAACCCTCTTAGACGGAAAAGAAGAAAAAGAAGAAGATACAGAAAAATTAAAGTTTGATATAAATTCTAATTGGGACAGGTAAAAACGAAAATGCATTGTTATTATTATCCACAGCTTACCAGAGTAAGAAAAATGGGTACGTCAAAATCCCTTAAATTCAACAATGCAAAACTCAGATTATAATAGAGATGCATTGTTCTGTTTTTTTTTTTCATTTTTTTCGGGAATGCTAAGAATTGAAATGTCTCAATGCATCGCATAATCTGTTATTACCAGCCTTACTGATATACTTAATCATTGCAGGAGGTATTGTGTCATGTCATATCCTATGCCTTTCAGCAATTTTAATTTTTTTCCCGAATAACCATGTCCATTTCCTCTTCCTCAATCCCATCTTTTTCTCCACGAAACGTTCTCTGATGTTCTACAATATCATTTTTTTTTTCGCTGTTTTTTCGCCAATAACATGATAGAAGTCAATAAACTTTCAGAAGTTTATAGACTTCTATCATGTTATTGGACAAAACTAGAAGAGTAAAAACAATTTAACTAAATAATGTCATAAATTTCAGAATCATGCGATCTTTTCATATATTATTATTAATCAAGGATAGCCTTCCAATATTAAGGACTGAATTTATACGTCGTTCAAGTTTACATTACTCTGTACAGTCATATGTAGCCAGAAGTAACTTGCCTTGCTAATTTTAGGCTAATTATTACTGCTGTTGTTATTGTGTTGGCAAATTCGCAAATATACCTTTTCGTTTTATTTCTAATTTATTCTTTTTATCTCGTATTTACATAAGGTGTGCCAAGCAACTAACGTCACTTAAAAGTCTCTGTACTAGAGTATACGGATCATATAAAAAAAAAAAAAACGTTTTCCTTTCACGTTAGTGTGGAATTCTAGACCCAAATTATTAGGAATTGCAAAGCCAACGTGCTTTTTTACAGAATCTATTTAATTTAAAAAGAAGAGAAAGGGATTAAGTTATGAAAGAAAAGAGAGAGTTATTATGACTTTTTTCTTGACCACTAGTATTAATAAATTAGACTTAATTCGGTATGTTAGTCAAGTAGATAATAGTTTAATATCCGACGTTTTACTCACTGATATCTGTCAGCATTTTCAGGGATACACTGGTAAGCAATGGAGAATAACGAAAACTAGTAAACTAACCGACAATTCTAAAAATTATATAAAGTGGTCACTGTGCGTGATACAATGATATAATACGCGTGTCGCACGCACAACGTTTTATTTGTTGATTTTTATTTTTTATTTGTTGGTTTGTTGATATTTATTGTAATTTTCATGAAAGTTCATTTCTTTTTGGTTGAATGATCTGATTGTAGTTTTCCATCTTATAACATCAAATAGTCTTGTAGGGTAGCCATTTAGGGATAGATCTCTGGATATTTTCATTAATTCTTCTTGTAAGTCGCCAGGGTCTGTGGTACACTGTATAGCTCTTTTTTTAAGCATATGGATAATGCTGAGTTTCTGGGATATGTGGTGAGACGAGTCGAAATGGAGGTAGCGTCCAGTGTTGGTCGGTTTTCTATATACCGACAGGTTGATGCTATTGTCAGTTTGTTTCTTAATAAGGACCTCTAGGAATGGAAGTTTATTATCTTTTTTCTAGGTCCAATGTGAACTTGATAGTGTTGTGGAAGCAGTTAATTTTGTTTAGGTAATCCAATAGTTCTTCTTTTTTGTGATTCCAAATGATAAAGATGTCGTCAACATACCTGAACCATGTGGTTGGTTTAGGGGTAATTTGGGATAAAATTTGAGTTTCCAAATTTTCTAAGAATAGGTCGGCACAAGAAGGAGAGAGAGAGAGGGCTACCCATGGCTAATCCAGTAAGTTGTTTGTAGTAGGACATGACTCATATCCCATTCAATATTATGGTGGGTACAGGCAAAGTGGGAAGAAAGGCCTGTACCCATGGTTTTAGAAGAAGAGCATACCCTGTTCATGCGGCATCAATTACATCGGATAGACATCTAGAAGTTTTGAAACAAGAAAGAAAGAGCAATAGGCTATGTAAGTAATAACAGACAGGATATATTGTAAACTCCAGAGTATTTGTAGAAAGGATGACTATCTTTTGGGAACTCAAATTTTATCACAAATTACCCCTAAACCAACCACATGCTTTAGGAATGTTGATGACATCTTTATCATTTGGAATCACAAAAAAGAAGAACTATTGGATTACCTAAACAAAATTAACTGCTTCCACAACACTATCAAGTTCACATTGGACCTAGAAAAAGATAATAAACTTCCATTCCTAGAGGTACTTATTAAGAAACAAACTGACAATAGCATCAACCTGTCGGTATATAGAAAACCGACCAACACTGGACGCTACCTCCATTTCGACTCGTCTCACCTCATATCCCAGAAATTCAGCATTATCCATATGCTTAAAAAAAAGAGCTATACAGTGTACCACAGACCATGGCGACTTACAATTAAAATTAATGAAAATATCCTGAGATCTATCCCTAAATGGCTATCCTACAAGACTCATCAATAAGATTCTCTTTAATGACATACCACAAAGACAACGATGAAGCCCAATACATCAGCTCTATAACAATTCCATTTGTTAGTACCATATCCAAAACATTTGCTCTTCTTCTAAAACCATATAATATCAGAGTAACCTTCAAACCTATTGAGACCATTCAAAAGTTTATAAGATCCCCAAAAGATAGTCATCCTTTCTACAAATACTCTGGAGTTCACAATATATCCTGTCTGTTATTACTTACATAGCCTATTGCTCTTTCTTTCTTGTTTCAAAACTTCTAGATGTCTATCCGATGTAATTGATGCCGCATGAACAGGGTATGCTCTTCTAAAACCATGGGTACAGGCCTTTCTTCCCACTTTGACTGTACCCACCATAATATTGAACGGGATATGAGTCATATGTCCTACATAGAAGAGAACTACCATTCCAGAACATTCAAAGAAGCTGCTACAGTCGCCCGTTCAAGAGGTAACCTAAATAAAAATCGAGGCCTAATCCTACCAGATATATGGAAAACTCTAATCAGATCATTTAACCAAAAAGAAATGAATTTTCATGAAAATTACAATAAATATCTCAACAAATAAAACGTTGTACTTGCGACACGCGTATTGTATCACGCACGGTGATAACTTTATATAATTTTTAGAATTGTCGGTTAGTTTCCTAGTTTTTGTTACTTTCCATTGCTTACCAGTGTATCCCTGAAAATGCTGACAGATATTAGTCAATGAAACATGTCGGATATTAAACAATTTACTTGACCAACATGCCGAATTAAGTCTTTAATTTATTAAAAGAGAGAGTTGTTTCAAACTTCGAGAAAGTTCGAACCTTCAAAACTGCATCTGAAACATTCTCACCAGAAATTTAAATCTTATACTTCGCACTACAATACACCATTGTTTTCCACGAGGCTTGAATATGAAGAAACTACGAGTGATCCTTATAAGGACTGGCTTAAAGGGGCGAAGCAAGAATGCTTTTCATCTTCCCCGTTATCTATGGAGGACAGAGTAGGGATAAGGTGTTATTGAGCTATTAAAGCTCTGATCTTGGCAGGAGGATAACAGCAATAGCTGAGCCTCAGTTAGAACTTTATTGGCTACAGCATTGCCATATTTAAAGATAAAGTCGTCTCTAAAAATTCGGACGATCCCTAGCCCACTCAATCGTGGACGAAAGACCGTCCATCTCAGCGTTGGCTCCACTCAGTGATGGCCTTGCACCCACACACCACCACCACCGAACAGAACCGTTCATATTCCAAAGAAAAGCATTCACCGACAAAGCCATCACCGGGCTGTGCCGGAGAACACTTTCCCCAGAGACTCAAATTGCTCCCTTAAGGCAAGAACCTTAAGAAAGTGAACTCAAACTCTCGAATCTCTGCGCCCTAGGGGGGGGGGGGGGTACCAGCAACAGCCGAGCCTCAGTTAAACTTCATTGGTACAGCATTGCCATACATTACCCTCCAAGGGTATTAATCATTAATCACCGCATCTTACGGTCGATTAACTTCTGACCTTATAAGGATTGGCTTAAAGGGGCGAAGCAAGAATACTTTTCATCTTCCCCGTTATCTGTAGAGGGCAGTGTAGGGATGAGGTGTTATTGAGCTATTAAAGCTCTGATCTTGGAGAGTAAACAGCAATAGCCGAGCCTCAGTTAGAACTTCTTTGGCTACAGCATTGCCATCCATTACCCTCCAAGCAGAATATTTCAGTGTATTATTATTTCAGAGTATTTATGTGACTAACGTCCTAGTCAGGTAAATAAATAAATATATATAAGATAATATACGTTACAGAAACAACTGAAGTTTTTCGGTCTGGAAATTTTCTTGTAGCTTCGAAACATTATATACTGCTTCCAAAATATCGGATTAAATCAATTCTTTTTACAATCGTATCTCGAACTGATATCTTCCCTCTTTCCCATCCCTTGCGAAAATGCACATTTAAACGCTTGGAAGCTTCTGACCAGTTTGGGATGGGTTAAGACCTGTTCAGGTGTCAATGCAACAAACTGGGGAATGAACTGAACACAATAAAATTTGCCACACAGAGCTGTAAGCGTAAAGTGTGACCAATATGAACACAGGTATACAAGCTGGGGGAACAATGGAGTGAATTCACAGGTCTCGGTTGCATCCCACACAACACAGAAGGTATTTCCTAAACACATTTTTGCACGAAATACATAGTAAGCCATCTTCCTGTAGGTAATTGACCTTGGAACGCCATACAAAGTTAGATACAATTATTTTAGGGAAGTAGAGTTTTAAGTCTGCGTGCGAAGTTATTCAATATCTTCCTCAGTTATGGCAATATTACATCATGACACTACTGACTGATTCTTTTAGGTCAAAGAAGAAATATCGTGCAAAAAAAAAAAAAACGCATTTAAACAAGGATTTAAGTCAAGTCCTACCCTAGTGACTTCCTCTTCAGAAGATTAAGCCAATCACAGTGACAAGCCCAAAATGAAATCATCTATATTTACTTGTATATCCGCATGAAGAATACTTCCCTGTTCTGTATTCATTCCTGCCTGCCTCTCTTTTTTTTTTTTTTTTTTTTTTTATCTTCCCATGGGTGATCATTTTCAAGAATAGCATGATTACGAAAGCTAAGAAAAAAAAAACGTGATTGTTCTTTGTAGAAATGGTCTGCCTCTTACGGACAAGATAGACCATTTCGACATAATAGAAATGATCCCAATGCACACTGAATTGCTTATTTCTTATCAGGAAATTGTAATGGCTGATGCAGCAGTAGGAGGCTAACGATGTGAAATCATAGACGTCATCGCAACGTACTGCTGAGTAATATCTTTGTCTCTTTGATATACAGTCCTTCCACAGTAATTAAAATACACAGTAATTTATTGTGTATTTATTACGAAATGTCTTGGACTGGGTAACGTTCATTATGTAAAAATTCACTTTCCTAAAAAAAGTGAGTTAATTTGATAATTTTATTCGTTTTACACTTAAATTTAATAACTTATTGAAATTCCTGAATGTAATGTATATTGCATTAAAAATTAATCTGCACTGAGTGTAACCATAAGAACAAAATCCAATATTTTCGAGACTGTTTTAAGATTTTATTTACTGTTTGCTAAAACAGTTTTATAAATTTTATAATTTAATAAATTAATATAAATAATAATTATTTTTAAAATAAATAATTCTAAAATAGTATAATTTTTTATTTATAATGTTGAATATTTTTCATACACCTTAAAATATATAACGTAAGTTAAAATTATATTTAAAATTTTGCAAAATATTTGTGTTAATTTGGGAAGGACGGAACTGAATGATCCCTGACTGAAAAAGTCCTTTTTAGGATTTCCAGGGTAACAAATAGCAATGCTGAACCGAGGAAGTAAACTGAGGCTCGGCTGTTGCTGTTATCCTGGGTGTGAGTTTTTGAGTTCGCTCCCTTAGGGTTTTTGCCTTAAGGGAGCACCTTGAGTCTCCGGGGAAGGTGTTCTCCGGCAGGGCCCGCTGAGGGGTTCTTGTCGGTGAATTATTTTCCTCGGAATTTGAGCGGTTCTGCTCAGGAGTCGGGGAGCCCATCGGGGTGCTAGGATGGGGCGGCCGACACTGAGTGGAACCAACGCTGAGCGGTTCTGCTTAAACGGGGAGCCCGTCGGGGTGCTTGGACGGGGCGGCCGTCAATGAGTGGAACCAACGCTGAGACATGGACGGTCTTTCGCCCACTATGGAGTGGCCTAGAGATCGTCCGATTTTTTGAGATTTTACCCTTTACTTACTAATCAGGACTTCCAGGGTAACAAATGGCAATGCTGTAGCCAATGAAGTTTTAACTGAGGCTCGGCTATTGCCGTTACCCAGCCATGACTACGAGCTTTTTAACTCAAAATAACACCCCACCACACAGATAATCTTCATTCAGATGACGGGATAAAGAGTCAAGGACTCAGTCCATCGCCCAGTTCTTTTAAGAACATTTGTGTTTTCGGCCTTGGGGAAAGAGTCAGATCTGACAACTTTATTTATCTACAGAATAACCCTTGGATGGTAATGCTGTAGCCAATGAAGTTCTAACTGAGGCTCGGCTATTGCTGTTACCCTCCTACCATGCTCAGAGCTTTAATAGCTGAGTATCCTTATCCCTACACTGTCCTCTACAGAGATACAGATATCCCTACACTGTCTTCTACAGATAACGGGGAAGATGAAAAGCATTCTTGCTTCGTCCCTTTAAGCCACTCCTTATAAGGACATTTGAGTTTTCCTTAACAATTGCAATCAATTCCTAGAGAGAGAGATAGTACCGGCTGAATCTCAGCATCTTTTTGACTTTAATGGCCAATAATGAGAGACTTGAACTCACAAATTATTATTAGAGAGAGAGAGAGAGAGAGAGGTTCAAGGGTTTAATAGTCTGTCTGAGTTTGAGTTCGTAAGGTAAATTACCTAGAGTTTTTGGAGACAGAGGTATCCTCCGCACCTTAAAAGTACGTCATTGCTGTTGGGGAATGAAGCAGTGTAGAGACAGCATGCTGGATAAAATTAACGGAAGCTCTGAGTCTTGGGGGGGGGGGGAGGCTTCGTAACACTTACATCCTTTACTCTTCAGATCACCAACTTATTGATTGATAATTAATATATTTAAAGAATGAGAAATCCAAATATACTCGCCGCTTAGTGGTTCAAGCAGCAGGGGGACACAAGGATTGCGTGTACGTATGATCCAATCTAAAATAACAAGTTACATATACGGCACAAGGATTTAATGTCTCTGACCAAAGACAGGTGTCCGATTATCATATGTTGCCATTAAAATTCAATTCAGCAGGTGGAGCTGACAGTAAACCCGGACCATGTACTTTAAATTCCAATCATCTTGTAATTTTTCAGGAGAACTACAACTTTGTGAACAGTATAAAGAATAGCATTGGAAGAAAATTTTAAGATCAGACAAATTCAGAAGTACAGGAACCTCGGGAGAGGTTAAGATTTCAACTCTCTGTGGGAAAGGTAAAGAAAGATTTCACCGAAAAAAAATTATCATCCGGTAACTAAAATGGGTGCAGGGTTACCAGTATTACAAGTCGCTATATAACAAACTATCCGAGTAATAATAATAATAATAAAGAAAGACGTTCGACTTCAAGCAAATACGTCATGTAACATCTATTAGGATTTTCGCTGCCTGAGGGGTCCCACGACTATATAGGGCCTCGTGCTAAAACCATCCCAGACTATTATCAAAAAATCTTACACTGCCGAGGCAAATATCACAGAGAAGTATCAATATCATCACCGTCAAAGAACAAGACAGATATTGGATAATTATTGAATAATTATTAATTATACAATTAAATGAATTACAATTAAATTAAATTAAAGAATAATTATTATTGAATAATGCGTGCATAATTATTGATTACAGTAAACTGAAAATAAGTTCTCTCTTCCGTTGATTTAAGTACATTAAAGCATTATCCGTGGTAATTGGGGGATTCTAGAGCCCGGATAACTTAAAAAAAAAAAAAAAATCCACGATTAATTCGATTTTTTTTTCTTTTTCTTATACGTCCATGAATGACGTATAAGAAAGTATAAGTTTATGTCAAGTATATTTATTTTTCATATGAAATAACGATGTACGTCTTAAAAATCATATATAACACCCCCTTTCTGCTCAAAAATTAAGCAGGTTTCTTGAAACACAGGACTATAAGCTCTATGGAATCTTCCACTGACTTAGAAAGGCTAGAAAGAGACAAAGATAAAAAAAATCTGCCTTTAACCTTAAGTTTGTCTCCAAACCTTTGATTCAATAGACAAAGAATGTTCATAATGTAATTGATTACGGCATATCCTTGACTTATAATTAAGGCAATAGTGGAACCATACTAGAATTGTCAATGAAGAAATGACTGTGACCTTTTCTATTTCCACTGTAGTTCTTCAGGGAGTCAACTTAAATAGTTGGGACACAACTTAGACATTCACCCTCATCTGTGTTCAATGCTTCTCCTCCTCCTCTCTGCAGATCAACTAATGGAAACGAAGAAAGTCAATAAAACAGTTTTGGCAATGCATAAGCAAAGTTGTTTTTGAAGATGAGACTCATACGTCAGCTTCATTTAATGCACTAGTGTTTATTAAACTGTGTTCAGCGCAATCCCAGGATTCGGTGAAAACTTAAAGATTTTTCAGAGCATACAGACATTTAGAAATTGTATTAGATATAGTTTCAGAAAAAAACTCTTCGGTGAATTGCACATTGGGAACATTGTTGGCTGTAATATTCTGTCTCATATGTTTTACTTGATGATACTTTTTTTTTTTTTTTTTTTTTTTTGCAGGTAACATTTCATTGTCATAATTCTTTTCTGATAATATTTTATGAAAATTTTCATAGGAGTTTCACGAAAAATAAATTTTTTATGAAGGGTTTCACAGTCCCAAAAACCTTTTTGCAAGAGACTATCTCTATGAGTTGTTGTTATTATATGCATATTTCTGTATGTATTTTCTTATTCATATATGAATAACCCGTGATGATAATTATGAGCTAAGAATCTAAATTTTTCGTAAGGATTGTTGGGAGCCCACAGTTAGTTCCGAACTTTAGACCAAGGCAATGACTTGCTTCTTTATTTCCCTCTTTTTTCTCTTATTATTTGTTTGCGCTGGCATAAATCTTTTATTGATGATAAATAATTTTACCCTAGAGAGCCTTATATCCTAGCTGAATAACTCTACGTATTATTCTGATTTTCGGAGATTATCGTAACTATATAATTGGCAGTGTACATTGAAAATCCTCTCGAAACGAACACTATTTTATCACTGCGTGGGGGGGGGGGGGTACCCAAACCCCTTACAACTCAGCAGAAAACAGGTTTCATGCAAGGTCGACTCCCAGCAGCCATCGACCGCTTGTTGTTTTCACGCCTACACAACGTAAAAGTCATTCATGAACTACACAAATACGCTTGAGCCAGAGGATACCAATAAATCACCGATTTTTTTTTTTTTTTCATTCAAATGCAACTTACGAACTTCAAAATAACACAATAAGCACACTTAAATTGTATCAGGAAGTAGAAAAATGCCGAGAATTATGTTATAACAATTTCATATATATATAATAATTTTTCCAATTATTTCATTTATGATAAATAAATAGTCATTACAGAGAGAGGGCGCTCTCTTCAACTCTTTTAATGAACTAAGCACGCAGCTCCCTCTACAGTGACTATTTATTTATCACAAATGAAATAATAGAGAAAATTACATCTATTGTTGCTTAACATCGGAAATTGGGGGAAAAGGGGAGGCAACATAAACAGAAAACTAACCAAGTAGCATTTGGTTCTTTGAAGTTTACAAACTAGCCTCCATTTCAATCCACTAATGCAGAACTGTGTCGACTACAAAAACACCGAAACTGGGGCGTGTTTCTATGACCCCGTGCTCTAAATATAGCTTACTATTGACAGATGAGGTTTATTTTTTATTTTTATTTTATTTCTCTTCTTCGGGTGACGAGGGTTTCAATTTTTCCCTCTCTTTCTTGTTTTTCTTCTTCACCGGAATTGTAACGGAAGTAAGGAAGCTATAAGGCAATATGATAGACTGATAAGGAGTTATTGCTACTGTTTTGGACAAGTCTTTCAGAGATAACTGGGATACTGACCGATTGCCGACAGGTAAAGATTGATATCACGAAGCATCATAAAGACGGGTCTGCGTTCTGTAAATGTTCAGTGTGCAGTGCTGTAAGTAAATAGTTAAGGGACACGCAAAGCTAATTAACCTGGGCGAAGAATGAATATCACTATTAAAAAAAACGCAGTCACTTAAAAATGACCTGATTGTAAGACTATTTACTGTGTCTGGAGTTTGATCACTTAATACGATTCAGTTGGAAAAAGATATTCAATTCTGTAGCATAACACAAAACATAAAAATTCTAAACGACAGAAAATCATGTTATAAATGCGAATACATAAACTGTTGGCGATACCTAAGCCTAAATGGTTCTGAGTTCGATTCGTTTGATAAGAAATGACATCACTATGAATGATTATGTTGGTACGATGCGAGCTTTTTTTATGGTTATCCGTGATATTTGTTAATACACATGAGAACTGAAACGTGCAATAAAAAAAAAACATACTAGGCTAGTGGAGTGGAGTTTAGATGGAATATTTTGTATTTAAATGGGCTAATCACACACACACACACACACACACACACACACACACACACACACACACACACACACACACACACACACACACACACACACACACACACACACACACACACACACACACACACACACACACACACACAAAGGCTTTAACGTTTGACATATTTCCACAAGGTTGAATTGCGAGGGGAAGGAAAGAATGCATTAAAATCATCATAAAACATAACTTTTACCTCATATGTTGATGCTATCGGTCCTACTCCGCGATTAACGAATCTGGAAAAAATTCGGCAAGAAACAGTCAAGTTCATTGTGACAACAATTTTCAAGATCCACATCGATGGATTATAACAAGATAATTATACGCCATTAACAATTAGAAAGCTTTGATTACACTTGAATGCATTTTCTCAAACAACTTATTTTGAAACAATTAATGGAATTTTTATATAACTAGCCTAAATTTCTATAGAGTTGCTTCAAAATCTTTTATTTAGTTTTTTTTTAATATCTGAAAAAGTAATAATAAAACTGAAATTATACACAGGAAAAATTTTATTATATGTTTATTATATATATTTATACATATTTTATGCTATTACAGTGATGTGCCCTAACTGAGGCTCGGCTATTGCCGTTATCCAGCCATGACTAGAGCTTTTTAGCTCAACAACACTCCATCCACACAGATTTTCTTCATTCAGATGACGGCATAAAGAGTCAAGGACTCAGTCCATCGCCCAGTTCTTTTAAGAACTTTAAGAGTGATGTGCCCGGGAGTCGGTGATTGATTGATTCATTCAATGGAGGGTATGATTCATTGGAGGGTATTGCAATGCTGTAGCTGATGAAGTTCTAACTGAGGCTCGGCTATTGCTGTTAGCCTCCTGCCATGATCAGATTACCCTCCTACCATGATCAGATAATTGAGCTTTAATAGCTCAATAACACCTTATTCCTACACTATCCTCTACAGATAACGGAGAAGATGAAAAGCATTCTTGCTTCGCGCCTTTAAGCCAGTCCTTATAAGGACTATAAGGAAAGTGACGCAGGAGAAAAAACCCTGGGTGGGAGGCTCGGCTATTGCTGTTACCCTCCTCCCATGATCAGAACTTTAATAGCCCAATGCACCTTATCCCTACACTGTCCTCTACAGATAACTGGGAAGATGAAAAGCATTTTTGCTTCGCCCCTTTAAGCCAGTCCTTATAAGGACTATAAGTGACGCATGAATTTGATTATTTGCACATATCAAAAGCTTACACTTGGTTTTTAGTGGCTTGAATGCTTTGATTATAAACATAAGAATATAATTTTGGTATAAATATTATATATTATTATTATTACATTATATTATAATATTAATATATATAATATAGTATAACATAATATAATGTAATATATAATATAAAATACAAATATAATGTATACTCAATGCATATTACATTATATTTTATTATATATTTTGCAAGTTTCTCTATCACTTAATGAAAACGTGCACTCATTCAATGATTATATGATATTATATACATAAAATCGACTTTGTAAACACATTTGGCAGTAATTACGTATATATCCATGACGCAAAAGAAACTATCCGAAACATTCTGTAAAATTACATATACAGTAAATAAAAATGGGTGAAGTACTCATAAAGGAACCCTCCTGTTTTAAATTTCCTTAAAAAACCCCTTATCTGTGTATGTTCCGCTTTTGGTAATGATGAGTTTTAAATTAGAAAATTATCGAAGTAGTGAATCTGGATTTCATTAGATATGATGAGGATTCTCATACAAGTTATCACGAGATTAGGTTATTCCCATATTATTGTCGATCTAGTATATGAAAGATATCGAATGCATCCTTCTCATGTCTTATTCCTAATTCAAATCGAAGTCAATGCACGTTTATTATTTATGATGTTGAATATCTTTTCGAGATAATCACTTGTATTTTCGACATTTAACATCTGGCGTCTTTGGTATAATGCAAATAGAACTTGAATTCTCCTCACGATGTGACTAATGAATTTTGACGTAATTTATGTTAATGTTGTTGACCCGTGGAACACATTAATGGCGTCACCTTTAAAGACATGAATGTGTCACCTTCACCTGTGAAGACCTGTCTCCAGCATATGTGACTCTAAAGATGTTTTTTTTTCTAATTTTTTTTTCTCTTTCTTTTCTTTTTTGACTCCACAGTCGATTCTTTAAAATACTAGTAATTATCCATTCCTGTAGAAACCCTTAGGAATGAAGATTTAATTATGAATAATGAGCTGTTCTGATGAGTGAAAAGAAAATAGTTAAACCATCAGTTTTAAACTATCTTCGAGTGTAAACTCTACCATAATTAAGGAGGAAATATTTCCTTGTTTTTTTTAGCAACAGTTAGTTAAAATATCGTCTGATTTTAAAGCGAGTTTACATTTAAAAAACAAATCGCAGTTATAAAGAATAAAACCATATAATATATATATATATATATATATACAGTTTAATATAATATTAAAATAATCATTAATACATAACATACACCTTTATAATAATAGCATAATAAATGTATATTAAAATGCATACCAGAAAACACAGCAGTGATTGCCAGTAAAAGCGATGACGTCTGATGCGGGATTTTGATAGTGTTACCGCTAAAGTGCAGTTATTCTGCAGTTTATATCTAGGCATTGTGCAGATTAACTAGGGTGATCCGTTAACGTGCGAAAAATTGTTTCTTTTCTCAAATTATCTAGATCTAGATAATCTGCACATTACCTACTAGGTACTCGTTAAAGTGAAAATAAGATCTTTGCTGGAACAACAGCAACGTTTCTGTACGCTTAAATTAACATAACGTTATTTATTTATTTATTTATTTTTCGATATCTAAAGAATCAAGTTAATACAATCAACAAATTAGTTGATAGAATCAATCATCAATCAATTAAAAAACTATAATACAAAGAATCAAACGGTTTAAAATATTATTACAATTAAGGAGATGAATTTGCAAAACATATGACACTGGCGAAACCAAACTAAAAGTGGAGGGAGAGGGGGGGAAGGAGTAGGGAGAGGAAATGAGAGAAACAAACTTTTGAACTTTAACGATACGGAAGCCGTTAATGTGCACATTACCTAGGTGAAATGCGGAAAACTCTTGATTCCGCACGTTAACGGAGCAAATCAGTTAATCTGCAGATTAGCTAGGTAATGTGCACATTAACGGCTTTCGAGCTTTAGCGGTAACATATATATATATATATATATATATATATAAAATATTAAATATAAAATAAAATGTGATTCGAGAAATTTTGACTAGTAAATATACTAGTAGTAAATAGTTTTACTACTATAATCAATCGGTTTATTTTTCAAACAGGTCCAAAGAATCAGCTAACTAGGTAAGTCAACAAAATTCTTCGAGTGTAACAAATTTCAAAACAAGGGCGATACGCTAGGCCTACTGCCATTAGTATCGCCATTGTTTTCATTGCTTCATTTACTTCATTAGAAACTGTCTCCTTATCATTATTATGGAAAGGGAAAGTCATGTCCTGCTCTGCAGAACAAGTCTCGGGTCTAACCATGGATGCACCGTACGAAGAACTTAATTTTAAACAGCTTCTGGCAATATTTAAACACGTAGTCAATCTTCTTCACACAAAATGGCCAGGAAAAGTTGTAGTTCATGAAATAAAAGAAGTTGATACAGATGACTCTCAACTCTTAGAACTTCTTCAAGACAGCGCTAGCGAAATAGCAACAGCTGCCGAGGATAACCCCCTTACTGACCACACCGATTATCAGGAGGTTCGCGCTCGCAAAAAACGCAAAACTGCAGCCTGTGAACCACCCAATGCGGATGAAATGGAAGAAGATGGTCCTGTCCCGTACTCTCCTACCTCCTCAAGGGAAAAGATACCCCCGATTATTCTGCGTGAAAAGAATAAATCGATGTCGCTAAGGGCTACGATGTACAACTTGCAGATCTTATACAGCCAAGCGAAGAATGTCACAGACGGTATTAAAATTCAACCCAGGACAGTGATGGATTATCGACGGTAACTTCTGAATTGAATACCAGTGGTATTCAGTACCACACTTTTTCACTAAGATCAGAAAAAAACCTCAAGGTAGTGATTAGAGGAACATCTGAAGATGTTTCCACAGAAGAAATCACTGCAGATCCACCAGCAAGATTTACCACCCGTCAAGGTCAGCAGAATGACTAGGAGAGACGGACTCCAATGCCACTGGTGTTAGTAGAGATCAATGAAACCTACAAGCACATATATGATCTGACGTTTATCTGTGGACTGAAAATCACTATAGAACCATTAAGGAAAAGGGCTTCAACAGGGCAATGCCACAGATGTCAGAAGTTTGGTCACGCCCAGGAAATATGCAAGGCTGAATTTAAATACTTAAAATGTGGGGTCAGCCACCCAACAAATACATGCTCTAAGCCAAAATCCACACCAGATAAATGTGCCAACTGTGGCAGTCCTAACACTGCCAACTACAGAGGATGCGCGCACAATCCAAGAAATCGAAAACCAGAAGAAGGAACATACTCTTCCTCTCTTAGCACACCTACGTCAGAGACTACTTCATAGCCTCCTAAAGATCAACATAGAGGGTCAGAAGCCCATCTGCTGAAGTCAGAGGCCGCCCCTAAAAGAAAAACTCAGAAACAACAGTCTAGGACGTATGCGGATGTAACTCGCCCTAAACAGACATCCCTGGAACAGCCAACATCACATCCAAATCTGACAGCTATCATTACCTCATCCTTGGCAAATATGTTGTTGGATTTTAGAAGATCCAATCCCTCACCATGCTCTACAAATAGATTTCTAAAGGACACACAAGTCATTATCTCAGCGCTCACTCATGAACAGAAATAAAATAAAACCAGATTCCTTACAGATCATAGCATGGAATGCGAACGGATTAAGAGGTAGAATCTTGGAGCTCCGGGAGTTCTCCCAAAGGCATCAGCCAGATATACTCTTGATAAATGAAACCCATCTCCGACCATCAGATAATCCCAAAATAAATGGATGGATACAGATGTACAGAACTGACAGATTATCCTGCAGTGGAGGCGGCATTGCTATTTACATTAAAAATTACATCAATCATCACTCTATAAATATTCCATCCACCATTAATCTGAGATTACAGGCACAGAAATTCCGACGTGCTCGGTGGGCAAACTAAAGATTTTCGCAGCATATAATCCTCATATTTTCAGATCTGAACGCTGTACTAATCAACAGAAAGCCTGTCATCATGGCTGGCGACTTAAACGCCAAGCATCCTATCTGGAATAGCCGTTCCACAAATAAAAATGGTCACATCCTCGCTAACTACTCTGGATCCAACAATGTGGTGTGGCAGGCTCCACAGCGCCTACCCATCACAACACATACGGTCGGGCTGATGTACTAGACATAACTATCCTACAGAATGTAAGACTCCAGTAGAATGTAGTGACTCTAAATGATCTTTCATCTGACCACAATCCCATTCCATTAAAGCTGGGAAACCAGGATACCCTGTCTCTTCCCCCCTCCCACTCATATATACCTTGGGATAAGCTATCCAAAGTATTCTCAAAATATATTGGTCCTGTACCATTTATTAAATCCACAGAGGAAATTGAAACAGCTATAAAGGATCTAACTAAATAAATCTACACTGCCGTTGCATCAGTAACTATTTCCAGAACTACCCCCAGATCTAACCACTTGCCAGAAGACATTATGAACTTGATCATAGAAAAGAACAGAGCAAGAAAAAGATATCACAACACGCGAGCACCTCAAGATAAAAGAATCTTGAACAGATTCAACTCTGCAGTTAGAGATGCCCTCACAGCGCACAGAAATCAAATTTGGGAAGGAAAATTGAATTCTATCTCTCTTGACAATCACTCCATATGGAATCTTATCAAAAGACATCAAGAATAATAACAAACCTCTTCCTCCTCTCCAAACAGATACTGGCCTTATCCATACCGACGCAGACAAAGCCGAGGCAATAGTAACATCTCTAGAAAAGCAATGCAAACCCTGATATGCAAGGTTCATCGACATGTCAGCTCTTCGCTCAAACTTTCTGTCACATGCTCTAGTCAAATTGCACCCACATCACCTGTAGAATTATACGACATAATCAAGAAGCTTAAAAACAAAAAGGCTCCTGGACCTGAATGGAATCACAAACAGGGTGATAAAACTACTACCTCACACAGCTATTGTGCATCTCACTAACATTATAAACTCCATCTTACACTACAAATATTTTCCTTCTCACTGGAAACTAGCAGATGTAATCCCAATCCATAAACCTGGAAAAGACCCGTCATCACCTCAAAACTACATACCAATTAGCCTCATCTCCAACCTATGCAAAGTTGCCGAGAAAGTCATTCTCACTAGACTCCAAGAACTAGTGCACAAATTAAACATTCTTCCTGAGGAGCAATTTGGATTCCGACAATTTCACAGTACTACACAACAAGTATACAGATTGGTGGAATATGTTACCACAGGATTTAACTGGCGTTAATGCACTGGGACTGTTTTCCTTGACATAGCTAGTGCATTCGACAAAGTCTGGCACTACGGCTTGCTATATAAAATGATAACATCTGAACTACCATTGGAAGTGGTTCACCTGATCATATCATACCTCTATGATAGGCGCATGCAAGAAAGTTAAATGGCACACTCTCCATACAAAAACGCATCTTGGCTGGTGTCCCACAAGGGTCACTACTGGCACCAACTCTTTTCTCTATTTATATATGTGATATTCCGCACAACTCTCTTCCTACTGGACACGGTCTCCTGTTTAACACATAAATCTCTTCGCAGTCTGAGATCAAATATCTTGGCATAATGTTGGACAGAAAATTGACTTTCAGCTCCCATATCAAGTCTCAATGTTTAAAGACATTAAAAATCATTGCACAGCTCTATCCTCTAATAAACAGAAACAGCAAATTGAGTACCAGAATCAAATATATAAATAGAAATACTTATATATAAATTGATGATTCGTCCTATACTCATCTATGCTTCTCCGGCTTGGAGTCATACTGCTAATACTAATATCCTCAAACTACAACGTGTGCAGAATCAATGTCTCCGAATAATTCTGAACGCACCACGGTTCATACGCACTGTGCAACTTCACCGGGACACAGAAGTCCCCTATATTTATACCTTCATGCAGACTAAAACAACTAAGTTCTTTTCAATAGCATCTGTGCATCCTAATAATCTAATTCAACTAGCTGCAAATTACGACGCAACAGATTACACCAAGTACAAAAGACCAAAAGCTATTTTAAACTGCAAGCTCAATGATTTATCCTCAGGCCCACTCAGGGAGAGCAACAGGCTCATTAATATTTTCCCTCTCACAGTTTTCCTCATCAGACAGCGGGGAATATGAAAAGCATCTGCTTCACCCTTTAAGCCAATAAAGTTGAAACTAACGATATAAAGAAATTCTATAAGCTACATATTCTTGATATTCTTAAATTGATTAATGGGGAATTAGCCTAAACGAAATATTTTCCAACCTTCCAGATATCAAGGCCTACATGATAGGCATTGTAGAAAAATTCTTCGCAGTCACAGATAATCACCCAAATCAGTCAACAGGCAGCAGACTATAAGCCCTGAGATCATTTAAAACACAAAAAAATGAAATTTTCCATTACAAGAGAAAGCTAATACAGCCTACAATGAGCGGATAGTTTACCCACAATAATCCTTGCGTTAAAACTTGCCTATGCAAAACTACATAGATCCAAAGGACATCAATTCAAAAGTGATGCCATTATTGATTTATGCGATTATGATATTGTTGGTGTATGCCATTGTGATAACTCACAGCAATAAAAGTGAGCATAATAGAAGCCGTTAAAAGGACTTGCTTAAAGGGGCGAAGCAAGAATGCTTTTCCTCAGTTAGAACTTCATTGGCTAGAGCATTGCCATCCATTACCCTCCAAGGGTACCCATTTTAGTCGCCTTGTACGACATGCATGAGCTACATTATTAGTGCTATTCTCATCCCTTAGTCCTTATAAGGACTGGATTAAAGGGGAAAAGCAAGAATGCTTTTCATTTTCCCCGTTATCTGTAGAGGACAGTGTAGGGATAAGCTGTTATTGAGCTATTAAAGCTCTGATCATGGCAGGAGGGTAACAGCAATAGCCGAGTCTCAGTTAGAACTTCATTAGCTACAGCATTGCCATCCATTACCTTCCAACGGTATTGGATTGAATGAATCCTGTTCTATTCTCATCCAGCCACCACACGGGGAGATATTGCTGATGATCATAATTATTAAAAGGTGTATGAAATTAAAACTATTTTACTAGAAAAAAATATTAAAAGAAAAGCTTATTTCAAAAATATGAAATAATAATTATAACAAACAAAGAGTTATTAAATTATTGGATTGAATGAATCCTGTTCCATTCTCATCCCAGCCACCACACAGGGAGATATTGCTGATGATCATAATTATTAAAAGGTGTATGAAATTAAAACTATTTCACTAGAAAAAAAATATTAAAAGAAAAGCTTATTTCAAAAATATGAAATAATAATTATAACAAACAAAGAGTTATTAAATTATTGGATTGAATGAATCCTGTTCCATTCTCATCCCAGCCACCACACAGGGAGATATTGCTGATGATCATAATTATTAAAAGGTGTATGAAATTAAAACTATTTCACTAGAAAAAAAATATTAAAAAAAAGCTTATTTCAAAAATATGAAATAATAATTATAACAAACAAAGAGTTATTAAGAAAATCATAAATATCTATATCGAGCATAACATTCTTTTAAAATATCACAACGTATACTGAGTAGCGTCTATTTATATTTCTCTCATTCCAATTTAACTTTCAAATAGTTAGTTTTATAGGGGGAAACATTCGGAAGTTATTAAATCTATGAAAAGAACAAGAAACGCTTTATTTATAATTTCACATCGCAAAAATATATTTAAAATGTAAACATTTATTTACGTGAATATATTTCATTTTCTCATTTAAATCCCTATAGCTTCATAACTTGCTGAAATAATCGAAACAAACGGATCTTTGAGATTATAACTGTCTTGATGACCTCTTCAACTATTTCGCGCCTTGACCTTCTTCTCCTCATGATGACTAGAGGGAACTATGCCCTCCGAACGAAGTATGAATGAGTGATCGCTGTAGGGTAGATACTCGAAGTTGCGACTACTGCAGATCCGTGATGCAGTTAGCTTTGTTTGAACAAAGGGCGTTGCGTATGTTTGCAAAGATTGCAGAGATATCATGCAAGATCTAAATCACATAAGAATATATTGTATGTGCGATTATTTTTACTATGAGTGAATATTTTCAATCTATTGAAAGCAAACTAAGAATATTTAAAAAATAAGTACCCTAAAATAGCACTAATTTTAAGGAGAAATCTATTTTATTTCGTAATTAATTCATTTAAAGTGTAATTCAGGAATGAAATTAATCAATAATATATGAAGTACATTCAAAAACGTGTTCGGATTCTTTTGAGATAGATAAATGTCCTAAATAGACCTGCACTGCGTGTATTATTCTAAAAGTTTTTTTTTTTTTTTTTAACTCGAGTTTCGGGAGAAAACAATGCTTCCCTAATACCTTCGCAAGACCGAATAACTCACCTTCAATTGAAAAGTCCTACATAAAGGCAAACGACTGAACTATGCATAGCACTTCTAATCTGGACAACACATAGAAACTGCTGTATTTTTTAAACTTATTACTTGTTGTATTTGATTTTAGTTTTTGGTCCAAAAAATAAAAAAATAAAGCTGAGCTTTGTTGAAATGCTTCGTTTTCTAAGATATGGTTAAAATAGACTCGTACAGTGCCATAGATGTTCAAACACAGAAATTTTAAACATACGTAGACAAGCTCTGCAAAGTCATAATAACGAATGCGCAGTTGTAATTGTCATCATCATCATCATCATCATCATCATCATCATCAAAATCCTGATATATACCTCCAAGGGATGTATAGGATATGATAGTACTACATGAAAAATTTACATCATTACTAACTTCCTATCTACAATTTTCCTCCAAATAAATCTGTTACCTGTGAAGACTCCAACATTATCAGATCTTATATTTCTATCTTGTAAGGCACTTTTTACTGTATCAATCCACCTATATCTTGGTCTTTCTCTGGGTCTTTTTCCTACCAACTTGGCAGAGAACACTTGCTTTGCTAATCTTTCCTCACCCATTCTGCTTAAGTGACCATACCACCTGAGAATTGCTCTGCTAACGCATTCCTGTATGCTGACAATTTCAAGTTCTTTCCTATCCTCGTTTTTGATATGATATTGCCATTGATGCCATCTGTTCATGCCCCTAATCTTTCTCAGGACTCTCATATCTCAAATCGTGCCGAATCATGTCTTTGGTCAAGTGTTTTACTTCTAACCTAGCTCTCAGATCCATAAGTTAAAACTGGCTTGGATACTGTCTTGTATACAGCTAATTTAGTGTTTTGGCTAATTTCTCTCTTATTCCATATGAATTTATTCAATTGACTTCCCACCATACCAGCTTTGCTGATTCTGTTGTCTATTTCCATATTTAATTTACCATCTTCACTAAAAATCGTGCCTAAGTAGCTGAAATGTTTGACTTGTTCCACAGGTTCTCCGTTCACAATGCAGTTGACATTTTCAGTGTTTCTGCATATTTTCATTGTCGTTGTCTTTTTAATGCTGACCTTCATGCCATATCTATTACAACAGTTATTCAATTTAGTCAGAGAATCTTGCAGACTTGTAGCAGATTTATTTAGAAGTATAACATCATCCGCATAAAGCAAGGAGCTGACATTAACATCTCCAATTTTGATATCAGGTTTAATACCACTTTCCTTCATAATGTGATCCATATAGATAATGAATAACAGAGGGGATAATGTACATCCTTGTCTCACACCAGATTTAACATTAAACATCTTCTTGTACTTCCTTCAATTCTAACTGCTGACTTACAACTCAAATAAAGACCAAGTATTGCTTGATATAATACCCAATTCACAACATATAACTGTAGCGTATTGAATAGCTTCTCTATCGGCACCTTGTCATATCCTTTTTCCAGATCTACAAAACAGATCTTTGTTATATTCCCATGACTTTTCAACTATTTGTTGTAAAGTGAAAATTTGATTCTAATAGCCTCTATTTGGCCTCAATCCAACTTTTTCCGATCATCTGGAATTCGTCTCTCTGTTCGGACATTCTGAACTATGCAATGCAGTCACTATAAGACTTTTATACTTCCATACTTGAGCATTTATGGTCGAATATCATCTACTCCTGCTGCCTTTCCACATTTCAAGCCCTTGATGGCTTTTTTTACTTCGAATATGGCTATGTATTCCTGACTACATGCCTGTTCAGTGTTTTTTTTTTACCAGTGTGCTGTCTTCACTGCTTGTTTCATTTAGCAATTTTTGAAGTAATTACTCCATACTTCAAGGATATCTTTTTCTCCTGTTTTCATGTCACCTTTATCATAACTGTAGCGTATTAATGCTAAATGTTTAAATCCTTTTACAGCACTTTTCCTCCATTTCTGAGCTTCTTCAACAACCTCCAGAATATCTTGCCACCGTCTTGATATTTATTGTCTACGTTCTTACAAAGTCCTCCTTTGACTTTTGTTTAGATAGTTTTACAGAGTGTTTAACTTTCTTACATTTGTCTCTGTATTCTCTAAGAACGCAAGCTGACTTATTTGCCAGGAACTTTTGATATGCTTCCTTCTTTTCCTTCACTGCCTCTTTAACTTCCTGTGTCCACCATGGAGTTCTGATTTTTCTATCCTTGCAGATAACCTCACCACATGCCTCTCTGGCAGAATCAATCAATGTTTTCTTCAGGGCTTGCCACTGAATCACCAAGTTTTGGTTCCTGTTCTCAAACTCTTTCATTTTTTCTTCAATAATCTTTGTGTATTTTAGTCTACAGTTCACATCTGAGAGATGCTCAACTTTTATTCGCTTCAAAACTTTCTTACATATTATTATTTTTTCAACACGAAATTCAATTTTATCCTGCTCAAGAATAAATAGTGATCGCTTCCAATTTCAAATCCTCTGTACACTCTGGTGTCCTGCACCAAGGAGAAAACATCACTATCAACAATAACATAGTCAATGAGACTTTTCTTATTCCTAGCCTCTTCTCTCCATGTGAATTTGTGCACATTTTTATGTTGGAACATGGTCTTAGTAATAACCAGTCCATGTCCTGAGCAGAAATCCAACAGGTATTTGCCGTTATTATTAGCTTTGCTCTTTTCTCCAAACTTTCCCAAAATATTTTTGTATGTCTGACAATCATTTCCTATTCTGCTATTTAGGTCCCCAACAAGGATCAACCTTTCCTTTTTCATTGTGTCAGTTGCTTTCTCTAAAGCCTGAAAATATTCCTCCACTTCTACCTTAGTAGAACCTTCTGTGGGACCATAGGCACAAATAAGTCTCATTGTCCAGTTCCCCATTCTCATATTTGCCCACATTACTCTACTTGAGACTGCCAGCCATTCAAGAAGATTAGCCTCATATTTTGTGTTGAATACTATGACTACTCCTTTTCCTTGATTGCCATTGCCTGAATATAACATTTTGTATTTATTGCTCAGAAAGATCTCACCAGTTTTTTGCCTTTTTTGTTTCAGTCACCCCTATTATGTCTGGTACTTATCTAATTCTTCAGCTAGCTCCATTTCTTTGTCATTCAGGCTTTTTATGTTGATATTACCGATCTTGAACTTTTGTGATATTGAGTTGGGGTAGGTTTTAGGATTTGTTCTAGTATATGACTTTTCTCTGGTTTCCTGGAGAAAACAACGGGGGCCTTGTTTAACCGGGCGACGCTCCAGCCGGCATGAAATTTTGTCATGTTGTACCATCATTTTGTATATTGGTTTAATATAATTTAATATAAATATAGTTTAATATAATAAATCCCAAATTGTTACCCCATTCTCATTCGTTCAGAATCAATAACAGAGTGTACCACGAGAAGGTGAGGATTGGACATTAGGTCAGAAGCCCTGGTCGGTTCTCCGCATTCCTTTAAAGGCTATGTGGAGGTCTCCTCTCAGTTATGTAGCTTTGACCCTTCAGCACCCTGGTTGTAATTGTTGACATTAACATATGCAAACGAATCCAGGTATTTTTGAAAGATCTCGTATACCATACTATACGAGGATGGTCTGAAAAGTTCTCTCACTCGACCATAGATGGCAACACTATCGGGAAGATTTTTTTTTCTAAGTTGGTACATCTGTTATAAGCATCCATGTGAAATTGTAAGTCATTCCATCAAGAAGTTTGTTTTATACGGTTCTAGGAAAATTCGCCGCAAATATTTACGCCGTAAGACATTTTGCATTAATTTTTGTAAATAATCAATGGATGATAAAGGGTATTAAAAATCATTAAAAAGGTAAACCTTTATTAAGGTACCATTATTTTTGCTGCGGATTCAATTCAAGAAATCCATCAGTAACGTCGCTCATTGGAAGAAATGCTAATGCTGTGAAGCATTTAATTTTCGTGTTGAATTCAGCATCTGTTTGATAGCGTAACTTCAAATGAATGGCAACAATTTTGCAATAAAGATTTTGTGCCGGTTGTTTATTTCATATGGCACAAAATCTTTATCGCAAAATTGTTGCTATTGGTTTGAAGTTACGCTATCAAACAGATGCTGAATTCAACACGAAAATTAAATGCTTCACAGCATTAGCATTTCTTCCAATGAGCGACGTTACTGATGGATTTGTTGAATTGATGATCCGCAGCAAAACGTTAATTATTTACGTAGCATCTCTTTTAATTTGCACAATTTTAAATGATTTCATTATGTTATGTATCACTGAAAATCACATTAATAAAGATTTGCCTTTTAAATGAATTTATAATACCCTTTATCATCCATTGATAATTTACAAAAATTAATGCAAAATGTTTACGGCGAATTTTCTGGTCACGGTTTTATACAGCTGCCTGAAGCAAAAGTGTTGTCTGTATCCCTTGAAATGGGTAAAATTGAGTATCGTGCAGTTATAAAATTCTTTGTAAAAGAAGGGTTAATGCCAAAAGAAATTCATTCGAAATTCATAAACGTTTATGGGCACTCTTCTCCTTCGTTTTCGACAATTAAGAAATGGGCTGCCCAGTTTAAACGTGGCCGTACTAGCCTCGAAGATGATCCACGTGAAGACGTCCAGAAAGTGTAACAACACCAGAAATCATTGGTCGATATGGTAAATTATATTGCACAATATGGTATCCGATGACTGGCGAGTCAAAGTCCGTGACTATAGGCATTTCAAAAGAACGTGTAGGATATATTTTGCATGAAGAATTGCAAGTGAAAAAAAAGCTTTGCGCAAGAACAGATCAAAAATGCACTGGCACGAAAATCTCTGAACAGTGCTTGGAACGTTTTAATAAGAATAAAGACTGATTTTGTACGTCGGCTTATTATTATGGATGAGACTTGAATTCATCATTACACAGAATCCAAACAGCAGTCAACACAGTGAACGGAAGCCGGTTGTTCAGCGCCAAAGAAGACAAAGTCGGTTCCATCAGTAGGAAAGGTCATGACATCGATGTTTTGGGATTCTAAAGGCATTTTGTTTATTAATTATCTTAAAAAGGATAAAACAATAACCGCGGAATATTATTCCGATCTTTTAACCAGACTAGATGAAAAAAATTCGTGATAAAAGACACCCAGTTTGCAGAAGAAAAAAATCATCTTTCATCAGGACAATGCACCTGCCCACAAAAGCGTTTTCACAATTGGAAAAATAAGGGATCTACAGTATGAATTGTTGGAACATCCACCATATTCCCCCGATTTGGCTCCTTCTGACTTCTATCTCTTCCCCAAACTAAAACTCTTCCTCGCTGGTCAGCGTTTTTCTTCGAATCAAGAGGTGATTTCAGCTGTAGACGGGTATGTTGCAGATCTTACTGAGAACCATTACAGGGACGGGATAATGGCGATGGAGTATCGCTGGAATAAATGTATTAGTCATACGGGAGATTATGTTGAAAAATAAAAATAATTTTGAAATTATAAATTCGTTATTTCATTGTTAGACCGAGAACTTTTCAGACCACCCTCGTACTATATTCTAAAGGCAAGTCGCTTTGGAAGGAATAGAACTCTTTTTGTGAAGGATGAGAAGAATTCTGTGGGCTTTTCAATGCTCCTCCGTATATAAATGTCACTGCTCTCCGTATCAGGTAGAGCCCGTGACATTTATATACTTTTATAACTTTAGAACCATAATTCTTCTGCTATTTGCTAGGTTCTAACTAGATCAGCTGTTATCTTTCTTTATTTTTATGCAACAACCCCTCATTTATTTCGTCTCTCTTTCTCTCTCTCTCTCTCTCTCTCTGTCTATCTATCGATCTATCTATCTGTCTTTGACTTTGTAGCTTTTTGCTGACATTTTGCCTTCCACTTTCTATATTACCATTTGTTTCATCTCCGATATCTTTTAGTCTATATAAGGTATGACAGTATTGCCTGTCTTATCATTGCTTACCAATTTGAATGCCGATTTTTTTCTTTCTAAATGAAAGATCCCACCATGAAAATCATATATTAATTCCCCTTGGATTTGCAAAGAGCTTCACGAGTAGTACCTTCCAGTATATGATTAAACTCCTATATCAATTTGGAATTTAAAGTTGCCATGTGCGTTCGAAAAAGAAGAAGAAGAAGAAGAAAAAAATAAAAATAAAAATACCAGCTTTAACTTCTAGGTTCGATTTTAGCATTTTGAATCGTTCCATATTCAATACATGAACATCGGGTTTGCCATCAAATCAGACTTACCACACTGATTAACATTGTCTATTTCATCAATTTTATTTAATTTTTTCTCTTAAATAAAACACTATACAAAAGTGAGCAGCTAAAATGCATTACTCTATTGATGATGTCAGCTACATACAGGAAAGAACCGAGTACCCAGGATGTTAGTTAGTTAACTGTCTAGAAGTTCAATTATATTTTTTAATAAGGACCATTTCATTCTTTTTGTATATATTCATGATTCAACTGTAAAACGTTATCAAAAAAACACAAGAAAACTTAAATTTCTTGTAAATCCTTATTTTAATCTCACATAGATCTTTTCAACCTTTTTAATTTTTAAATCTTATTTATTATAATATTGAAAACTGTAAACGGCTTGAAGTCTGGGAGGGTAATGGATGGCAATGCTGTAGCCAATGAAGTTCTAACTGAGGCTCGACCATTGCTGTTACCCTCCTGCCATGATCAGAGCTTTAACAGCTCAATAACACCTTATCCCTACACTGTCCTTTACAGATAACGGGGAAAATGAAAAGCATTTTTGCTTCGCCCCTTTAAGCCAGTCCTTATAAGGACTAAGGCTTGAAGTCTGCTATTTCAAATTGATTTCTTTGGATTTGGATAAAATTTCAATTAATTTCAAACAAATCATAAACACATTCGATGAGATTAACAACTGATGATAAAAAAGCATTTTTTAAATTAGGTTTGGTACAGGTTGGCCGACTCTGATATAAATAAATGGAAAACTGGTTGCGGATTCCAATACCACTCTATCATGATTTGTGCAAGTCTTTGATAGACGATTTTGTCCCTACCTCTCTTACTGGAGGCTCGAAACAACTTGAAAAAAAGTTCAACAAGCAGGCTCTCAAAGCCTCCAACAAGCAGTCTTACACAGGCCAAAGAAAATAGTTTCTTTTCCATACTTAAGGTCTCGAACAAAAACCACCTTTCTTTTTATATCATTCGTCACTGACAAGAGGCACTGCTCATTTTGTTTAAGTTTACAGCTACAAGAAAATCTCCCTTAACGCGATTGATTAATCCATCAATTAATGAGCGCTAAGCGAAATTACGTTAATCGAATACAATAAACAATAGGAATAATTATAATTCATCCATCAGTTAGCGTAAATTTGGCGAAAAATTACAAAGCTACATTAGAGGATAAAATCATCAAAGTTAATAAAAATCAGTTGCTTAAATTTTTATTTAATGTCTAAACATTTGATTGAGCTACTTTTTTTTTTACAAAGAAATTAAGTAAAGATGTTTAACTCGTGCTCGACTTTTTATCTTATCATGCAATTCGGGATAGCTGGCGATCGCTTTATCAAGATTTCGGCGGACTTCGAAGCTTCGTTCCCAGCATCAAACAACATTTCCTTAGCCTGCTCAATACGATTGAAAACTAGCTGAAGTTTTTTTTGCAGTTAGCTTCTTAGTCGTAACATTCGCTTCTTGTTCGCATTCCTTATCTTCTTCTTCATATGCACGCTGTTCTGGTTGAAGGAATCATTCTCGTTTAACTGTTCTGAATGGGAATCGAGCAAGTTTCTCACATCTTCATTATCCATTTTTTTTTTTTCAAGTTGTGCTAATTTCTTCAATAATGTTAGATCTTGGATTTTGCGCACGATAAGCTAACATAGGCTTGAGTTTAAAGTCGTCTTCTACATTTCCTTCTAATAAAAGCGTAAGATGATCTTTAGATACTTTGTATCCTGGTTGAGATGCCTCAGTTTTTCAGCTTTTCCGCTCGTTGCAAATTGGCGACAAAAAATTTCTCGTAATGTAAAATTTCGCATAACTTAAAAAAGTGACGTTAACTGATTAATCACTCGTTTAAAGCGGGAAATAATATCATTTCACTCAATTCTACTAAATAATTATCGCGCATATCGAATTCGCGTTAAGCGAGGTTTCCTGAATATCAATTAATCTGAAAATATCCCTTTTGCAAGCAGTTCATTTTTATGGCAAGTATTAAATGTTGTCACGATTTCGTGTCTCATTTCAATATGAATGATAAATCTTATATGTATATCATGATCTCGCATATTTCGCTTTTTACATCGAAAATACTAGTTATTTGTATTCAAAAGACTATATGAATCCTACTTGTGTGTAGCAAACATCGAACTAACTCAATATCTAGCCTCATTAGACTTAAACAAATTCGACAGCAATTCGAGCCACCAAATTGATACATTATTAGAATACTGTACGCCTATACAGGTACCTATATAGATGAAGTTACAGATCTAGTTTTCAAAGGATTTACATCTGCAACACTTAATACAGTAATATATAGTCGTAGTAGCAACGAGCAGCTCGATTTTGCTGATTCTCTTTCAGGGTTTCGTCAAAATAAGTAGTGGGATTGTGAGGAGACTTCATTGATTCCGACACACACACACACACACACACACACACACACACACACACACACACACACACACACACACACACACACACACACACACACACACACACACACACACACACACACACACACACACACACACAAAATACGAGGAACCAAAGTCCAACAGAATTCAATAATTCTCTCTTTCGCTCTCTCATTTCTGTGTGCTATTCTCCCCTGAATATAAAATTGAATTCCACGTACATGACGAGGTTCTTCAAATCAAGCTGCCGTCCGATGAAGCCAGCGTCTTCGGTGACGTAAATCAACCCGAAAGACTCGTAGAAGCCCATTTCCAACGTAAGAATGTATATTATGTTAGCAGAATATAAACGAACCTCTGAAAGACATCTAAATCTCATTTTATGTTCTCCAACTACTTGTTTACGTTGACAACTATGTAATGAATGTAAACGTTTACATAATAACAGTTGGAGATATCTTTATCTATCACGCATGATACTTGTGAGCAAATAACCAATAGAGAGCTTCAGCGAATTCTTTTCAACATTCTTCAGATCCGTTAAAAGTACATGTAAACCTATATTGTTTCAATTTATTTATTTATGTTTTTAGTAGACTTTGATCGCTGGATAAACGAGTTCGTTAATTCGAAATCCCAGTTATTTTTTATGTATATTTTTATAACCATAATCTACGGTAATATTGCCTTCCTTTGAAGTCGCTTGGAACAGCGTTCCAGAGAGAGAGAGAATAAATCTTTGCGTTTTTTTAAACAAAAAGATGAGATCAGTATACAATATTTAATAGTTATTTCATAATATTTCATGTAGTAATTTTTTGGATTATGAATTTTGGAAACAGAAATTTACTCTACTTTCCATGTATAAACACTTATATATATAATTCCATTTTCATATTTTCTAACTTTACATAATTGCTTTCTTGCTATTTCCATCTGAATTAATATATTAAATTATTCAATGAATATTAAATATTAAATAAAATAAAATATAAAATAAAATAAAACTTCATTAAAATCGTGAACATTTTCAAAAATATCAACAACAAACTTGCTCATCAACTTTATATAATTATATATATTAATTCGTATAAGGTGTTTTAATAAATTTAAGAATTTTTCAATTACTTAAAAAAATTAAGAAATATATTTAAAAATTTAATGTTATTACAATATTTGCAGTGATATTTCATATAAAATTTTAAATAATAAAATATTATATTTATTTTCACTACATTTATTAAATTATATAATTCGCATTCGCAATTAATGAAATACATCGTTACTATTTCAATAGGGGCGATCTCTGTCGGGCTCTTTGCATCTTTACTTCCTGGTAACCGCCAGGTGTTCGAGGCCACCAACATCCCCACATCCCATAGGCCAATGAGCATAAACTAGAACAGTTCAACTATCCTTGTCATCCACTAAGCAGGACCCTTGCGCGCGGGAACTTCTGACGTTCGTCACTGATGGAAGAGCGCAGGTAAATCAGTATGTAATAATACTGCTAAGGAGAAGAGAAACGCTCTTAACCCAGGACGGTGAAAAAGGGCTAGGTTGTCTTTAACGAAGCACCGACACGTGCACACACACACACATACACACAGGCGAGGAATACCCGGAGGTTGAGGGTATTTAAGTGGGAAGTTGGTCACGGAGGTGATGACATAGTGAATGGTCTGAAAGGTGTGGATGGAATTTTGTATCTCGAATAACGATAAACAGAACAATGAACGTAAGTGTTTTATACCTTCTATTTAATAGTTACAGCACTAATATTAATGTTATGAATAAATTCACGAAATATATATATATATATTCCAGAAAATAAATATATGGTGTATACTTAACGCCAGAGATAACGATAGAAATAAGTTAATGACATAAATGTATACTAAAAATCATATAATATATTTTATTTTATATAAAAATAAATAGCATATAAAATTTTAAAAATTAAATTTTACTAAAATAACAAATATTTTAAGATATCTTTATTAAATACTAATAAAATATTAAACAGTATATTGAAATTAACATACTGATAATATATATTATATACTATAGGAAAATTAACAGAAATGCTATAAGCTACATATTCTTTATTTATACATATTCTTTATATTCTTACTTAAATTGATCATTGATTAATGGGGAATTAGCCTAAAAGAAATATTTTGATGAACTGCGAAAGAAAATAATAAGGAATAAGGTAATTATATAAATGTATATTAAATAGTTGTAAAAGTAGTTGCGCTTTAAATTTTAAAATTATTAGTGCATTAAAATTGCTTTTTAACACACATTTATGTGATTATATTATTTCTAGACGATATTCCATGAAGTTATTTATGACAATAATATTTAATTAGCAAAAGATAACATTAATGTCATAAATAACTTCATGGAATATCATCTAGAAACAATATCTGATGTATTGAAAAAGTCAATACTAAAAAAAAATATAATCACATACAATGTACCAGAAACAATAAGAAAATTTGCTACAAAATCCAAAATATGTTTATGTACGTTAGATAAAGAGTCATACTATAATACTAGCATGCTTATTATACTATATACTTGCGATATGCACTATATTAGAGTTAAAACTAAAGTTGCATCAATCAAAACACTTTGCTAAATGATTGGTGTTTCAAACTTTTATTTTAGGAGGGGAATTTCATATTTAGATTCCCTTAGTTTATAGGGCATTCACATCAGAAAAAAAAAAAAAAGAAATGTGATTTCCGTATTTCATGTTAATTGCAAAAATAAGAAAATATCATAGTAAGACAAGTGAGTTTTACGTATAGTTTTGTCTGTGAAAATGAACTATTTCATGTTGCGTGTTTAGAATTTTAAGTTAATTTTAGATTAGTGGTTCTGTTATCTCAGAGGTTGGTATCTCGATCCAACATTCTATATATTATTTCTGGAAAAAGGCTGTGTTCACCCATTAATTAAGTTTCACTTAATTTATTATTTATGTTATTAGTAACATTTAGCTTAAGTACAACAAACGATAATTGTTTTAAATATGGGCCATGCACGTACCTCTTAAAATTCAAATGAATTAAAGCTCATGTCTCGTCAACTTATTTTACTGATAAAGTTTAGCAAGTATGATAACCGTTATCAATCATTAAACTGCCAATTATATTGAATTTATTAAAATTAATTATAATTTTTTATTAAAGTTCATTATTCCTTGCCTGATTTGATGTTTATACAATGATAAACTATACAATTTTGTAACGTTGTTATTATATTACGGAGAACGTTACTGGCTTGGTGGGTGAAGCATAAATGCTTTTCATATTCCCCTTTGTCTGAGGAGGAAGTTCTTTGAGTGGAGAGTTATTGAGCTTTAAGCTCGCCCTAGAAGGGCAGTGAGATTAGCTGAGTTCAGCTGAGCATAGAATTCTTCTTCATTGCAGTCTGAAGCTTGCTTGATCGGCTGTTTTGGATGATTGCTTGTCTTGGCGATGAACTTTGCTGCTAGATCATGAAGGAGGGATGTGATATAGGGAACGTTGACTTCTCTGTGAATCGGGGAGTTTCTAATGAACCATGGGACGTCCAGAATCATTCTCAGACATTTATTCTGCATCCTCTGCAGCTTTTGAATATTTGTTTTCGAAGTATGACTCCATGTAGGAGATGCGTAATTGATGACTGGGCGTATCAGCATCTTGTATATGAGTAGTTTGTTCCGAGTATCCAGTTTGCATCTTCTGTTGATCATGGAGTACACTTGCGCGGTTACTTTCAATGTCTTCGAGCTCATGTGTTTTATATGATTAGTGAATTGGAGTTTATTATTATTTTTTGTGGAGATGGACCTTCCTTCACTCTTCATTTGATCGAAGAAAATCTGTGTCGATGAGGTGTAATTGAGCTAAAAGAATGCTTTTCATATTCCCCGTTATCTGTAGAGGACAATGTAAGGATAGGGTGTTATTGAGCTATCAGCTCTGATCATAGCAGGAGGGTAAGCAATAGCCGAGCTTCAGTTAGAACTTCATTGGCTACGGCATTGCCATCCATTACCCTCCCAGGATGCCCATTTTAGTCGCTCGTACGACATGCATGAGCTACATTCGGGCTATTGCTATCCCGGCCACCACACGTTAAAGCTCTGATCATGGCAGGAGGGTAACAACAATAGCCGAGCCTCAGTTAGAACTTTACTGGCTACAGCATTGCCATCCATTACCCTCCCTGGGTACTCATTTTAGTCGCCACGTACGACATGCATGAGCTACATTGGTGCTATTCTTATCCCGGCAACCACACGGGGATCCACCACACGTCCTTATAAGGACTGGCTTAAAGGGGCGAAGCAAGAATGCTTTTCATCTTCCCTGTTATCTGTAGAGGACAGTGTAGGGATAAGGTGTTTTGAGCTATTATTAAAGCTCTGATCATGGCAGGAAGGTAACAGCAATAGCCAAGCCTCAGTTAGAACTTCATTGGCTACAGTATTGCCATCCATTACCCTCCAAGGGTATTAATCACCGCATCTCACGGTCGATTAACTTCAACTTCTCACTGCCGCCTCCACCACACGTCCTTATAGTCCTTACAAGGACTGGCTTAAAGGGGCGAAGCAAGAATGCTTTTCATCTTCCCCGTTATCTGTAGAGGACAGTGTAGGGGATAAGGTGTTATTGAGCTATTAAAGCTCTGATCATGGCAGGAGGGTAACAGCAATAGCCGAGCCTTAGTTAGAACTTCATCGGCTACAGAATTGCCATCCATTACCCTCCAAGGGTATTAATCACCGCATCTCACGGTCGATTAATTCCATCCCACCACAATACTTCAATTATACTAATCCATAAAAGATGTTTAAAATAAAAAAATAAATAAATTTACTATAGCATTTTAATTTATCTCTACATTCTTTTTAATAGTTCAACAACTATATATTTGATTGTTATTATTAATTAAGATCAAATATAATTAACTATCATGCATTCCATACTTCTTTAGTGACACGTTATGATAACATGGACAGTTTTGTAAATAGCTTTAGTTTCCGATATATATATAAATGATTATCATTTGGTTGAATCTATAGACAAGATAGAACATTTAGTATCCACTACTTTCTTAATTCATATGTCAAGAATAATGAATGAATACCCTGATTCTATAGACCAAACAACCAAATTTTATTTTTTGAGGGGCGATTGACCGAGTCCTTGACTTTTTATCCCTTTGAATTATCTTTATCCCTATCTTTTACGATACTTAAAATAAAAAAATATAAATACAAAGTATTTTTAATATATTTGTTCAAAATTAGATGTTATAATTGTTTAATGTATGTTTATAAGCACTGAATTTAATACTGACTGTAAATTAGATCATTGCAAAGTGATAATTGAAACAGATATGTTCGAATAATAGATAGATAAAAATTATTGTTTTATTTATTTGTTTAAATAATTTACCCACCTACCTGTTTTTGTTTGGAATATAATGGAAAATCAAATCAAATGACTTTAAACTCAAATTTTAACAGGAAACTAGATTGCAAAGGCAGGAACAGTAACAGTTCTCTCCAATGAACGAATAGTATCTTAGCATAGATAACTGCTTACTTCCTCGTAACATTAATACAGTATTCATACGCAGAAATAAAATTGTACATCGTGAGGCGAACTAGAAATGACAGAATTCACTTTTCTGTGAATGAATTGATGGCTCTACCAACAGTAGCCATTCTTTATTTAATAATAATACCAATAATAATTAAATAAGTTCAAAGAGACTGGAGAGTACTTAAATTAATAATAATAAAAAAAGCTTTTATGTAATGATGTGAATTATTAATTCTATTTGATGATTGGATGTAGAATCTGAATGTGATATTTTTCAAGAAAACTATCATCAACATATTTGACGGGGGAAAAGAAAACATTTACAATCCGCAAAGGTCAGCTATTGATTAGCGATCAGGTCAATAATAATATAGCTGTAAATAATACTCCATACTCTTTGCAATTAAGAATTAACATTTTCACCATAATTTATAATAATGTATGTAGGATAATAAAAAGTGTTCTTTTTCTATTTTAGTTTTTATAATCTAAGAATAGATTTTTCGAATAAATCAATAACTTTCTATTCTTATTTAAAGAATTAATAAATTTGTTTAATAAGTTCTGATGATTTGGAACTATAACAAGAAAATATTGTTTGAAGTCTACTAGAGATTTATTTGAAACATTATTCCGGAATAAAAGTCTTCCTACCATGAAGTGTTTTGTCTAGGAGTGAGAACAAAAAGACAAAAAAATTGACTTGAGTATACCTCTCAGACAAATGAGAAGGCTATTTCAGATAGTATAAGACAACTGCTAAGTTGATCTATTCCTACCATTCAATACTATAATAATAATAACAATAATATAGAATTTGTACTAATATTGCTCAACATATTAGTATATAAAATAATATAGAATAACATATATAAGATAATATTTTATTTTCGATGTTATATTATTTTATTTAACACCACTATTTTTTCACAATAATAACTTGTATATATAAAAATATATAGCTTAATTGCAAGCATCCCAAATAACTCTCATTACAGATAAAGGGGAATATGAAAAGCACTTGTGCTTCACCCATCCTGTCAGTAACGTCAATGGTCAATGCAAGCTAAAAATTAAAAAAAAAAAAATGCTAGGAGTGTCCCATAGCATATTGCCGAAGCCTGAATAAATCTATTATATTGAACCAAATGTTATTTATCGAAAGTTATTTCTAATAAGAAATCAATATTTTTATATATGTGCACTTTATTTAGGCAATAATTGGACAGTTTTTTTCTGCCAATTTTTTAAAAGGGAAAAAACATTTTATTCAGAATAATTTTTATTAAACTGTTTAAATTCCTTACCTTTGTTTGTTGTTTTATGAGGAAGTTTATTACAACTGTCATGGATTCTCAAAAAAGTCATATTAATATTTATATTTTCCGTGTTTGTTATTGCACATAAGTTAACAGTATTTAAATTAGGTTAAAGTATTCTTCTTCAGAACGTAGATATTCCAGTTTACAGGACAGCGATTTCTTCTAATGAAAGATGAAATTTTGATCATAGAAATCTATATGAAAATACGTATTCGAAACATGGTTAATATAGAATTCATTTCAACTTGTTTACACGAATGTCGTACAAGAGCAAACATTTACACATTGGCACCTTGTTATTTTTAGTAGTAGTAGTAATACGAGAGTAATAAAAGCAGTAATTCTTGTAATAATAAAAGTTATGCATAATGTTGCATTATATTTACTTTGAATAATATTCTGATGTAATACGGTTATCAACTAATTTTTGGATCATCATTTCACAGATATGATATAATCAATTACTCCTTTTTTATCGTCCATATGTGTATTGTTGACATAATTACCGTATAATTGATCTAATTGCTGTAAAGCTAATTATCTCGTAATTTTAATTAATGCAGTTACACCGATGAGTCTTCATTCCAGGAAATATTTGTAATAATAATAATATATTTGATGATTTTTTTTTAATTCCATAAAAACTCTATTCTTAAAGCGTTTTAGTACTATCCATCATTATACTATACCTGTCAAAGATTTCCACAATATGAACGAAGCTATAGCGAAGATTATAATTAAGAATGCAGACATTTGCTTTAATGTTGTTTATCGTTCTTCCGTAAAAAAGAAAAAAAAAACCTTGTTATGTGTGGAGAAGAGGGGAAAGTTGTACATGGGTGTTTATGTTAACCCAAATGTAGTAGCTTCGTCATAGTGAATAAAAAAAAATGTGGAAATAAAAGAAAACATTGTTTTTTTTTGTGTCTGTATGATTTTATTTAGACATAGTGATAAACGGAATGACAAAGAAAATAAAAACATTACACGCAAATCATTGTATTTTTAGTTAACATATAGGATTACTATATTAGACTTCAGGAGAATAATAGCATCACGAAGCAGAGTGGCGCAGTGGAAGCGTGCTGGGCCCATAACCCAGAGGTCCGTGGATCGAAACCACGCTCTGCTAAAGATTTCTTTTTTAATTTTTCTCCATTTAACTTATTTATTTGTTATCGTCATTCAATGAAATTATGTGTCAATGCAAGAATAAATTTTGATACAGAATACAAAGGGACAAATTAAAAAATTTAATTAACGTTAAATTAGAATTTACGATAAAATATATTTACTTAATTATACAGCATTTGTGGCTTTATTTATTGTCAGTATTTGATTAAGCATTCATCTTCATCCCTGATTTTCGAAGAAGTATAAATAGATTTTTAGAAGTTTTTCGTCTTTTATAACTGTAGGAAATAATTTTTATTTTCTCCATACCGTAATATGCAAAAATCCTCGATCCCAGATGGCAGCACAGGACAATGCAAATAATACATGCTAGTAATACTACTGACCGGATCTAAGGATTTTGATTACGCCTGCAGACTGTCTGCAAGCCTTCACCATGTAAAAAAAAAAAAAAAAAAAAAAAAAAAACACGTCAAATAGGAAACAAAAGAAATAATAAAACGAGATGAAATGACTTGAGACCACCCACAGCTAGAAGATTGACACACCGAGGAAGTGACCTGCTGACGCATGTCGATGACATTATTCATTCAATAGGGGAGAACACACAGAAAAGAGGAAGTAAACAGTCCTGTGAATAGCTGCAGTCATTACTACAATAACATGTTTTGAAAGAATCAGTGATATGCAAGTTCTCACTGAGAGTAATCCGAAAGAAGAGGATGAGCCTAAGATTACAGAGCACTCTAGTGAGATGAATACGAAATGACATCAACTACACAAAAGGAATTTCGTGTTCAGACATTTATTACCTGTGGAAAAGCTGCTCTCAGGATGGAAAAAAATCACAGTTCCTGAATTTCAAAGGGACCGAAAAACCTTACGTGTTTATTTCAGTTTATTGGCTATTGACCTATGACATCGTCCCATTCGCAAGGCAGGAACTCGGAAGATAATTTTAGCTGTAATGACTACCGGCAAATGCGGGTCCTCCCATCCTGTGTATGCCATTGGGGTGTGTTCAAGATCTCTTCATGTATGGGAGCGAACCACAGTTTGACCTTTGAGGTACCGCACGTAAAAAAATAAATAAATAAAATAAAATAAATATAATAAAAATAAATAAATTGTATTAAAAACCTAGTAGCTATTGGGAGAACAGAATACGATATGCGATAACTTAATCATCAATAATTATATGAAATCATTTCATATTTAGATAAAATTTAATGGCATTTTGAAGAATCAGGAGGATAAGGTCACAGGGGTTAAAGTCTTTACTGATTACTAATGATTTCCTCGATGGTGTAAACAAATTTGTAGGTGGTTTCCTCATCCGGGAAGTGATGCAGTAAAAAAAAAAAGCGAAAATAGACTTGGAGTGCAGGAAATGATGAAAGTTGGTCCGAATATATTTAACAATACTAATTATTACCATAAAAGATGTGACAAATAATATGGTCTGTTTAGTCTGCTCTAATAATATTTTTTTTTTAAATAAAGCAAGTAAATTTAAAACGTATTAAAATAAATATTTGTAACTATTTATTATTTTAATATTTGTCTATTTTGTTTTGTTTTCTTTATTTTAAGTTTTCATTCTATAAAATCTTCTTATCCACCACTTTATATATATATATATATTTATAATATTTATAATACTCCCACTATATATATATATATAGTCCTTATAAGGACTGGCTTAAAGGGGCGAAGCAAGAATGCTTTTCATATTCCCCGTTATCTGTAGAGGACAGTGTAGGGATAAGGTGTTATTGAGCAATTAAAGCTCTGGTCATGGCAGGAGGGTAACAGCAATAGCCGAGCCTCAGTTAGAACTTCATTGGCTACAGCATTGCCATCCATTACCCTCCAAGAGTATTGGATTGAATGAATCAATCACCGCATCTCACGGTCGATTGATTCGAAAATCACTATATATATATATATACATATATATATATATATATATATATAATTCAAAGTGGTGGATAAGAAGATTTCATAGAATGAAAACTTAAAAATAAAGAAAACAAAATAAAATAGACAAATATTAAAATAATAAACAGTTACAAATATATATATATATATATATATATATATATATATATATATATATATATATATATATATATATATATATATATATATATATATATACATATTACCATTTTTTCTCTTATTTCTCTCTTAAGTAATACTCCCACTATATATATATATATATATATATATATATATATATATATATATATATAATATATCCCACTATGGGAGTATTACTTAAGAGAGAAAATAGTAATATGTGTGGAGTGGAGTAGAGCGCCCTCCCACGATGGACATTTATTTATATGTTTACATTTAGTTATGTATTGCTAATATGTTTATATGTTTATATTTAGTTATGTGTTGCTAATATGTTTATATGTTTACATGTAGTTATGTATTGATAATATGTTTATGTATTGATAATATGTTTATATGTTTATATTTAGTTATATATTGCTAATATGTTTATATGTTTACATTTATTTAGTTATGTATTGCTAATATGTTTATATGTTTACATTTAGTAATGTATTGCTAATATACTGTATGTAGTAATTAAAATATGTTTATATGTTAAAGTTAGTTATGTATTGCTAATATACTGTATATAGTAATTCATATACATATATCATGTGTGGTAATTAATATACATATATAGTAATAATAATATAATAATAATTTTTGAAAATTTCTTTATTTATATGTTTACATTTAGGTTATGTAATTTACGCTAATATACTGTATAATAATTAATATATACGGATATTTTTTAAAAGTATTAAAATAAATATATGTAAATAAAAAGAAAAATATGTCTGGTTTGCAAATAAAAAAAATGTTAAAGACGTAAAATTGAATACTCAAATAAAAAAAGTTCTTTTAATAGGAAATATTTTTTTTTATTTTCACAATAAAAAAATGAATAAATTATTTTAATGGCTATTGTGAAGATTATTGCTGCTTTTTTTTTTTCAAAGTTAAAACTTGCTTTGAATTTAAAATGCAATAAAGCCCCAGCAAACAGTTGTTTTGAAGCCAGTTATCTATAGAAGTTATACATTTTAAGAACAGCAAGCGGTAATCTTAAGACTGAGTCTGCGCACTTGAGTTATGCTGGAAAAGTAGAAATTCATGTTAGATATTTCATCTAAATAATTAATATTTTTATAATGATAGAAAATGTGTTTTATTTAATTTATAATATTTAAGTACGTTTATTTTAACTTTACCAAAAAACTAATTAAATGGAATTTTTTCAAAGGCGCTGGAGAATCATAAAATATTACTATAATCTCAAATTGATTTTATTCAAGTTCAGTTAAAAACATTTCTAATGAAGAATGGGTTCAGAAACTAAATTAATGATTCAGCTTACCACATGTGGCAGCCAATATATACAACACCACGTTTTCTGCATATCTTCTCGGCTACATTCACACAGCAATGCGATGAAGGCATAACACTGCCAGAATCAACGGCTATTTTTCAGTCTCCTGTAGTAAATAATGACACGACAAAAAAAAAAAAAAAATCTTTAAGTCAATTATTGTGCAGTTAAAATACGATCGTGTTGTCTGAACCCAGGCGTGCATAATAATCAGAACAAGTATCAGAGAAGATCGGATGGTTGTTGTTGGGGGGGGGGGGGGGGGAAGACCGTCATTTCTTCGGGAACGGACTAAGGGTTTAGGGCTTGTTTCCTGACATGAACGGCTTACTTTAAAGAGGCAATAATTATAAGGCGGCATTATACTGAAGTTCCCCCCCCCTCTCCAGGCTTGTACACTGGCAGTGTAATAACCTAGAGTCGTGATGGTAATCACCCACAGTGCCGCCTGGTGGCGAACGGCTGTCTTAACTAGCTGGAATGGTAACACTTAGAACGAACCAGGAAGCGTTCCTCACATGCAAAATCTTTCTTCCCCCCACCCCGTTGTCTAGTTCCAAAGGTCACAATACTCAATGCATCATCTTGAAAAGTATAAGGTGGGGCTAGTACACCGTTAAAAAACCAGTTCGTGAGGCCATACGTTTCGGAAAAATTGGCTAATCTGGTAGAAATCACAGTGTTACATTTGCTTGAAGCGGTCACAGTAATTCCGATGGCTTCAAAAAGAATCACTTTATATATATAACAAGTGCTAAGCCTAACTAGGATTTACTTAGGGTTAGGAGAGAACGATTTTATCAATTTGTTCTGAACAGCTTTTATGGGTGATTTTATATGTGATTTTTAATAATATTGTGGCTGTTAAATGTCTAATACCCGGAGATTCAATTAATGCTATCGTTTTTTCCAAAAGAATAAACTGTGTCAGTTAATAAAACATAAACCCGATGAGGGCGCCACCATTGTATTGTTGGCAACTGACCTGATTAAACACAGGTTAATGATCCAGTTGACTGTTCGATTTGTAATATGTACTGTGGAGATTCATCTAAGTGCAATGAAATATTATGATTAATATTATAGTATGGTATGCTTACTAATATTGTTATTTAAGTTTGTTTTTAGATATTAACGAAATCTATTTCTTTTTCAGCTTCTGTTTTACTTGCTTTTTCTGATCTCTGGACTTCCACGTCCACATGGAAGAAGTTACGACAACGTGCAGCCTCTAAAACCTCCTCCAATTAAATACGTCGGTCCGGTGGTGTTTTCAGGACTTCCTCCTCCAGTTGTGTATTTTCCTACTTTACCAAACAATCCAAAAGCTTTACAAAACGCAGTGCCTTCTCCATCTCCGAGCCAACCGATAGAATATATTCCTTTTCCGTACCAGGACTTACCCATTCTCGTATACCAATCGAAGGAACACCCTCCGATCCACGTAGTCGACAGTCCTCCGAAGTACAAGAAAGATGGTCGCTATAGCAACCATCATGGAGGACAGAGAGGGAGTTCGTCTAATTCTGATGAGGTGAAAACATCGTATGTGAGGGGACAGAAGCAGTTTTCCGGCAAGTATGGAGACGGAGGGGACAACAATTACAGCGTGGGACAGAACGACGCACCTCCGTATAGAAATTACTACGGCCTCTATCCGCAGAGAACGGAAAATTATAAACAGACGGAGGGATACAAGAGAGTAATAAACCCCGAGTATCAGCAAGAATCTTCGGAGTACGAGGATGGAGACTACGGACGAGATTACGGAGAAGCGGCAACGATCTTTGTCGCCCCATCACGCTACACGCAAAGTTCCGAGTCCTACAGGTACATTCGTGGTCCGGAAGACGGTTTCCAAAATGGAGATTACGACGATGAATCCGAGGAATATTCGGATGAACCTGGAAGTTTTGCCGACTCATCGGAGGAATATGAAATGTCCTCAATTCCTTACCGACAAGGTAACTACAGACCAAGTTATCGACGACCCAATGATGCTGGAGCGTCTCCTGGAACTTTTGGATTAAATGCTGCCTACACTGGAAGGGCTGGATATCGTCGTCCCGTGTACGGACAACAAAAACCTAATTATGGATCACCAAGCGAGAAATATGTGACTCAGTCAACAGCTTATCCTTACAATAAGGGTTTTCCTCGTCCTCCACCAGGTGGCTACGGAAAACATAAATCTCGACCAGAGCATGCTCAGCCACCTCAACAATCTACGTATTTTCCATCAAAGATCAACAAAGGTGGTGACCTCCCAGTTTCGGCAGCTCCTGGGGGTCGCTATCAAAGCGCAAAAAACTATAGGGGTATTGCATCTCCTCCGCATATTGTATACACGGGTCATCCTCCCATCCACGTCTTCCAACATCCCATTGTTGTGAAAGAAACTGTCCACGTTCCCCGTAAGAGACAACTCCCCAAAGACGATAAAAAGATTGCTATTGGTGGAGGTTATTCTGGGTCGTCCTCCAATTATAAAGTGAACTCAGTGACATACGGTGGCTCGCCGGGAACTTACGATGAACCAAACTTTTCTGACGCTGACGAACAGTATGTATCCGATGCTTCTGCAGTAATGGGAGAAAAAGTAGTAGGAGGGGGTTATGGGGTGTCGTCAGTCACGTATGCACATCCAGAAGGTCCGGTCTTTAACGGAGGAAAAGGCTCTCCTCCTATCTTCACCAGCAATCTATACGGAAGCGAAAGTGAAGACGAGTACGAAACCGGAGTGTTGGTGTATTCTTCAGACGGTTATGGAAGACCAGAAGGAGATTATGTCCGAGGGAGCAACAACGTTGCAATGGGGGGGAACGTCCCCAACGCTAATAACGGCGCAGGAGGCCATCAAGGAGGTTATCGAGGATTTTTTCAAAAACTGGCTTCTATAGGAAGTGGTTTTGTACACAGGGGTGTATATGGAGTTAATGGACCACAAGGTCATTCTACGTCTGGTTACAGACCACTCGGTTACGCCGAACAGTCCAGCGATACAGTCAACCAACATTCCTACACGAATAGCGAAGAGTATCCTCAGGCTACCTACAAGGTACCACCTACAAGGTCGACGGCTGCACCTCATCACCACAAGCCTCCTATTATTATTTATAAGGGATCTCAACCCCCAGTTCATATATACAGTCCGCGAGCATCGGAGAAGTCAGACACTCATTACACTCCTCCCATGTCGGCGCAATCGTACGGAGAAAAATTCATTCAACGTAAGACAATTTCATACGATCTTGAACCCTCGTCGGCCTTCCATCCTCCGGTGCCCGTGAAACCGACCTACGGAGACCTTTTAAGGATTCAGGATGGCTACGTTGCAATAGCAGCGAATCCAGTATCTGAAAGTCCAGGAGATCCGAACAGTTACGATTCCGCAACAGAATTTCACTCTTACGAACCGCCCGATAGACAGCAACAACAACAACATGCAAATTACCCCAAAGAGTCCCCTCGAGCTACGTGGGTTCCTATTAATTTCCCTTATGCTGAAGCCGAAAGTGTTAGTGAAGTCAGTGTCCATCATCCTGAATCTGAAGAGGAAAATAAATTTATCAACGAATCTTCTTCTATCGATCGCTCGGAGGCCTCTGAACCCACGAAACCAAATCATGAAGTAGCATCGGACCTACCTCATCATGAACGAGAGAGGACGGAAGAAAAGGAAACCCAATCCTAAAAACAAAACAAAAAAAAAAAAAAATCAAAAACGGACCTCATCAGTTTTTTTTTAACCATCAGTACTTTGATATAAAACTATACTCAGTTTTTAATATAAATCTTTTAATATAAAATATAAAGAAAATAAATCACTAGATACACCAATCGTATGACATCAAAAAGAAAAAAGGAAGAGAGAGAGAAAAATATAATCAATAAAATGTTGAGAGGGGAAGAGGCTTCAATTTGGAGTCCATCATTATTTCAGAGCCAAATAACTGAATTCGAAACTTAAAAGTTTCAACATTGACCAGAGAGCTCATGAGAATACAACTTTTGGCTTCCGAGGTGCCTTATTATTGCAAGCCTTAAAAGGCACAAACACTGCCTGGAATCCTCATATTCGCCTGTTATTGATGCTTTGGTTAAAGTTTCACTGATCTGACAACATTTTCGAACCATTTAAGACTATGCAGATATTTTAAGAGGAGCAAAATGCGTTCATTTCAATAAAAGAATGTAAATAAACTTTCGTTCTTGCGTAAATTATAATGGTAGGAAGAACATAGATGATATCAGAAAACTAATAGTTCAAAGCAGCTTAAAATTTGCCAATGAACTCAGGAAGAGTTCGTGTCTTTAAAGTAGTGCAATACCAAAACAATGCGAAAAAAGGTTATATTCTAATAAACCCTTTCGTTTATTTTGAATTTTAAAATTTCAAATTCAGTTATTTGGCTATGAAATAATGATGGATTTATAATCTCCTCTATTTGTATAAAATAATTAAATGTATTTTTTAAAGAATATTTTACATCACTTTCTCGTAATTCACGTTATTTCAGTCTATCCCAACTAAATACTTTTATTCAGTATTTTGTGCGTTTACCATTATTCGCTAGTTCGAATATTTTTAATATTTGTTGTATTCGCATAATTACATTCATAAAATTTTTATTTTACTTTCTCTGTTTTAAATGTATAAATCGAACTTTTTATTTTATTTACCTCATGTTCGTCAACTCGTGTATCAATACAATGCTTTCCATTTTGTGAACAGTTCGGGCATGCGCTTTAAAACTGAGTATTACGTCACAGTTGCATATTTCCGGTGTATTTGTCATTTGCATTGGTTAAGTGTAAACATTGTCTGCAGAGCACACGTTGCTAAAGTAATAAATAAATGGTGATTTTTTATTACGTATAATTTAATTTCCAGCTGGCTGACGAGATATTAATTCTTTTTATTATTATTTTATTTATATTATTTTATTTTATAAAAGTAAAACGAAACATAAAAGTCTAAAATTTCAGGAATTTTATTTCTATTTTTATACACGAAAAATGTTTTATATATGTATGACTATCAAATGTATTATAATCTAATATTAGGTTTATTTTATTTTTAAATGTTTAAGTATTATGTGATAAACCCACCTTATACTGCTATCTTTGTTTTGTTGTTGAAGTTATTGTAGTAATTTATTTGCTTAAATAAACATCATTTATTCTGATATTAGTCTTGATTTTGTAATGAAATTAATAAATAAACGTACAAGAATGAAGAGTGTAAAAGAGGTGCGTTGACAATCACTAAAATACTGATCGTTTTATGAATAATATATTTATTGACTTTTAAATTATATATATATATATATATGTATGTTTTTTTTTTTTTTTGAAGGAAGAATAATGTTTGTAAGACTTTTAATAGAAATTAGTCTATAAGTAGAAAGCACAGCTGGTTATCGGTAATCTTTTATCCCAGAGTGGGCAGGTAGTTTCTTCTGTTCTCGATATTCATAGAATGAAGAGGTTTAATAAAATCTAATAATGTTTCTTATTGGGTCATTTTGTATGTGCCACGTGTTACACGTAGCGAAATTCTCAGAGCACTCATCTAGGCCTAATTAACTGCACACAGAGAACCGAACATGTGTGGTTCAGAGAACAACACGAAAAGCTGTGGTGATAACGGCATCAGTCTATTAAGTGCATAAATCATTGATATCCGAGTGGATTAGGCAGGTTGCGGACTATAATATCTCTAGATCACATCACAATCAGTACTCGACTCGATACATTCTGTTGACAGAATTGAGACGGTATACACTAACATGCCAGGACCAGTTTCTGAGAAAAAGTTCATTAAATTCAGTATTGAGAACATTTTAGGCCTTCCTCGATCTTCTACCTCTTCTTCAGAAGTAACCGAAGAGCTCGGGAATGCTCGGTCAAAAGGAAGCAATTTACGGAACGAAGGTCAACCAGTAACGCCCCGCAAACGAAAGGGTAAGATTTTAGTTTATTTGAGATATGTTTCATAAACCACAGTCAAAGAAAAACGCTATGTGTGGAGAGGTCTGGGAGAACAGCGTAGCAGCTATAAATCAGGTCAGAAAAACAGTCAAAGTAAAAACACAATAATCGCAAACTAACTGGTTTAAGATTCAACAATCAAGACGAAGTTTCAATTGCGCATGCGTAATTCATTCCCCATCTTTTTAAAGGTTATGATGTTAAAAGATTCATGTTTTCACATTATAAAATAAGTATTTAGACATTAATCATTTTATTTCCTTAGTTCAGGAGTATTTTAAAGGTTCATTAGGCTTTTTAGTCAGAAAAAAAAGAAAAAAATTAGATTTTTTTTTTACATTTTTAAAATACTACAAACTTCGTATTTTTCATCAATACAAAGCATCAATTAACATTTTAAAACGTTAATTGATGCTTTAAAATTGTTTTTATATAAATTTTAAAGTGAATAAATTCGAATATTTGATATAACTTTCTTAAATATATTATCACAGACGATTTGCAATTAAAAAAGTAAGTTTTTATATTTTAATACTTTATTATTATAAATGGCAATGGATGAAAAACTAATCGCAAGAAGAGTCATTAAATTTATTTATATAAATTCCGTAGTAAATCAGAATCGTTTATCATGCATTGGGAAAAGCCTTTTCACTTCGGTTATACCCAATTCCATCATGAAAGTTATTTTTGATGATTTATTTTGCCTAACATCTGAAAACAATAACAGAACTGCTTCTTTTCATATAAATATAAATAAATAAATATAAATAAAACTACAGATCATATTATATATACTAGGGGCCTCCCCTCCTCTGACGCCTACGGCGCCCAACCCCCCCCCCCCCCGTGTTTCGGACTGGTAGGCCGGTTCTCCTTGAATTCCGATGACTCCAATTTTTAAGACTCAACACTCAGGGTTAGCCCCTGAGTTTCAAGCGTTTCAAATAACTTGACAAAAACGTCGCAAAAAAAAAAAAAAAAAAACGTTACAAAAAAACGAAAAACGTTACAGCCGTTTCAAGCCGACGTCATATCCGTTGCCAATTTCAGCTTATCATTTTATAGTATAGAGTAGATTACATAACTACAGTTGTATTGAATTTATATATTTTGGGAGTTCATCTCCTCATCATCGGCCTTTCGAGTATAAAAGAGTGCTGAGGGTCAGCAAGCAGTGGAAGAGGAAGAAAACGAAAGGTTGAGCGTGATACCAGGAGGTATTAAAGAGACCTCAGTCGACCTGTTTAGCTATGTAACCGAGAAGTTGTGGCTAAACGATCCGTAGACGTCATCTCTTCACACCTGTCCTCAAAAAAAAAACACCTTAATTTGACCAAGTAAATGAACCTTAAAAAAAAAAAAAAAAGAACCGGAAAAATAATCTGGAATGCGAACTGTGATGATCATTGAAAGAGTCAAGTGGACTGAGAATTGGGGGGAAGAACCTGGCCCGAGTGATTCAGCTCACAGAGAGCTGCACCGCCTCGATGTAAGCCTTCGCAGCTTAACCCCTTCCTGTTTGTGGACTATAATAACTGTGAATTTTGCTAGAGAAATAGGCATTAATTTGCCCCTGTGTCAGGAAACATATGATGGGTGGTTTGCACCTTTATTGATGAATCTGTTATCCCCCAGGATAGTGTTTCTTCAGAGGGTCCGTGGCAATTTTCGGCTGTACATCATTAACGCGTGGAATAAAATTTAATGTATCCGTGTAGTTCGAGATCGTAAAAAGTTCCTATTGTATCACCGAATAAGGTACAGAGACATCTGCAGGCTGTGCAATATGTTTCTCAACAAATTAGAGACAACTGGGATAAAAAGCACTAACTAATGAATCGCATGACCCCTCCCACATAAAATGCTGTATAGTAGACAATCAAAACCATATGGTGCACCGGCAACATATGGTTTTGTTTGAGTGAACGTGTTAAAACCAAGAAATATATAGTGAATGTGTTTCAGATGTTATGGAATTCGGTTGAAGAGAATTAGCATTTCAACTGAACTGTCGGCTTGTCTTTGTCAATTAGTAGCGCGATCTTTTGTTAATACCGCACCAATCATGTGAACGTCTTCATAGCTGCTTTATCTCTACTGGCATGCCATTGCTGTCTGTTTCGAGTTCTGCTTTCACCAGCCATTTGTTGAAGGACTGTTCGTTAAATACGGTAATTTTTTTTAGCTTTCAAATTCTTAAGTATGAATCACTGGTTAAAGACTGGATTTTTAAAATGCGCAAAAGAGAGGAACATAGTAGATACAAGTAGCTGTCAGCAATAAGAAAATGTTGATATTGTATCTGGATCAAGTGAAATTGATAAGTGTGTGTCGTCTGACATCTCTAAAGAACCAACTAGGAAGAAGATGAGAAAACTTCGTAAGTACGATATAAATTACTTGAAATGTGGATTTTCATGGACGGGAAATGAAGAGGAACCTATTCCATTATGTGTAATTTGCGGTGAAACTAAAAAATGAAAGCATGAAACCATGTAATTTAAATCGCCATTTTGAATCGAAACATAATGAACGCAAGGACAAACCTGTCGAAGTTTTTCAAAATAAACTAAAAAATTTAAAAGAATCTCAAAAAGTGATGTCGATCGTGTCAGGAGGTGAAAAAATTAAAGCTTTAGAAGCTTCAAATCGTGTGTCGCTATTAATAGCAAAAAGTGGTGCATCGGAAACAATTGGTGAAACTTTGGTCAAGCCTGCAGCAAAAATAATAGCGGAAATTATGATCGGAGATAATGCAAAAAGATCTTTTCATCGGATTTGCCTTTCAAATAGTACCGTTCATCGAAGAATTACTGAAATGGCTAAAAATATAAAACAAACATTGTTATTCGATATACGTAAGAGTCGTTATTATGTGTTGCAGGTAGATGAATCCACCGACATTATAAATTTTGCAAATCTTCTAGTGTTCGTTAGGTACGAAAAAATCAAAACATTCATGACGACCTTTTATATTGCAAACCCTTGCCAGAATATACAAGAGGAGAAGAAATATTCAACAGTATAAATACCTTTATGCATGAAAACAAGCTTGATTGGAAAAGTTGTGATGAAAAAAGCACGGACGGAGCGAAATCCATTGTTGTATCTAAAAAAGGGCTTGTTTCAAGGATTCAAGCTGTTGCATCAGATGCAAAGTCGACACACTGCTGCATACACAGGGAGGCTTTGGGTATACATATGATGCCTACAGATCTAAGAAAAGTTCTTGATGAAGCTGTAAAAATCATAAATTATATTAAATGCGTCCTCTAAAAGCCGGACTTTTCTCTCAACTTTGCAAAGAAATGGGAAGCAACTATACACAACTTCTTTTCCATACCGATGTTCGTTGGCTTTCTCGTGTTAAAGTCCATATTCGATTATTTGAACTTCGGAATGAACTACAAGTTTTTTTTGATGAAAATTTTGAATTGAAAAAACATTTATATAATTGGAAATGGCTCAGTCAATTAGCATACCGTGCAGATATATTTACTGTATTAAATAGTCTTAATTTATCTTTACAAGGCAAGGAAATTTCTATATTTCATGTCCAAGATAAAGTGAACGCCACGTTGGCAAAAATGAAGTTATGGCAAAAGCGGGTTGGTAATGGAGAATTTGACCCGTTTCCATCGCTTCATGAATTCTTCGCAAGTTCAAATGAAATATTCAAATAAAATTACTATCATGCAGCTTTTAAAAAGTTTACAAATTGAATCTAGAAAAGTATTTCCCTGAATTGGACATTAATATTGAGTGGATAAGATACCCTTTCAATAAAAACAAATTTATGCCAAAGGGTCTGTCGTCAATAGAAGAACAACAACTTTTAGAACTAGCTTCTGATGGTTTCCTAAAAAATAAATACAGCGAGAATACGTTATCATCATTTTGGCTACAAATACAGAATGAATTTCCTGAATTAACAGATAAAGCTTTAAGGTTCATTTTTCTATTTCCAAGTTCATATCTGTACGAAGTTGGATTTTCGGCCATTGTAGATATTAAGACGAAGAAGAGGAATCGCATTATAGATGTCGAACCGCATCTGAGATTGAAATTAACAACTATAGAGCCAAATATTGCTGAAATTTTATCTCACCATAAGCAATTTCACTCCTCTCATTGATAAATTATTTCAAGTAAGTTAAAATTTATAGTATCTTTATAAAGTTTGTTCTATTAAAATAAATCATATTTTTTGTTTACATGTACATCTAAATTCCAATAAAATAGACATTTACAACGAAATATATTTTATTTATTTATTATTATTATTATTTTGATAAAGGGGTACTTGGTAATAATGAACATTTAAGAAGGGGTACGCGGATTTCTGAAGTTTGAGAAACATTGCCTAGGTGATATCTCTCTTGTGCTAAAAATTTTGGCAGATAAATATAGAGTCCACTTAGGACTTTCGCGTAAATTATATTTGGATCCCGTATTTTGGATTTTTTCCTCACTTTCCAGATATGATACTTGATCACATTTAGAAGAAAAAGATGGTGAATCTGGGTTTTCCTGACAGGTGGTGGTGGTGGGAAATGTAAGTTTGCAACCTCCTCCAACGTTAGCATTGGGATTCCCAGTACAGCGCTTAAATTCGCTGTGCTGGGGGGGGGGGACAAGAGTAAAAGAAATGTCACACCGTTTCGATGTTCTGGCAAATGTCGCGCAGTCTTGATCTGTATCGGGACTTTACCCATTTCACCTGGAGACGCCTATAGGCAATCCGTCATGCTAGATCCCGGTGAAAGGGTTGTCCCCCCCCAGCTATTTTTGATATTGTTTAAACAGTATTTCCGTGTTTGTCCCCAGACTTGGAGTATCACATCTGGAAAGCTGAAAAAATTCCCAGTAAAAAGCTGGTGATTTGAATTTTTAAAGCAGCAAACCTCTTCCTAGACGTTAAAGTCAGAAGAGGGCTAGAAATTGAAACAGATCACTATTTAGTACAGGCAAAACTAAGATTTCCATCAAACTGGCTACAAAAAATACAAAAAGAAAAAAAATAAATAAATAAACAAACTAGAGAAACAAAATCTAATTACAAAGTACGATTACTAAATGATTCAAGTATAAGAAATTTATACCAACAGAGGATTAATAATTACTTAGCAAAAACACAAGAAAATGAACACATTGAGAAAGAATGGAATAATATGAAATAAATTATCGCATCAGCAGCATGTGAAAGTCTAGGAACACACAAAAAATATCATAAAAATAAAAAACTACATATATGGGACAATAAAATAAAAACAATAATTGAAAATAAAAAGCTGGCTTTTAAAAGATGGTTAAGTAGCAAAAAACAAGAAGATGAAATTGAATATAAAAAAGAGGAGCAATAGCCAAAAGAGAAACCAGAAAGAGACACAGAGAAAGCTGGGAAAAATTTGTATCATATCTAGAAAATGACATGTACAAAATAAGATCCAATGCGTATAAATTACTAAAACACGTGAATGCAGATAAAAACGGAACTGCAAATATAAATTGTGAAATTGATGTAAAAGAATTCTTTGATTACTTTACAGATCTTTGGACGGATAGTTCTGGCATCAAGAATAATTATACCAGAAGCTTACAAAATACCTTAAATGATATGATAGCAATGAAAGAATTAAAGGACAACCTAAACCTAAATAAAATAAAAAGTGGCAAATCAGCAGGAGAAGATGGGATAAACTCTGAACTGTATAAATTTGCTGTAAAAAATTTCATCAAAGATTACTAAAATTTTTAAATAAAATATATACAAATGGACAAATACCAATAGAATGGAATACAAGCGTAGTAATACCTATATTTAAAAAAGGGGATAAAACAAAACCTGTTAACTACAGAGGTATTAGTTTATTGAATACATGCTATAAAATATATACTAAAAATATACAGTGAAAAATATTATTAGAATGTCAAAATGGATTTAGAAAAGGACGCAGCTTTCTGTTTAAAACTACTTATAGAAAAAAGAAGAGAATTTAATTTGGAAACTCATCTTTTTGTTTATAGATTACGAAAAAGCATTTAACAATGTAAAAAAATATATACTGTTTGATATACCTAATATTTTACTACATGCAATATTGAATACACACACACACACACACACACACACATATATATATATATATATATATATATATAATGAAATGGGGGGAATCCCCGTGTGGTTGCTGGGATAAGAATAGCACCAATGTAGCTAATGCATGTCGTAAGAGGCGACTAAAATGGATACCCAGGGAGGGTAATGGATGGCAATGCTGTAGCCAATAAAGTTGTAACTGAGGCTCGGCTATTGTTGTTAACCTCCTGCCATGATCAGAGCTTTAATAGCTCAATAACACCTTATCCTTACACTGTCCTCTACAAACAGCGGGGAATATGAAAAGCAATCTTGCTTCGCCCCTTTAAGCCAGTCCTTATAAGGACTATATAATGAAATAAAAATAAAAATAAATGAAAAGTTGTCTGAAAAACAATCTATAAACCAAGGAGTAAGACAGGGATTCCCTCTGTCTCCAACACTTTTCAATATTTACATTAATGAAATATTAATACAGTGGAACACCTTAAACAATCCAAGTATAGAAATTTCCCGGAATAACAAAATAAATACATTATTATTTGCAGATGATCAGGTAATAATATCAGATAAGGAAGACAATTTACAAACAGCAATATATAATTTAAACATTATAGTAGAACAGTTTGGAATGAAAATTTCCATAGAAAAAAAAATTAAAGAATGGCATTTTGTGTACAAACTCCAGTTAGAAGAAAATAGTAATTAATAATAAAATAATAGAACAGATAAATACTTTCAGTTACCTTGGATGTGAAATATCATATGAAGGAGAAAGTCATAAAATTAAAAACTTCAAACTTTTTACAGATTATAGGCCTGATAAATAGAACACTCAACCCAAATAATAGTACAAAAAGAAACACGCTTGAAAATATACAATACTTTAGCAGTGCTCACATTATTATATGGCAGTGAAATTTGGGCAATAAACAAAGAATAAAAACAAGTGAAATGAGATTTATGAAAAGAACTGCAAAATACACATTATTAGATCAAAAAAGGAACGAAGACATTTTAAAAGAACTGAAAACAAAATCAATAGAAGAAAAACTAAACAATTATAAACAAAAATGGGTTGAACATGTAAACCGAATGGCCAACACCCGACATCCTAAACAAATACTAAAATATAAGCCAATTGGAAAGAGAAGGCAGGGTAGACCTTAAAAAAAAAGGATATCGGATGGATAATGAGAGCGGAACAGACCAATATGGTCTATACCCGTAATTAGTGTTATGATGATGAGTCAATTTCAAACGCGAGAGTTTTGACTCTGCACCGAAAAGACGCCATGATTTAGAAAAATAGAACTAGTAAAAAATAAAAAATAAAAAAAATAAAAATAAAAAAAAAATTCCGTGCTAACTAAAACGTACGGAAAGCAGGTGCAAGGTCCAAAATGGATGGATCAAAAAAGCCAAGTGTTCTCCGTCAGCAGAAATCTCCTACTAGAGGCGGAAGACTAACAGACGGGCACAAGGCAAGAAACAAAAAAACAGCTAAATTAGAATAGCGAGGGAATAAACATAAACAATTCTCACCAAAAACAGGCGTCTTGCATCGGAACTTCACCTCGAACTGGTCGCAGGAACAAATCTTATTTAAGTATCCTTTCTGTTATTCTAACTGAAGTTAGACGTCTTCCATGACCAGGGCATAGCTCTGCCAAAGCCAATGGAAGACATACTCATTGATAAAACGCAATTATTAAAGTTTCAGCCTAAGCTTCCACTTCTCAAATTACACGTTATACCTTTTGTTGCTTACCATTTTGTCTCTTTGAATTTCCGACTGGTCTGTTCCGTCATTTCCCACTCTGGCTATGCTTCAGCAGAGGGGATTTGTCGACTTGGCAGACCTGGGAATCCTGGTGAAACTACGGTCTGGAAGAGAGAAGACTGATAGGAAAGCGAAGGAAAAAAACTGGGCTTGAAGCGGGCGGGTGGGTGGATGGGTTTCTATTTAAACATTTATTGTTACAGAGGTAGAGACTCCTGCTGCGATGTAGGGTCCTAAAGTCATCCATACTCTAAATTATCTGCAAAGAGAAACTATTTGATATGTGATTAGAGTTTTTGTTTTAGTTGTGGTTGGATACGGGTTATATTGCGTGTCATGTGTTTGTGTATGAAAAGTTACATCTGAGTTTTCCTTCGTATATGTTCGCTAAGAATGGAGGTGTGCACCATTTTTTGGTGAATTCGTATTCTCCCATTAGAGTGAGGTTAGTGTGCATATACTTTCTTTCTTATTGAGCATTTTGCTGAAGCCAGTATGTCCAGCAAACCTAGCTGGTGGATTGAGTGGGATGTGGCATTTCTAATTTTCCATGTGATAACGGAGTTCTTTGATTGTGAAGAGGAACAGATACTACATTTTGATCTTAGCCAAAAGGCCAAGAAACATAAAAAGACACAAAGTCCAAAAGCCGATGGACCTTCAAGAAAAAAAAAGAACGCCAACAGTCCTTATAAGGACTGGCTTAAAGGGGCGAAGCAAGAATGCTTTTCATCTTCCCCGTTATCTGTAGAGGACAGTGTAGGAATAAGGTGTTATTGAGCTATTAAAGCTCTGATCATGGCAGGAGGGTCACCGCAATAGCCGAGCCTCAGTTAGAACCTCATTGGCTACAGCATTGCCATCCATTACCCTCCAAGGGTGCCAACAGTATTCTTATAGTTCTTATAAGAACTGGGCGATGGACTGAGTCCTTGACTCTTTATCCCGTCATCTGAATGAAGAAAATCTGTGTGGATGAAGTGTTATTGAGCTAAAAAGCTCTAGTCATGGCTGGGTAACGGCTATAGCCGAGCCTCAGTTAAAACTTCATTGGCTACAGCATTGCCATTTGTTACCCTGGAAGCCCTAAAAAGGACTTTTTTTTGCCAACAGTATTCAGTAAGACACTTAATAAAATAATAAATCAGAAGTAGATTTTTATATGGTGTATAATGCACTAGAATAACAAAAATTTGTTTTTGATTATTTATTTTTAAGAAAATAAAATGAAACTAGAATATAAAGCATTATATATATATATATATATTATTTATATTAAAATAAAATTATGCACAAAATAAAATTTATTTTTGTGCATAATTTAGCCCACACTTTATTTATTGGCAAAATTAGTCAAGAGGTTAAAAATAACTATCTGTACTTCGTAAATAACAATTTGAGATTTTTATTCAAAGACATGCAGTATAAAGAGAGAGATTTTTTAACACTTTATTATGTCTCAGATAAATTACATACATATCATATAAAATTTAATCAATAATAATCAATAATAAAACATTATCTTTTATATGTGACTAAAGAGTGGAGTCTAATTAACATCATTATATAATATGAATAATGTGCAATTGATGTAACAGCCTAATTCATATATTATTAGTAATAATAATACTACAATAATAATTTACTATTGTAGTTCACAGTCACACAAATAAATCTGATTACATGTTAAACTTTACACTTTACAAATACATGCTGTATATATATCCATATGCATTACATATAATTTTAACACTTTATTATGTCTCAGATAAATTACTTACATGCATATAATAATATATATGTATATATATATATATATATATATAATTTAATAATTAATTAATTGATTAATGATTTGATTAATTGAATTAATTAATTAGTTAATTATTAATATTAATTAAAGATAAATAATAATCTTGGATGGATGAGATGAGATGTATTTTCTCAGCTTTCATCCTCGAAGCTTATCTGAGGAATTATAATAATAATAATAATAATAATAATAATAATAATAAACTGAGAGCCTGAAAGACAAAGTAAAAATATTAAAATATAAAACGAATAATATTTATGATAAATTTTACATCGAACGGAACTATTTTTCGTTATCGAACTCCATTAGTGAGGCCAACAACAGTCAAGTTGTCTCCCTCAAAAGAAATTCAATAAACTATATCAGTTTTAACTCATAACCTTCAATTCTCCTCCAATTTACTGGCGAGGCCAAGTGCGTTCCTGAAAGACTTACCGAAAAGCCGCACCCAGCCATTGCTTTTTTTGTCTTCCATTCATAATATAAACGCTACAGAAGAGACAAGAACAGATACTACACTGTCTTTTTGATGGCTCGGTTCCGTCACTGCTCTACAAAGCCTGGTACGCCTGAAACAGCTCTTTCCAAAATGAGGTGCTAAAAAGAGAGTGAGAGACGTGTCCCCAAGACAGTTCTTGTGTAGATAAGAATGCCCTTTAGCCAGATATTCGAAGAAAATCCTTGCGTTCGCTCGTAGATCAGGCGGCTAATGGAAGTAGTCAAAAATTATCCAATATGTCTACTTTGGCAGTGACATCTTTCTGCGAGATGTTTTTATCAGTGTACAGATTTTTTTTTTGGTAATAGTCTGGGATGATTTTAGAGCGAAGTTCTTTACAGTTATGGGACCTACAAAGACAAAGAGGTAGCGAAAAAGATATTGCATAACATAAATGAAAACATTCTTAAAGTTCTTAAAAGAACTGGGTGATGGACTGAGTCCTTGATTCTTTATCCCGTCATCTGAATGAAGAAAATCTGTGTGGATGGGGCGTATTGAGCTAAAAGCTCCAGTCATGGCTGGGTAACGGGCAATAGCCGAGCCTCAGTTAAAACTTCATTGGCTACAGCATTGCCATTTGTTACCCTGGAAATTCTAAAAAAGGACTTTTTTTCCCCCATCGAAACCCTGATATATTCGTGGAAGCAGGGTTTCGATGGGGAAAAAAAAGATACGACTTTTAAATAATTAAAAAAGAGGAGTATTAAGAAATTAACTATTTATCGACTTTAATTTTTACAAATTAATTAGTGACGCTTCAATTTATTATTTTATCGATTATAAAATAAAATTTCATTTATTTTATAATCGATATATAATGTTATTGAATGTTTGGAACAGCAAACGGTTTTCTCTATTAAAAAAACTGTAATGTTCCCGACCAAACATTGCAAGGTTTGGGACGTAAAGGCACCATTTACTGACAATACAATAAGACTCCCATACTGTTAATCTGAGAGGGATCAGTGTGTTTTGCTAATACAGTAGTCTCCGCGTATCCGCGGGGTTACGTTCCAAGACACAACCGCGGAGAATTCTGAACCCTATGATAAAATTTATAAATTAGGCACATTAAGAGATTAACAACAATAACTAATAATAAAATAGAACAATTATAACAAGAAACTATAATAAAAGTTATCCGAATGTGAATGGAATTTTAGCAAACTCACCATATGTTTTTTTTTTTAATTATTTATTCATTATTTTATAAAGTGAAGAACTTTCATCTTTTTTCACTTAAAAGGAAGCACTTTACTCTTCGGCATATCCGAATTGCCAGCATCACTACTCTTGCGCTTTGGGGGGGGGGCCTTATTTTTCTTAATAACTTAACAATGACTTGAACGGAAGCACGGCGAGACTGCGACAGTCGATCTGATAACCGAAAAATGCTGAGATTAGCTCGCAATTCCTGATATTATTCCTCAGTTAAGGACTTCAAGAGTATGTAGCTTTCTCCACCTTTGCAAAGAGTTGCCTTGGTGTTGGACTATCTCTGGGATCACCCGAACTGTCTATTACTAAAAGAAAAGGCTTCTTTTCGGCGATGTAAAATTACATAGGCAAAGTGGATATTAAAGATCCAACATTATTTCAAAGCTGAATGTTGGTAGAAACTATCGTAAGTGGGAACTACGGTAGTACCTTTTGAATGCAACGAAAATGTGGACATGATTTTAAAAAAGGTTGATGACTCCTAGTTTATAATTCTGTCTATTTCACTTCCTTTTACCTGTGATAATGTTCCGATCCCTAGTTACGATTATTTTTCTCTTTTTGGTTTCACCTTATACTGGTGAAGGTGAAGGTGAAACCAAACTACATCATCAGCCTCCTTGATATTCACTTTCGTCTCAAACCAATACTTCTCTTCTACTCAACTCCTAACGCTTTATAAATCCCAAATTTTAGAATATTGCTTTCATTTGTGGTGGTGCACCGAAAACCTCTCTAAGAAATTTGATTGGGAATCTCTATAGATAAAGATAAACGCAGCTTTTTTTTTTTTTTTTTTTCAATCGTTACAGTTTTCGTTAGTTTAGTTAAAACTCATTAGTATGCTAATGAGTTCCCATTAGCATACTCCTTTCTCCTTGACCACTTACCCACAAACGGCACTGTGTCTTGTAATCTATTATAAATGAGATTGTCTTTGTGAAAAAATTACGTATTTTAGTATTATGATAATTAAATACTATGAATATGATTCATATTATAACAATTTATTCCTTTTCCAACAATAAATATCCTTATATTTCTCAACGGGGAGGATCATTATTATACAAAGTGCTATTTGCTACAAGGTATCCTCCCGCGATGAGTCTTTGGACTCCTTGGTGGTGTCTCGAATAATAATAATAATAATAATATTTTTTTGGTGCTTGGAGAAACTGACAGTAAAGTATACAATTGTATAGGCATTGAAACTGAATTTAGTTTATTTGAATATGACTCATGGCGCCATCTACTAGAGGTTAATGACACTAACCAATTAACAAAACTGTTACTCAGATTTCAAATACGATTGCAATCTGATGAATTAGTTGTTCTTATTACTTGAAATGTCCTTTTATTAACTATCGCTTTTGTTATCTTTTATAATATAGCCACATGTCGAAGTTATTTCAACTTCAACATTTGAGAGTTAAACATGTTTCACTATCCGACAGATTTTCATTGAGATAATTCATTTATTATTACTTAAAAGGATAATTAATTTAATAAAAAATAATAAATTAATATCTGCTGATCAATTAAAAGATGTAAGAAAATATACACTTTTCTACTCTGGGAAACCCATGACAATTTTTTATCATTATTTTTAGATTCCAATCAAAGAGGGCGCTTTTGCTTCTCTAACTGGCAAGTTAATGAGTTGGAAAAAATGTTTGCCATGACTCACTATCCTGATGTGTACTGCAGAGAGGTACTAGCAGCTCAGTTGCACATAGAGGAAACCAGAATCCAGGTAATTTTGCAATTTGTATTGGTAGGATAAACAGTACCAGCTATTTTTTCTCTATCGTTCTCTCTTCACAAGGAACTATACTTTTCCATTAGAAGTGATTCTTAACCGGAAGCAAGCATTCCCAAAAGGAACATATGATGTATGTGATTTCTGTGGATAAACTAACAGAAATAACATTAAAAATACCTTAACACACTACTGCATTCACGTAACGTAAATAAGTAAGCAATAGGATGTGATGAAATGGAAAGGGGGAGGAAGTTATATCCAAGTAACTTCATTTAATTTCGAAAGTTTCATGTTAATTAATATGACAAAGGCATTTAAAAATATATGTAAAAACAAAAAGTTCTTAAAAGAACTGGGCGATGGACTGAGCCCTTGACTCTTTATCCCGTCATCCGAATGAAGATAATCTGTGTGGATGGGATGTTATTGAGCTAAAAAGCTCTAGTCATGGCTGGGTAGCGGCAATAGCCGAGCCTCAGTTAAAACTTCATTGGCTACAACATTGCTATTTGTTACCCTGGAAGTCCTAAAAAGGACTTTTTTCAGTCAGGAACCATTCCTAAAAAGCTTATAGTCCTTATAAGGACTGGCTTAAAGGGGCGAATCAAGAATGCTTTTCATATTCCCCGTTATCTGTAGAGGACAGTGTAGGGATAAGGTGTTATTGAGCAATTAAAGCTCTGATCATGGCAGGAGGGTAACAGCAATAGCCGAACCTCAGTTAGAACTTCATTGGCTACAGCATTGCCATCCATTACCCTCCAAGGGTATTGGATTGAATGAATCAATCACCGCATCTCACGGTCGATTGATTCTAATCTTCAAATTTTTCTCTCAAAAGCTCATCTTCTTATAAGAACTGGGCGATGGACTGAGTCCTTGACTCTTTATCCCGTCATCTGAATGAAGAAAATCTGTGTGGATGGAGCGTTATTGAGCTAAAAAGCTCTAGTCATGGCTGGGTAACGGCAATAGCCGAGCCTCAGTTAAAACTTCATTGGCTACAGCATTGCCATTTGTTACCCTGGTAGTCCTAAAAAGAACTTTCTTTCTTTCTCTATCAAAAGTCCTTATACTTATAAGGAAGGACTGGCTTAAAGGGGCGAAGCAAGAATGCTTTTCATCTTCTCCGTTATCTGTAGAGGACAGTGTAGGGATACGGTGTTATTGAGTTATTAAAGCTCTGATCATGGCAGGAGGATAACAGCAATAGCCAAGCCTCAGTTAGAACTTCATTGGCTACGACAGCATTACCATCCATTACCCTCCAAGGGTAATGGATTAATCACAAAAGCCCTAGTCCTTATAAGGACTGGCTTAAAGGGGTGAAGCAAGAATGCTTTTTATATTCCCGTTATCTGTAGAGGACAGTGTAGGGATAAGATGTTATTGATCAATTAAATAAAGCTCTGATCATGGCAGGAGGGTAACAGCAATAGCCGAGCTTCAGTTAGAACTTCATTGGCTACAGCATTGCCATCCATTACCCTCCAAGGGTATTGGATTGAATGAATCAAATACCCTTGGAGGGTAATGGATGGCAATGCTGTAGCACGGTCGATTGTTCCACCCTGATCACAAAAGTTCTTATAGTTCTTATAAGAACTGGGCGATGGACTGAGTCCTTGACTCTTTATCCCGTCATCTGAATGAAGAAAATCTGTGTGGATGGAGTGTTATTGAGCTAAAAAGCTCTAGTCATGGCTGGGTAACGGCAATAGCCGAGCCTCAGTTAAAACTTCATTGGCTACAGCATTGCCATTTGTTACCCTGGAAGTCCTAAAAAGGACTTTTTTTTTCTGTCCGACTCACATTATCACAAAAGCACTTCAACTTCACTCTTTAATAGAAAACTTATTTCGTTTCATTAATGGTTTCTTTACAATAGTATAATTATTTAATAACTTTAAGAAACATGAAAAAAATTGTTTATATTATTAGTTAGAATAATTCCAATCCAGTATTTTTAAATAATATTTATTAAATAATACTTCATAAACTAAGAAATTTTAGGTCATATTCTTAAATTAATTAAACATTCTAAATTAGGATGTTAAAATTCCTTGAAACCATTTTGGTTACTTAAATATACTTTGTTTTTTGTTCTAATTCCAACCTATAATCCTTTGACTTTCCAGATATGGTTTCAGAACCGTCGCGCGAAGTGGCGTAGGTCAAAAAGGTTGTTCGACTGCAGTCCTGTCCCATCAGCCAACTTCAGTTCCTCTTGGAAGACGAAAATTCCAAATCCAGAAGAAGAATTCGTTTCTTTCTACAATTTTATTCCTTCTGGATTGCATTCCTCTTCCTTGCTGGGATGTTGGTGCACCTGCCAGGACTTAAAAAGAGATGAAAATCCTTCTTGGTGAGGGATCAACGTGATGTCGACTTTTGTGGGCAGATGAACCTCGTACTTATTGTAAAAGAAAACAATAACTTTAGACCAAAACAAAATCACAATAAACGAGAATTTATGCCAAATAAATTAATTAAAAAACCGAAATTGAAGAAATAAATGTCAAACAAATTACGCTGTGGAAACAAAATAAATATCAGAATATCCACCGAGGTTTTTAGCTTGTTTGTGTTATGTATACAAGTCATGTGACATGGACAAATAGCATAATGTCAGAGACTAGGGATTTCCAAGCACCCCTCTACTTCGAACTGGCGCATATTTAGGCGTGATGGCTAGAAGTCATTCAGCCTGCTATCTACACTATCTACCAATAGTTGTCTCGAAACTCTTTCGCAATTTACAATCGATACCAGCAGGCGAACCCAAATATCGGGTATGTCCACCTTTGGATTTGATCACCACCTGCACCCTTCCAGGGAGGCTTCCACAAATGTGGTGCAGACATCAGCTGGAATTTGTCTCCATTCCTCCATGAAATCAGCACTGAGTTCAGCGACAGATCGAGGACATGCTGTTTTGAACCGCAATCTCCGCTGCAATTCGTCTCACAGGTATTGGATGGCATTGAGGTCAGGGCTCTGCGCGGTCCAGGGCAGTCGTTTAACACCCATCTCTTCATACCATTCCAGAGAAGCTGCAGCTTTGTGAATGGAGCATTGCCGTCTTGATAGTAACACGGTCCGTTCCGTAAAAACTTCACACCGTACGCAGCACCTGAGTATCCAGATATCAAGGGAATGAACTGGCTTCATGGATCCACGGACAGCGACGAGTAGTCCCATAAGAAACCAGTGAATGCATCCCACACCTTTACTCGACTGCCTCCACATCCACACCCTGCCATCAGACCGGAAACAGGTGAACCTTAATTCATCGCTCCAGAGTGCTGTTTTCCACTGGTCCGGAAAATTATTGGTAGATAGCGTATATCTGATATATATTTCCTGACATTACTCAACATTTTTCATACTGCTGGTAAGTGGTCTATTAAAACCCTAATTATCTAATGTTTGGATAGGCTTGTAACATTCCGTATCACTTACAGACCGAAACTGGAAGATTATTTCCACACCTTCAAAAGCATATTCTGATAGGCTTTTCCGATGATCAGATACTGCAACAGATTATCAACAATGTGTACGTGCGTTCATGCCAAAATAATAATTTTTTCATTTTCATTGTTTAAATGAGCGATATTGAAAACAGGTTTTTTTATTTCAGAAAATTAATTGGGATTGTTCCCAATTGACATAACAATGCTCGTATTCTGCATATAAACTTCACACCAGTTCGGATTCCAGCATGTTCGTTTGAGAAATCGCTTATGTTATAATATAATAAATTTTGCATTTATAAGTATTATACGGTTCGTCTACTTTCAAAGATGGAATAAACATCGTCATTGCGTCTTACTACTGGTCATAATTTCAATAGAGAAGAAAAGGAAAAGACGACATGAAACTCGAGAAGTCATCACAATTGAGTTCGGGAGTCTGATGATGGGGTGGGGACATCAGTGTGGCAGATATTTGACTGTGAGGCGGGGGAGGAAACAGTACACTGTCTGTCATTCCTGGTGTTCTTCCGTATGGGCAATCCCGTCTACCGATTCGCAACTCAGACAAGGTATTTTAATATAGAAGGACAATTGAGTTTAGTCCGGTTTTTATTTTGAAATTTTGACGTTTGTAAATTTGACGTTTTCTGATTTATTATTTCGAAGTAATCAGTGCTCTGCTGTTTCGAATTGATATATCTGAAAAGTAGCTTAGCTAAGATTGTTCCACTTAGAGCACTTCGTGTCTTGTGGAATAGGAAGCCACCTTGGGTAAGGTGGGTCCCTAAAAAAGTATGTATGTGTGTATGTTTGTGAGGCATGTAGATACGTAAATGTGTGTGTGCGTGCGTGTGTTGTAGTCTTATTACTCGGTAGATAGATCCTACTTCGTTACCTGTTATATTTGATAACCTGGTTCCGATCTCTAGTCAAGATAGATTCAGTTGTTTGTGTGCGTGTGTGTGTGCGTGCATGCTGAGATGCCAAGAATGCCATGCGTGCCTAGAAACTCTCCACTATTACTCCAAAGGAAACTAAGCACAGCTCGAATACCAAGAGGAGGTTTGCATGACGAATTTGTTCGTGCACACCAAATTTTCAACCAACAGTATTATTCAAGTGTCTCTAGGTATTCAGAAGCATGCATTCCGTGAAAATGTCCCATCTTGATAATACAGAAGCAACCTCGGTTCTAAAGGAACTCATAATGTGGTGTCTGTGATTCATCTTGAAAGCGTATTTTGAATGAGATGCGACAAATGCAGAAAGCAGGTTGGAACGAGGATGGGAGTTCGGCCATTTCATCCCATTGCTTCTATTGTGATGCAACTGGATTTCCATTCGTGTGTTAAGGAATGATTGTGCTGTTTGGAAATGAGAAACTCAGAGATGTTTTCGTATTTATGTTACCTTAATAGGAATGATACCTTATTTTTCATTCAGACCTCCAAAATCTTCAAAGGAAAAAAAAATCATTCGGAGATATCATAGACACGTCTGAATATCCTGAATAATGTCCGAAAATGAAGCCTTTTGGATAAGATTTGTCGAAATATTCTGATCCATAAAGGTCTTATAAAACAATTGGTCTTTCGGTATCTTACAATGTCTTATCTAAAATCTTACGTACAATTTTGGATAAGACATTGTTTTGACGATGCGAATACTGTATGATGGTGAGATGTGGGAAACATTGAACAAAAAGCCGATTTTCAATTTGAGAATTAATGAAACAGACTCATAAAGATGAGCTCGGAATTGAAAAATATCTGGAGAGAAACTAGGTGGGGGAGGAAAGCCAAATATATCGAACCTCATTTGGAATAAAAAGTAACATTAAGAAGTTGAAAAGCAACAATGAAATCTAATGCAGAAGGTAAAAGAATTTCTTATGAAAAATAAGAAAAGCTTGCACATTCATAATGGGAGAGACTGAAACTGCTAATACAAAAGAAGTTTGGTCACATGAAAGAGATAAAATAAACTACGTCATTAGAAGGGGAATATTAGAAACATGGACGCTTTCCTAATCAGCTCAGAAGTTTTCTTAATTCACTGATTAATCAGAGTGGAGCATCTTCTTACTGGAATGTGAGGGCTGATTTTCAGTTGCTACCGTTCATGATCACGGGAGGGACTGAACATCCTCACTTGAAAGTAACGGAAAGAAAGACAGGACGAGGCGATGCAACACCTGAACATGTTACACGTGTGTATCGCAACCAAGTCAAAATACTTATTTTGTTCCATAATAATACAATTTTTCTCACCATTATTACCATTTATGTCTTAAAAATTGGATTTTAATTTAATTTTATAAATTTCGATTTCATTTTGTGTTAAGGTAATTTTAAATTAGTGTACAATTTACCCTAAACAAATTACTAGCAAGTAACCAAATCAGTGAGATGAATTGGCGAGATTACCTACTGGTCCTCTCCTGTACTGGGTGAGGGATGTTAGGAGGCTCTCAGGAGCACTGCCTAATCGTGAGAACAGTGTTCCATAGTTGGACGGATTTGTGATTCGAAGAGAGCCAATAGATGATCAGAGTTGAAGTCTTTACTTTACCTCTGAACAATACGTAAGAGAATGTAATGGTTTGGATAAGTTTCTGGATAGAAATATTGAAGTTTATTTAACCCAAGAAGAGGATTTTAATCTTACGGAGATCTCAGAGTTGTTCAGAGTATGATAGCTGGAAACGTTTCTTTTCTTTTACAAGAAATAATACAGGAGGGAAAGGAACAGGGAGGTCGGAATTTGGAGATCCGAATTTAGGATTGTAGAAATAAAAGGTTTAAGAGAAAGTCGGTTAGTAGTAGGAGAAATAGGATATATTATTTGAGTAGTGCAAGGTTTGTATAGCATATTCATATAATTATCATCAGAACTATGAATCTATCGACTTGGCTTACGTTCAATTGGAAAAGTTGAATAAGAGAAGCCAAAAGAGCGGACCTCTTTGGGACTGTGGCATTAATTGCAATGTTTGCATCACACGTAATGTGCGTCTGGACAGGAAGCTGGAAATCCAGTTGCAGAAATCAGAAAGTAGGAATCAGCCGCAATGAAATACCTGACAAGCACATCAGAAGCAATCACTTGAGATTCTCCCAAAGAAACGCGACAAAAACAGGAGAAAACAGGAGAAATGCTACATGGTGGACGGACGCAAAGTTTGATGCTTCAACATTTTGATGAGCTAAGACTTTTTCGGATGAAAGAGACTTTCATAGAGATGAGCCCTTCAAGACAACAGATTTTCACAGATAGGAGAACATTTATAGATAACATCAATATAAGAAAACAAATAAGAAAAAAGAAAATGATTGGTAGATAGTGTACATCTGATATATATTTCCTACCTGACATTACTCAACTTTTTTCATACTGCTGGTAAGTGGTCTATTAAAACCCTAACTATCTGATGTTGGGAGAGGCTTGTAGCAGCCTTCGTTTGAAATGTTTGCAACAAGCTCCAATCATACTGACAAGAGATTGCACGACTAAGTAAACGTGATGATTGGATGATTCGTCATCCACTGATGATCGAAATGAATATTTCAGTAAAGGAACGTTCCGACATTTGTTTCGAGAGAAATTATCAAGAAATTATTTCCAAGGAAAACGAACAGAAATCAGAAAGGTAGCTTAATATATTCATTCCAAATTTAATTTAATTCAAATTAATTCAATTTAATTATTGTTGTGTTAATTTTATTATTAATGTGTTTAATTGCCTTAATTATTCATAAGAAATGCTTGTGAACGTTGGTTGTTTTCATCGTAAAGAAAGCAGCCAAGTTTCGTTAGTTACTACTAGATTTAGTTAGTTTGTAGTTTTTATATATTTTTTATTATTAAGGAGTGTTCAGTTAGTGGGTGATCAGTAGAGGGATGAGCGATGGATATGCGAGACCTCCAGTTGAGCGGCATATCGCTGTAGCCAGTTTTCACCGTTAGGAGGCGCGGAGGATGCGGTGCATTGCTGTCTACACGGTGTGTTGCGTAGTTGGAAACTCACGTGTCTATCAAGTGGAGGCTCATGACAGTGTGGTGGAAAGGTGTTGGGGGTTGATGTGGGGGAAGGGGTGAGAGGTTGGCAAGAGGTAAGAAATGAGAATGACGAAGTCAGAGGGTTATGTAGTATAGAAATGAGTATGTTTTGAATTTATCATGATTGTTATTCAGTTTTGAAATCGGGAACACGAATTGCATTTCACTCTGTTTTTTATTGTTTCAGGGTATTTGGGTGTAATGTGAAAGACGCTGCATTGTGGTCTCTTCCACATTACGTTCAATTTCAAGGATTTACCGCGATCGTGATTTCGATTTCATCACTAGATGTCACCACCTGTATATCAACAGATTGTGACATAAAGAACAGGAAATGAGTGACGTTTACATTTCCTGTTCTCAGTTGGTTAGACTGCAAGTCTACTGTTGGAATTACAGCGAGGTTTTTTCCTCCGGGATTGCTCCGGTTTTTCTCCTCACTGACAGTCGAGCCGACGATTATCGCCAGGAAATTTTCAGGAGATCACTACTTTCGGGAAACTTTAAAATTAAATGTAAACCATTATCAATTTTCTTTAAGTAATAAAACATTTCTACAAATTTTGGTTTGGAAAACTGTCTGGATTAATTCATAAAATGAGATCGATCACACAGATGGCACGCGAGCCTCTTTAAATGAATAAACGCGTGTGTCTGTTGCACACTCGACGTTGAAATAAAAATATTTTACAGAATACACTTAAATGAATTCCAATACTATATTTAAGCAAAATCTATCAATCCGAATAAACGTAAGAAAAGAATATAAGATGAATCTAATAGATGATTATCACACCTTTTATGAAGCGTCCTTAATTGAAGAAGGCAATCGCATTGAGTGGATTCCTGCAGAGAGGGAGAGAGAGAGAGAGAGAGACAGAGAAAGAGAGAGAGAGAGAGAGAGAGAGACAGAGAAAGAGAGAGAGAGAGAGAGAGACAGAGAAAGAGAGAGAGAGAGAGAGAGAGACTGATGTTTGCTGGGCTTTTCACAATTGAATGGAAATACTGGCAGTAACATTCCTTTTGCCTTTTATATTGTATTCAGTGTGGAAAACTACAAATAGTTTTTACGTGTTATATTAGGGAAGTTTGTGGTTATTAACAAACTCATCCCCAAATCTCTCTCTCTCTCTCTTTCTCTCACCATCATAGCTCTACAACAGCACCTACCGTACATCGCTTATCGACTCGGTTGACAGAGTGGATAGCGGTTCAGCTTTATAACCAGTAGGATTTGTATTGGAAACCCACTATACAGGGATGAACATCCCTGTTTTTAGGTGGGAGTTTCACCAACTATCATTCCATTATTGAAGGAAGGAATGGCTTGACTTTGGGAGGTGGTCTCTACAGCAAGGTTTACGAGTCAGTGTTCTAATACACGATAGGTTTATTCACTTCTTTTCGTGGGGAAAGAGGGATTCGTATTAAAGTCAATAAGAAAAACAAAACAAATTCTTAAATGTGTAGAGTGCTGAGGTAGCCTCAAGCGGAAAACAAAATGTTCAACCCTGAAATCGTCCTAATCTGTGCTTATAGCCTAAGTAAATGGTCACCCAACAGGTGGCCTTTATTCAAATTTAATTTGTCGCTCTATTACAACAATTGCCTTTCACATTTAAACTGGTCCTGCTCACCATAAATCTGTTTACTGATGTTTACTGATATTGGTCCCCAAAAGATCTGCCGATTGGACCGTTCGCACCTTGAAAGTAAATCATTCCTCACCGGTTAGGGTTTTCTCTTGAATATTTGCGCATGTTGGACCGCGTATCAACAATCCTTGATTAAATACAGTACACAACACTGTTTTAGTAAGAATGCGGGATAGCGGAAAATTAAATAAGCGACAGCATTCCTTCATTGATTATGAAAAAATATACTGATAAAATTAATAGACAATAACTGATTAAAATATTAACCGCGAAGACTATAAAATATTGAAGTCCATTCAAGAAATATATACACAGGAAAGAAATAAAATATTCATAGATAATAAAATATTAGCCCAAGTAAATACTTTCAAATATCTGGAATGTAATTTATCATAAGTATCAAATTCTGTTAAAGTAAATGGCAAAATCAATGATCCATTTATGTTATCCTTGCTACAAAAACACTCCAGAATCAGAATCAGACTGTATAACGTTCTGTCTAAATCAGTTTTAATATATGAAAGTGAAACATGGACGATAAAAAGGAAGAATTAAAAACGGATTGAAACACCAGACATGAAATTTGTCAGGAAAACAGCTGAATATACCAAGTGGTTCCATCCAAAAATGGATGAATTTTATAATCCTGAATATAAAACAAATTGACTACTATATAAGTAAGTATAAGCAGAAATGGTTACAAGATCGAAATCGAATGGACATTCCAAAAACTAATATGCACATAAAAAATAAATGAGAAAAGAAGAATTGAAAGACGAAGAAAAAGGTTGGCATGAGACCAGAACAGGCCACTTGGCCTAATATCGATGATTAGAAGAAGGGGTCAGTGAAATTGTTTCTTTCTATCATAATCTTAACTTACAACATACTTTATGATCCTTAAGACTTGTTACAATATTTTTTATTTGTTTTGTTTGGTTGCTTCATTGGCTGACTGGTTGGTGTATCCGCTGTCTAACTAACCTCGAACTAACTGTGGACATGAATGAGTGTGATCGTCGTCGGTGGGAGTGAAGTTCACGGGGCGATGTGGGAACACCACCCCGCTTAGTAGAGCACTGAAGTGGTTCGAAGAAAAAGCTCCATGTTTGGCAAACTATGTAAAACTGCCAAGATAAATAAATAAAAATTTAAAAAAATTAGAAGAAATCATTAGTCTACTGATGTACTTTAGGTTCAAAACCTTTCGTGGGTGGAAGTAATAAAAAAAAAAACTATTCCTAAAATTTTTAATTGTGAAATTATCTTTCGCACTGTAAACTTCTGTGTTGCAGTAATTAATTCATAAAACGAGATGTCTATCTGATATAACCAAATCAAAATAAAGTAAAAGGGTGAAGGAATTATTACTTTTAAATTAAGAAATTTATTATTTATAATATTTATTTAACATTTTGGGGATCGATGAGGGATCAAGGATTCCATGAAGGGATCAATGGTCTAAAACGTTTGGCTACCCCCTGGTGTACACGGTGTGTTGCGCGTAGTTGGAAACCCACGTATCTATCAAGTGGAGGCTCATGACAGCGTTGGGTGAAAAGGTATTGGGGCTGAGGTGAGGGGGAAAAACTGTCAGTGAGGAAAAAAAACCGGAACATTCCGGAGGAATGTTCCGGTTTTTCTCCTCATTGACAGTCCAGCCAACGATTCCAGCCAGAATTTTCATGCGATCCCTACTTTCGGGAAAATCTAAAATTAGATGTAAATCTTCATTAAGTTTTTTTAATTAATAAAGCATTTCTATGAATTTTGGTTTGGAAACTGTGTGGATTATTTATAAAAGTGAGACTGTTCGCTCTGATTGCACGCGACGTTTTTAAATGAATGAACAGGTATTCTGTTATTAAAGTGAATTTATTTCGCCAAACACGTTTTAAGGAATTAAAACTAAGAATTTCAGTAAAATTCCTCTACACGAATAAATGTAAGAGACGGAGACAAAATGATTCTAATTACAGGCTTGCGCATTGTGTGAGGTATTCTTAAATAAAGAAGAAAATATTGATAAGTTCAATCCTAACCTGAGAGAGAGAGAATAACATTTATTTAAATACTCAGTTTTTGTTTTTGTTTTAGAGCTGGACTGTTTGACAACTAAACGGAAATAGTGACAATGACATTACCATTAATTTTAGGGAATTCGAAGGCGATTTTCATAAGATTTTTCTGTATTTGTTAAAGATTTATATTTAGTGAGAATCAAGCAATCCGTATTCTTTAACCACACCGAAGAAAGCAAAGGTCTTCATAAAGAAACAGAATTTTCTCGGCAATCCCTCCACTTTGCTCTTCTGTGCCTCATCAGTAATCATCCCCTCTAAGGTACATTTTTGAAATAAAAATTTAAATAAACAAAATTAAAAATCCTAACCAAATTTAATAAATTATAATACACTTTTCTATTAATTGTTATTTCCTCATAAGTAAAATTTCCCAAAATTATGCAAATTAGCGCGAAACAAATGAACGTAATTGATTCGTTTCAAATAAGCGATCTGAAAAATGCAATGACTGACTTGAGTTGGTTTCTTCACGTCACATTTGAAGTCCTTTTACTCTTTGACTTAATCTAACTGAGACCCGATAATATTTTTAAGCTGTGGCAATAAATACGATCCGCCAGTAGAACCAGATCGTGTTTAGTGTTAGATATCGTTTCGATCATTTGTTCGAAAAGATCAGTATCCACACGTTGCCATACCGAAACAAACGCTTCATTGATGTCGTTGATAGGGTTTCTGGTTGGTGGAAACTGTGTGGCCAAAGAACGCGTCAATTTGAGGCCTTTCTGTTTATTCCGTGTGCTTCTCGGCTAGTGTGCCTGTTTTTTCGGGAGGAAAAACGAGTTCGCTGCAAAGAATTGAACCCCGCAATCTAAAGTATGAAATCAGGTAAGTCACCATCGGAACTACACTGCAGTCCGGAGAACAACGACGATGATACGGCATTTGCATTTATACAGTCTATTATATTCGTTGCGATCACACAATTCCTAGCCTGGTTGAAGAGTAGATAGCACCTGTACTCTCCAACCAACAGGGTTCAAATGCCACTGTGGCCTCGATATGTTTAAGGGCGAGAGATGATTTTAATCGCTAGTGTGTGAGACCACCATCTTACGTTTTTGATGCATTACGTGGCGAAAAAGATTCGGGTTTGATCCTATCTACGGTACTAAACGCTGAATAAAATTGCAGTGTTTCATGGATTCGATTTATATGAAAAAATAAATAAATAAACTAAGTTGTGCCATGTTTCAAAATCATTATTCCAAATTATTTAATAAATAAAGTAATACCCATTTAATATATATAAAGAGTTATTATATTTCCTCTAACCTTTTACAGTGGGAGTGATCACAGGGTACACCAGGGTCCCTTTTGTGTGAAACAGGGCACCGCGAGAAGGCTGAGTTGGCCGGGTATTGCTGCATGTTGGTGTCATCCACGGAAGATTATCATAAGTGTTTAATAATAGTCTATTTTCTAGTAATTATTAATATAATTTTCTAAGTAATAATTTGCGCAAATATGGATGTGTCAAACCATCGACCTATCAGCATCTTCTGTGTGGTTGTGAAGATTTTGGAAATGTTGGTCATAACTGGCATATAGAAATAGGTTAACAGAGAATCTGTACTTCAATGACATCAGGAGATTACTAATGGAAGATCATGTTTGAGCAACCTGTTCATATTTTATAATAATGATATGGTTGAGTTTGATTAGGAGAATGGATACGCTTTGATACTATTGGACTTTGCCGAAGGTTTTGAGAGATTACAGCACGTAAGGCTACTTAAATTGGTGGATATGGATTAGATTATAAACTACAAAGTTGGATGAAACGATTGCTGACTCACTCATATGAAAATGTGTTATATCGGGGATGTGAGTCTTCAAGATTTAAGTGAACCGATGACGTATTACAATTCAGTGTGATGATTCCCCAAACCTTTTAAGGCATTTGTTCGAAAATGAATAAGAAACCCAGCTTCGAACAAATATCAATGAAAATTAATAAGCAAGAAGATCCTCTGTTGATCCGTTGTGGAGAATTCCATATTGACGATAGTTAATGAATCGAGGAATTTCTTGATCAAGCAGAAGTTGGTTGTTAATTGTTTTTCTGTAATGACGAAAAACTTGGTAGAATTGATGCCGATATGCACTAGAGGAAACGCTTCAAAAAACAGGAGAAAATTAGAGAAATCATATCGTGATGGACGAACCATAACATGCAAAGTTTGAGTCTTGAACCTCCTGATGGGTTGTTTATTTTATTTTATTTTTTTTGGATCAAAGATACTCTCAAAGTAGTAAGAACTTGAAAGCCACGAGTTGTCAATATAAACAGGAGATATTTCTTGATATATTCAGTATAAGAAAAAGAACTGAAGAAAAGTAAGATGTCTGAAGATTGCTTTTTTCTGTATGTCATGAAGTAGAGAACTGATCGTGGCAAAGGACATGGAAGCAGGTTTCTACAAACGGTATTGCCAGTAACATTGAGTAAAAGAGAGACTGAATGACTATTAAATGCATGTGATGATTCGTTCTCCGTCCTCATTTACAGCGAAGCCAATTATTACAGTTCCAAGAAATTTTAGGCTTTTATTGTTATCGGGCAGGTTGGTTTGGAAACTCACCCTTATGGCACGCGAGATCTCTAAAGGAATAAACTAGTACTCGTATTGATCCCTGTACTCCTGTTGTTAAACTAAATTTGTTTAACAAAATACTGTGTTAAAAATGACATCAGCATTGTGGAATACTGATTATGAAGACAGATTGAGAATGTGTAGACTGCAAACACTAGTAAACAGGAGAGAGAGAGAGAGAGAGAGAGGGGGGTGATGTGATTGAGACTTATAAACTTCTGGAAGGGTCATGCAGGATTTCAATTGATTTAATTTTCATTTTATGGAGACTGTGGAGAGGAAACGCGGGCATCCTTGGAAGTTAAGAATGAACTGTCAAGAAAGGAGGGGGGGGTTTAGGGCTAAGATTTTGTGTTCTCATAGAGTGGTGCCATTGAATGGTGCGTTTTCAAATCTGTGTGACTGAATTCAAGAACAGGTATGACAGCTGGTGCGAATAGTATGGCTTCCTCGATGAGTTCTGACTCCCTGGAGATCTCTCTTAATAATAATAATAATAAAAGAGTTTTTATGTTATTATAGAATTCAATGCAGACGTTTTTTTTATAATTATATATAGAAAATATCAATATATTATATTTTACCTAAAAGCACTCGTAAATATTTATTATATTCGCAAATTTAAACTTGGAAAAAGAATATAAATTTTGGTAATCGAATTCATTTTCTGCATTCTACTACACGACAAATCAGTATTGTCAACACTTCGTTGCGAATTCTCTCTCACAATTGTTACAAAAGACGGAATCATTTAACGATAGAAGTACACGATTAGGTAACCCTAGAAAATGCTTTTCTTCTGCTCTTTTATATAATAAGAAGCTATATTAATTTAAAAAGTGTACTAATAAAATTCATTATATTATTTGTAATTTTTAAATTATCTAAATATTTTTAATTAAAATTAATTTGAAATATAAATTTCCATTAATTTTTATAGAATAAAATTTAGTTTTTCAAACAGTTATTCAATATTTATGCACTTTATGATCTATAAAGTCCATAAATATACAAATATTGTGCATGCGCAAAACTATCCAGCGTATTTCAGAAAATTAGAATCTGAAGATAATGAAATGTTTCAAGAACATCGTGCAATGTACTGTTAGTCCTCGTATGCACTTTCAAAATATGAAATACCAAAGCTGACATACTCGTAATTTAGAAAACTTAAGTCACGTTGATAACTCCAATCCTGCAATCAGCATCCACGACAGCTGATGACACTTGATATTTTTAAAAAATCAATAAATCCTCATCCAGTTTTGAAAGCGGTAAATACAGAAAATTCACTTTTCTCTAACTATTGTACAATCTAGCATTCTGTCTTCTCGCTAAGGTTGTTGGACCCAACTTCTGCTCTTGTGTGATTGTAACTCACAAATGATACTATTTTTATATCGTCCAATGATGAGGCTGACATCCAGGAACCAGACTTCTTCTCCAACAATGAACAATGCACTTTCACCCACTGTTCGATACCGGGGGGTTAGATTGACAAAATATAACCTCGTGAAAACTAACGACAGTTAGAATAACAGTCTAGATGATATGCTCCTTGTTTCAATCTAGCTCATTAAAAGCTTCGAAGTTGTTTGCATGAGTTCACTTGAAATTGTCTACCATTCAAAATAGTCCATCTTCGTGTATAATGTGGAATATGTGGCTGTCCATTTCTTTTTGCATTATAACTATGCACAACTGTAGTTAGTTTTTTAGAAGTATCTCATATCTCTAACACTTCTACGACTTGCCAACCCTAATTATCTCGTACCGCTGTTTCTCTAATTCTTCTGCTAAACCTGCCACTGATTTCTCATTGTTTCGTCAGTTGATAGTTCTTATCTTTAATTCTGGTAATGTTTCGAAGTTAATTTTGTTCCACTTTTTGGTGTGTGTATGAGGGGGGGGAGCACATCACATACGGCATGTTGCATCATTTATTATTAAACTGCGTTGAGTCTTAAGCTAGCTCTTCATTTATTATAAAATGCATACTTAGTAATAGATGAAATAGAAATGAAGAAATAAAATTTTTTAATTATAATATGAATTATTAGAATGTTATATATTATTATATAAACTTTGTGTTGTTTATTAAATTGTGTACATGAATAACATTCATATATTATAAAATCAAGGATCACACACACACATATATATATATATATATATGTTTAATCGTGAGATGTGACCCCATGCTGGTGAGGGGTAGGTAATAACTGGACGTATGATCATCCGGTAAAGTACTAATTTATTTTGTAAGTTTAGTGAGCTATTACTTTGGATATCTTGGAGCCAATGAGATTGATGTGCTTGTTAAAAAGGAGTTTCTTATCCAGTAGTACCCAAGATATTTGGTCTCTGATTGCCATGGGATCTTTTGACCAGAGACCAAGATGTCTTCTTTAATGCAAACCTAGGATGATGTGTTCTGTTAATCGGTGAATTTGTTGCACTGTGCTGTGATCTTTGCGAAAACCAAATTTCTCGTTTGGGATTATTTTTTGTTTGCTCACTACTAGTTGTAGCCTTGTTAGGATGACTTTTTCTGTTACTTTGCTGAGGCAGGAAAGAAGACTGATGAGCCTGTAGTTTGGGGAGAGTTGTGGGTTATTATCAGGCCTTTCAGAGGGATGATTGCAGCAGTTTTCCAAGCTGTGGAAAAGTATTGGAGTCTTAATGTGGAATTCGTTATATTAAATGGATGAATTATGGCCTTCCTTGGGAGTAATTGTATTATTCTATTGGTGATGCTGTCGGGACCAGGAGCCGTTTTATTCTTCATTTGGGATATAATGTTGATTATTTCTGTTGGAGTAGTGGGTTGATGAGATCTGAATTATCCTTAAGTTGTCTTAAGGCTTTTCTGACTTGACGATGAAGTTTATAAATGAGATTAATATTTAAGTTTTCTTAAGATGGGCTGCTTTGATTTTCCAGATTGTTAATTAGGGTTTCTACTTGTTCTTCATCTGAGTGTGCAATTCCATGTTTTGTCTTCAAAGGGGGAAAGAGTTGTCTTTTAGTACGAAGAGATTTTAGAAATTTCCACATGGAGTTATCTTCTGGGTTGATTTCCATAAGCTTAGCTTCCATTCGGAATTCATGGAGAGCTTCTCGAACCTGTCTGTGCACGTTAAGGTTGTTTTTTTCCTGCGGTGCTCTCGTGTTGTGGTATCGCTTTCTGGCTTTGATTTTAGTCCTAATCAGGTCCATTATCTCTTCTGAAATCCGAGTGGAAGACAGTAGGGACCAGTGGTTTCGTGACTGATGTTATTGCTGTGTTAATTTGTCTTGTTAGGTTGCTTACAGCTAAGTCTATGTCTTCTTTTTTTGATAGGAGGTGGGCCGAAGTGATCTGGGAGAACCTTGGAAAGCTTATTCCATGCTATAAAAGGGTGTTGAGGAGAGAGAGCTGATCCTGGGTACCTAGCTTGAGCTGGATGGGATTATGATCTGTGGGACCTTTTCTTTTTTGTCTTCTGAAGCTTGTGGTGTTAGATCTTCTTCCATAAGTTCTTCAGAGGTCCTCCGTCTTTTGGTTGCCTGTGCACCCTTGGAGTCGATCTCTCTAGGGTTGTTGTGCGATGGGAGCGTTGTGAATTCGCATACTCTCCTTCTGGATCATTGACCTTGGCGTATATGTTTGTAAATCCCGGGAATTCTGTATCAAACCTTTGTAATATCTTCTTGAACAGATCACGCAACTCCTCTTTGCGAAAGGCCTTAACAATATCGTCCGTGATGTCCATACCGGGATAAAAAGGTCCTTGGTAGATATACCTCCTGTTCAGTTATGCCTGTGTTGCCAGTCCTGTAGGCTTATAACCTACTATTAAGTCCTGTAGACTCACCTAGAAGTCTACTAGCTAAGTAATGCAAGTTTGTAATGCCTACTAAAAGGGGAAATGCGTGTCAAGAACTCACTCGGCCACAGAGTGAAAATCTACCTCCCTAAAATCTTAAATCCACCACTGGTGCTCGTTTAGGGTGGGTACACGGCCATCAGACCTCGTGTATTTTTCATGCAGAGGGGGAGACGGTAGGAATCATACTGTGTCAACGCAACTGCAATGTAAGAATCTTGAAAAACCTTTGTATGAAATAGGTGTTATTGAGTTATGAGATCTGATTATCATGGTAAGAGGGCAATAGCCGAGCTTCATTTAGAACTTCATTGGATACGCTATTGCTATCTATTACTCTCCCTGGATACCCATTTTAGTCGCCTCGTAGGACATGCATGGCCTGCAGTGAAACTATTCTCATAGGTTAATGCAGATCTGAAAGCTATGTATTTTCATGAGGTTTAAACAATATATGAAAATCAGATATTAGAGTGAAAAGCAGACTACCTCCGCTTTTTAGTGTGTTTACAGCATTTAATACACAATTTATTTAGTTTAAGTAATGGTGTCTTTATAAAATTGTTATTTATTAATAATTCTAAGAATTATTAAAGAATATATTTATTGTAATGTAAAAATTATAATGCAGAATTTTCGAATAGTGTTTTCTGAAATATTACTTAATAAACGAAAACTTGCTTAACTCTTAAATAAACGTAAATGTTAGTATAATGAATATTCGAAATTTAATAGCAAATAATCACGATATTATAATATAGCTTCCTTGAAACCATTTTGGTTACTTAAATGCCCAGACTTCAAAGTCTATACAAATAAAAAGCTTGGAAGATATAGACAGGTTGTCAAAGTGAAACAAAAGACTCCAACTTAGTTCAATAAGAAGATCTCAACACAACAAAAATGAATGAACCATCAGATAGATGTAATTACACCAGAATACATCAGCAATTGCGCTTTCGAATCGCTTGATGCATGTAAACAACACACAGAACAAGCGAGAGGTCTCTCAATCTTGCATATTAACATCAGAAGCATCCGAAAACATTGGTTATTGTTACAGGCTCATCTGAGGAATTACTCTGATATTATTGATATATTAATTCTAACAGAAGTATCCATAACTAATGACGAAGCGACTGCTTTCCATATTCCAGGCTTACAACAACATAGATCTTGCCGCCAAACAAAAAGAGGGGGTGGAATATTAATATTTATCAAACAAAAATTAATAGCAAAAGAAACGGCCTATCAGTTTGAGCATGCTGAAACCCTTTGCCTCGAAATCACTAATACCACCAACAGACAACATCATCCCATAATACTAAATGCTATTTACAGGCCACCAAACCTAAACATGATAAAATTCTTGCGAGAACTCAATTGCTGGCTTTCAAGCCAAGAAATATGCTCAACCGAATACCTAATGATAATTGGCGGCATAAACATAAATATATCAAACGAAAACCAGAACAACACTGTACAATACCTAGACACGCTACCCGTGTATAATCTAATACCAACAATAACATCATGTACTAGAGAAGAAATATTCGGAAATGCTATCACTGACTCCTGTCAAGATCATATAAACGTCCGAGCATCACCAAATAGTTATACTGCATCAGTCATAAAGTGCAAAGTAGCAGACCATTACTTCACCCCTCTAAACCTGCACACCAAGCAGATATCCATGCAATGTCCCACAGAAGAAAAGCGACAGAAGACAATAATAGACGAAGAAACAGTCAACCACGAAATAAGAAAAACAGACTGGGAACACCTGGCATCAGATTCGGCAGATATCTTATACAACAACATTAAACTCACACTGGAGGAAATATATAAGAAAGCTACAAAGAAAGTCATAATTCGTTCAAAAATAACACAAAATCCTTGGATTTTAAAAAAAATTAATCCTAAAAATACACAGAAAGGACGCTTTATGGAAAGAATTAAAGCGATATCCAAATAACACAGCTTTAAAAACTGAATATAAGATAACAAGGAATCGCCTTACAACACAAATCAGAAATGCAAAAAGAAGCTACTACAGAGACAAACTAACCTCCGCACAAAACAACATGAAACAAACCTGTCATCTGATCAATGAGATGCTAGATTTTATTCCCAACACCACCGCCTCCGAAACTATAAAACATAGCTTCATGAAAGACGCAAAACCCATCCAACAACTAGCAAATGACTTTAACCAATACTTTGCATACTCCGTTCAAGAACTGCACAGAAATATTCCCCCAATCACAAAACGAGACCCTCCACTTGGACCGCGATCAAAACAGACATTATGGTTCCCAACCATAAAAGAAGCAGAATTTCTCTCTGCAATACATCAAATCAAACCAAACAAAAGGCCCAGGAATAGATGGTATCAGACCTAAAGATATAAAGCAACATGCAACTAGTTGAAGTCCTGTCCTACTAAAATTAATAAATAAAATATCTAAAACAGGACAGATACCAAGTATGCTAAAGACCGCCATAATCACACCCATATACAAACATGGAAAAAGAAATTTCATCAGCAATTACAGACCCATAGCAACATTACCAATTATCAATCAAATTATGGAGCGGATCATACTGAAGAAACTCACAGCATACACTGAGATCTTTCATATTATCCCCAAAACACAATATGGTTTTCATAAAAATAAGGGAACAACATCTCTCTTGGAAGACTTTACAGACGTAATTAATACCGCCTTAGACAAAAACAAAATTGCCATGGTAGTCTTTATTGATCTAACTAAAGCATTCAATACACTTACACATCAAACCTTGTTAGAAAAATAAAGACTGAGGTCTTTATTTTTGGGGCATGTTGGAATAGACGGGCCTCTTTACAAGTGGTTTACAAACTACCTTCAAAATAGAAAGCATATCACATGTATCGGGTCAAACCGAAGCAGAGAGCTACCAGTAACCTGTGGAGTACCACAGGGTGCTGTACTCTCCCTAACTCTATTCAACATTTACACGCACGATATAAATCAGCTACCACTCAAAGGTAAGATATTCCAATACGCAGATGACACAGCAATAATATCCATCCATAATAACGCAAGCATAGCTCAAACAAATATGCAACATGACATAAATCTGATCATAGACTGGCTCACGAAAAACTCCATACACCTAAACTCAGAAAAGACAAAATTAATGATATTCAGAAATCCACTGACTCAACCAGTTGATAACAAATCTATAACCATCCAACATCCTCTTTTCAACATAAAAAACACCCAGAACACTAAAACCACTCAGGTTGAAACAATATGATACCTTGGAATTTACTTCGATGCAGATATGAACTGGAATAGCCACATAAACCATCTACACAACAAACTCGGAACAATAAGTGGCAAACTCTACAGGTTAAAAGACATAGTTCCCATACGCATAAAAACACTAATATACAAAGTACTCTGCCAAAATATACTAAGATACGCTATAACAACGTATGCTTTCTGTGCACCCTACAAATTAAATAGATTAATGTCGCTACAAAATGACAAAACTGATCTTTTGGGAACAAAGAGAAAATAAAGACCTTATATACATTGCAATGTCAGAACACAAAATACTGACAGCAAAACATTTTGTCGCTATGCAGCTTTGCTGAAACATTATTTCGATGCCAACTACAGGACGGTCAGAAATACATACCGTATAACAAGACCTCAGACTACTAATTATATCACATATAAATACAATAATCACTACGGAAAGGCCACGCGAAACTTCTACATCGCAGACATGATAAACAAATTACCTTTTGAATACAGAAACCTTACAAAATACAATAGCCTGAAAAGAGCTCTAAGGACATACTATGAACAAGAAACACGCACCCAAAATACCATACGAACTTAATGAAACACAATATATTCGTTCAGGCTTCCAGTTCAGCGACGCATCAATACATTCCAAGTTTGTGTGTGTGTGTGTGTGTGTGTGTGTGTGTGTGTGTGTGTGTGTGTGTGTGTGTGTGTGTGTGTGTGTGTGTGTGTGTGTGTGTGTGTGTGCGCGCGCGCGCGCTCGAATTTCTCAATCTTCCCAACACAGGAAAAAAAAAACAATAAATAATAACCAACTGGTGTCATCCTCAGATAAGCTTACATATAAGCATCGAGGATGAAAGCAGAGAAATTAGTCCTCATCCAAGATGTATCACATGCAACCAAATGCATGTAACGTACGTATCACATGTAAACGAAAGTATTTAATGTATGTATTATATGTAAACAAATGTATGTAATGTAAGTATCACATGTAAACAAATGTAAGTAATAACAAAAGTATGCAATATAGAGTGATTATATCCATTGATATTGTATATATAAAGTGTAAAATTGCAAAAAAACATCTGTAATAATCATCATTATGAATATTATAATAATATATGTTGTAAACAGTTATTGTTATTATTATTATTTAAAAAAAAAAACTTTAAGTACGAGAAAGTATTTGTTATGCATAATTGTCTTCATATAATGTATGAAGACAATAATAATAATAATAATAAAAAATTTTTTTAAAAAAATTTGTTGTTAATCTTGAAATATAAATGTAATAGATAAAATGTAAAAAAAAAAAAAAAAACTAGTATATATATTTTTACAAATTTAATCCATAACCAATATTGTCAAAATGAAAGAGATCACTCGTAGCATATTATATTAATGTTATTATTAATAAAAAATTATTATTAATATTATAAATCCATTCCTGTTCCAAATATCCCATTTTCTTATATTAAGCCTATTGACACGTTACGCAGCTATCTTAATCCCTTTCAAGCCGTACCCGTTCCGAGGATAAGGTGGCTAGCCCTATGCTTCTCGGTGTGGCCTCTGTTGAGGCCCATAAGGGCAGTTACGGCATCATCTTATTATAATATTATTAATTGAAAATTGCACATGCACGCGTATGTACAGGACTTTATTCTGACATCATTTTCAAGTCGAAGGCTCCTTGAATCTTTCAAAGAGGTAGCAATTACGAAAAACGGGTTTCAGAAATTTCTGTTTGCGTCGCAACAACCATCACGTACTGCGGTTAACATGATTGGCATGGTGTTATCATGAATTATTCGCGTTGTTGAGACTTATTATTGTTGACATCTATTAAACATCGTAGTTTTAGAGTGCTTGTAAACTTGAAACATTTGGTTTCCTTATAGACCACGAAGAATTATTATTTTCCCCTTTTCACCTCTTGAATTTCCCGGTGGTCTGTCTCCACAACTGTAAAGCATATCTGATGTGTTTTTCAGCTGTTCGGATCCTTCAACAATGCTCATGTATGTTCCGAGAAAAATAATCACTTTGTCATTTTGATTGTTGAGATGAACAATTTTTAAACCAGGTTATCATTTCAGAAGCGTGATTGTGACTGTGTCTAGTGACATCACAATGCTAATAACATGAATATAAACCTCACACGAACTCAGATGAACGCACATTCGTTTGTGAAGTCGTCAGCTTCTAATAAAATGAATTAAGGATTATAATTATTATACATTTAGTCTACATTGAAGCACGAAATCATCATCATCATCATCCAACTAGTCATTTCAATAGAGAAGAAAAGGAAGCTCGAGGTCATCATAATTGAGTTCGGGAGTCTGATGATGGGGTGGGGACAACAGTGTGGCAGATATTTGACTGTGAGGCGGGGGAGGAAACAGTACACTGTCTGTCATTCCTGGTGTTCTTCCGTATGGGTAATCCCGTCTGACGATTCGCAACTCAGACAAGGTACGTTTTAATATAGAAGGACAATTGAGTTAGTCCAGGTTTTATCTTGATATATCGATATTTGTAAATTTTACTTTTCAGATATTAATTCCAAATAATTAATGCTGTTTCTAGACTGGAACTAGCTTAGCAAAGACCACTTCGTGTCTTGTGGAACAGAGAGCCACCTTGACTAAGGTGGGTCACTATAAAAGTAGGCAGGTGTATGTGTGTGTGTGTGTGTGTGTGAGTTATGAAGGTATGTAAATGTATGCATGGTATATTTATGTGTGTATGTATCTAACTTCATTACCTGTTATATTTGATAACCTGGTTACGATCTCTAGTGAAGATTCGATTCAGTTGTTTATGTGTGTGTGGTGTATTTATGAAGGTATGTGTCTCTGTGTGTTTGGTGTATGTGTACCAGTATCCTTTTACATTTAATAACGTGGTTCCGATCTCCAGTCAAGATTCGATTCAGTTGTTTGTGTGTGTGTGTGTGTGTGTGTGTATCCAGGTATGAAAATGAGTCTTACTTCTTACTCTTCCTGGATGATTTTGCTGAATTCTCAAATTAAACTCTGAGCGTAGTTTTTAATTTTTATTTTCGGAAAAGCCTTTGGAATGTTTCAAACAACCAATATAAGAAACCATCCATATTTCCCCTAAGAAAACAAAGTAAAGCTAGAATATCCAGAGGAGTTTTTGCATGACGAATTTGTTCGTGGACATCAAAGTTTCAACGAACAGTATTAAGTGTCTCTAGGTATCCAGGAGCATGCAGTCCGTGAAAATATCCTTCATATAAACAGAAGTCACCTCAGTTCTAAAGGAACTCATGATGTGTGTGTGTAATACATCTTGTGTGTGCTGTGATACATGTTGAAAGCGTAGTTTGAATGAGATGCGACAAATGCAGAAAGCAAGTTGGAACGAGGATGGAAGTTGGGCCATTTCATCCATTGCTTCTATTGTGATGCAACTGGATTTCCATTCGTGTATTAAGGAATGTTTGTGATGTTTGGAAGTATAGAGGATACATAGAGGTTATCGTTTAAAGGTAATTGATAATTATGATAATATTATCATATTATCAATATGATAATAGGTAACACAAAACAGAAAACGCGAGAATTTTCCAGAAGGCAATGACATCACTGATATACTTAACAAAATGAACAACCATTTTACCAACTATGGCAGTTGTGTTTTCGACCCTGCAGAAAGGACAAAGTATGTCAGTCACCTTCCGTGGATTAAGAATTCTATGTATCTGCATGCAGTAAACGAAGATGAAGTGAAGAGTGTAATAATCGGATTAAAAAAAGGGAAAAAGTGGGATGTGACAACATAAATGTTAAAAAGCTAAACATTATCATTAAGCATAAATTACAGTTCTTTACAACTATCATTAATAAATCCTTTGAAAATGGTAAATTTATAGAACACCTAAAGACTGCTTTATTTGTACCGTTATTTAAAGGAGGAAATAGAAATGAAATCAAAAATTACAGACCAAATTCCAAGACAAATTACAGACTCATTTATACTAACCACAATCTCAAAGGTGATTGAAATTCTGAAAAGGTTATGTAAATACAATATCCTTTTACGTAATTAATCGATATGGGTTTAGATCCGGATGCAATACTGAAAAAGCGCTATTGGAGTTTCATAAAAAGGTTGTTTTAATTTTAATATTTCTTTAATATTTTGATATATCTAAAGCGTTCGACTGAGTTCAACATGATCCATTGCTACTGAAAATGAAAAATCTAAGGTATTAGTGAGCTGTATGAACACGCGCGAATATCCTGAATAATGTCCCGAAATAAAGTCTTTTGGATAAGACTTGTTCATTTCCCTCCTGTCTTCTTTCTTTTACAAGAAATATTAAGACAGGAGGGAAATGAACAAAGGGGAGGTCAGAATTTGGAGATCAGAATACAGGGTTGTAGAAATAAAAAGTGTAAGTAGAGAGTCGGTTAGTAGCAGGAGAAATTGATTATAGAATTTGAATAGTGCAAGGTTTGTATGGCATATTCATATAAATATATACAAAAAATAGTATAAAAAAGTATATATATATATATATATATATAAAATACCTGCCACACATCAGAAGCAATCACTTGAGATTCTCCCAAATTTTTCATGACATTTACTTGAAGGTGGATGTCAAAATGAGCAATAAGATCGTCTGTTGATGAGCTCTTCAAGAATCCATACTGGCGATAGTTTATGAATTGGAAAGTTTCCAAGTAAAGTGGAGTTGAGTGCTAATGGTTTTTATCAGTGCTTTAGAAAAAGGTGAAATAAGAGGAACAAAACGGTGAACAAAATATTCCCAGAATCGAACTCGGATATGCACTTGAGGAAACGCGACAAAAGCAGGAGAAAACTGGAGAAATGCTACCATCATGGACGGACGCAAAGTTTGATGCTTCAACATCCTGACGTGATAAGATTTTTTTTCGGATGAAAGACCCTTTCATACAGATGAGTCCTTGAAGGCCATAGGCTTTCGGATAGCTCAATATTTTCATTCCAAATTTAATTTAATTCAGTTCCATTATTATTGTGTTAATTTTATTATTAATGTGTTTAAATGTCTTGATTATTTGTAAAAATACTTGTGAAAGTTGGCTGTTTTCATCATAAAGAAAGCAGCCAAGTTTCGTTAGTTACTACTAGATTTAGTTTGTAGTTTTATATATTTTTTATTATTAAGGAGTGTTCAGTTAGTGGGTGATCAGTAGAGGGATGAGCGATGGATATGTGAGACCTCCAGTTGAGCGGCATATCGCTGTTGCCAGTTTTCACCGTTAGGAGGCGCGGAGGATGCGGTGCATTGCTGTCTACACGGTATGTTGCGTAGTTGGAAACCCACGTGTCTATCAAGTGGAGGCTCATGACAGTGTGGTGGAAAGGTGTTGGGGGGGGTTTAGGTGGGAGGGGAGGTTGACAAGAGGTAAGAAGGTGATGACAAAATCAGAGGGTTATGTAGTATAGAAATGAGTATGTTTTGAATTTATCATGATTGTTATTCAGTTTTGAAATCGGGAACATGAATTGCATTTCATTCTGTTTTGTATTGTTTCAGGGTATTTGAGTGTAATGTGAAAGACGCTGCATTGTAGTCTCTTCCACATTACGTTCAATTTCAAGGATTTACCGCAATCGTGATTTCAATTTCATCACTAGATGTCACCACCTGTATATATCAACAGATTGTGACATAAAGAACAAGAAATTATCATTAGCTCATTTCCTGTTCTGAATTGGTTTGACTGCAAGTCTACTGTTGGAATTACAGCGAGGTTTTTTCCTCCGGGTTGCTCCGGTTTTTCTCCTCACTGACAGTCGAGCCGACGATTACAGCCAGGAAATTTTCAAGAGATCACTACTTTCGGGAAACTTTAAAATTAAATGTAAATCTTCATGAAATTTATTTAAGTAATAAAACATTTCGATAAATTTTGTTTTGAAAACTGTCTGGATTATTTTATAAAATGAGATTGATCACACAGATGATCAATCTCATAATTCGACGTTAAAATAAAAATATTTTACAGAATACACTTAAACGATTTCCAATGCTGAATTTCAGCAAAATCTATCAATCCGAATAAACATAAGAAAAGTACATATGATGAATCTAATAGATAATTACACCCTTTGTCCCAATATGATTCTCTCCTTAAATGAAGTTGGGAATCTTATTGAGTGGAATCCTTTAGAGAGAGAGAGAGAGAGGGGGGGGGGATACAGAGAGAGAGAGATCTGGTAGTAGCATTCATTTGCCTTTTATATTGTATACAATGTAGAAAACTACTAACTGTTTTTAAACTGCCTGGGAAAGTGTATGTTAGGTGCTTGGAAAGAAGCATAGTTGAGTCAAAGTTCCAGGAAGAACAATGTGGCTTTCGTCCTGGTAGAAGCACAACTGACCAAATCTTCACTTTAAGGCAAGTCTTTGAGAAATCTTGGGAATATGCCAAGAATGTCTACACATATTTTTTGTGGACTTGGAGAAGGCATATGACCGGGTTCCTTGGGATAAGCTTTGGCAAGTAGTACAGGAGTATGGAGTGGATGGCCAACTATTAGCTGCCGTTAAGTCCCTGTACCCAACTCTCACCTTTGGTTTTTTGAATGCGGACACGAATCCAAGCGGCTGAAATGAGGTTCCTTCGAGGGGTTGCAGGAATGACAAGACTCGACAGAATCAGAAGCTCTGCAATTCGGGAAACCCTCAATACTGAACCGTTGCTTCTCCGTGTTGAGAGATCACAGTTACGTTAGTACGGACACCTGGTCAGAATGCCACAAGAGAGGCTCCCTCAGCAGGCCCTCTTTGCCAAGCCAGAGGGTGGGAGGCCACGTGGAAGGCCAAGGACTCGCTGGATAGATTATATCCAAAACCTTGGGTGGACACGTTTGGGAATCCCACCAGAACACCTGAGTTTGGTGGCACAGGATCGTGACCACTGGAAGTTCCTCTTGCAGCTGTTGCCCCCCCCCAACCCAATTAGGAAAGGTGGGCCTTGAAGATGTATGTATGTATGTTATTAATGGAAATAAAATGTAATAATCAAAAATTTATGGAGAATTAATTTATTTCTTAACAATTATATGAAAACCATAAAAATATGTTAGATAGGTTAATAATGATATAATATTCTCATAAATTTCTAATTTCCACTTGAGTTAAATGTACAGCTTTTTTTTTTATTTATGTTGAAGAATAGCAATTAACAGACTGAAATGATGTGATGATGTTCAGCATCGATCATTCATATTTACACTCATTTGGTTTTCTTGGGCGAAGAAGATTCCTAACTTGATGGCGTGGGCCATCAACCATGTCAAATTACACACGAGAGAATTAAAATGTGCATACATTCGTAACATCATTGTTTTAATGACCGTTTAAACTCGGATTTTATTAGATTTGTGATTTTATTTTATTTTATTTTATTCTAATGTAGAGGGATTGGCTTGAACAAAGCTGTTTACGAAGGCCAACATCGAGGCAGTCCTGAGCCCTATTTGGGCAGGAACTCTCGGGCCAGATCTCCCCAATTTGTTTACATGTTTTTATCAGTTTTTCGGCTCTACAGACTTTTATGCTTCGTATACTGCTGTTTTAATAGTATTTTCAATATTCGTTTATTTGTTTACTCTTGTTAGGATTTTAGTGTATTTATCTCACCTTCTTTTACCTTGCGGTGTCGAGGGTTAATTAATCATCGGACCTCAAACCGTTCACAGGATAAAGGTGGTCAGCCCTACGCCCCGATGTATCTATGTCCGTAGTGTTGAGTTCTCAAGGCCGGTTTGCTTGCTTTGCTGGATGAAAAATCGCAGGATAAACTGGGGAAAAAACCCTACTGTCCACGCCCAAGACCGGCTAACTTGGCTATGGCTGAGGAAGATCCTTCAGCTCCTCACGTCACCGACGGGAGTCGAACCCAGGACACTCCTTCCCAAGGCATATGGTTGCGAAGCGCACAGCCACTGAGCTAACCACGCGGGCTAGTTTATGTATATTTAAAATTAGGAAAATTTTAAATTCAATAAAGATGAACAAAGTGCAACGAATTCCACATAAAATAAGGTACCTTTTTTCCTGGAGCTCCCCCATTGCCCCTTCGCTACGACATTTTGATATAAGAATCTGTTATCTGACTATTAGGTTGACAGAGAATCTCTACTTTGGACTTCAGTGGTTCACTAAGGGAAGGCCATGTTTGAGCATTCTTGCCCACCTTTCATAATAATGATATGATTGAGTCAGGTAGGGGGGAATAGATACATTATGATACTATCGGACTTGTTTAAAGCTTTCGACAGATTACTGCATGGACGGCTGATACTTAAGTTGGAGAATTGGATTATAAACTATTAGCTTGGAGTAAAGAATGGCTGACTCACGCATATGAAGAAGTGCTCTATGGGGTAAGCGAGGGTGCAAGATTTAAGGTGCCCAGTGGCGTACCATAAATATTCATCTTTGTATTAGAACCATTGAGAAGGGTTTGAGAGGTTCGTTACAGCTGTTTGCTAACGATAGGTAGAGTAATTATAAATGCTGCGTGCTTGCAAATGATTTGAATAGACTGGAATGTGAGCATTTAAAAATGGTTGTCATTTCAATGTTAGTTGAAACTGTGTAATGAGATGTCCAATGGAATATTACAGTGTTTCACAAAGTGCGGTAAGCGTACTTTCCATGGGTACGCGAAAGGCCTTTAAGGGAGTATGAGACTCTTTTTTGTTTATTAAAATTTGATTATTTTGTTTTACCTTTATATTTTTGTTGACATAAAGTCGAGGATAAGTGCAGATTTATTGCGTAATCAAGATTTCAATAACTGAAAAAAAAGCTGTAGGAAGTTTTAAGCAAAATATGTGTCTCGGCATATATCGACCACCTTTAGGGTTGCGTATAGTTGAGGGACCGATTGCGTTTCAGCTGCGTGGTTCAAATAGATCGAACGGCGCAGTCTGATTGGTTCTTCGCTAAATTTCAGACTCATTCATGTCGGCACCTTTGAGAAAGAGAGAAAGATAAGGGGACAAACACATAGAAAAACAGACACACATACAGAAGATCAAACAGACGGATAGACTAACACGTTTCAAATTTAGGAAGGTGTGCACCATCTTTACTGTTGAACATGGACGTGCAGTGATTGTATTCATACGCTTTCATAATTTTCAGTATCGGCGTGTGCTGGGGTGAGTACAGTCGTGACTGGAAAAAGGAAGGAAAGTGGAAGTGCTTAAATGCAATAAAACTGATCTACAGATAGAAATGAAAATTATAAAAAAATCTTGTCCTCTGATAATTATATTAAAAAAAAAAAAACGTCTGTACCATGTACAGAATATGTCGTGTCGCATATTTAAAAATTTAACAAGTTTATTTTTTTGTGTCGCCGAAAGGGTTTTAAACATTTTTACGATCGCCTTCCTGTCTGCTGACGAACACTCTCTAAACTGACCCATCTCAAACTTAACGACTTCATCAAGTAATTTTTTTTTATACTGAAAATTTCTGGAAGACGCCAATAGAGACGTTTATCACGTCAATATGAAGGTGAAGCAAAAACAAAAATCAATTGCATTATGGAGATGCCTCACGATTTAAAAATTCCAAATAGTATAATTTGAATCTTTCATGATTGTTATTAGTTTGGAAATTAGGAACACGAATTGCATTTCGCTCTGTTTTTTATTGTTTCAGGGTATTTGGGTGTGATGTGAAAGACGCTGCATTGTAGTCTCTTCCACATTACGTTCAATTTCAAGGATTTACCGCAATCGTGATTTCGATTTCATCGCTAGATGTCACCACCTGTATATCAACAGATTGTGACATACAGAACAGGAAATGAGCTAACCCGTACATTTCCTGTTTCGAATTGATTTGAATGCAAGTTAACTGTCGGAGTTACAGCGAGGTTTTTCCCTCTCCGGGATGCTCCTGCTTTTGTCCTCACTGACAGTCCAGCCAACGATTACAATCAGGAATTTTCAGGCGTACGTGGGTTTCCGGTAAATCTGAAATTAAATGTAAATCTTCATTAAATTTATTTAAGTAAGAAAGCATTTATAAAAATGTTGGTTCGGAAACTGTGTGGATTATTTATTAAAGTGAGACTGTTCACACACATCGCACGCGAGCCCTTTCAATGAATAAACAGGTATTCTGTTATTAAAGTGAATTTATTTCGCCAAATATGTTTTAAGGAACTGAAACACAACATTTTAGTAAAATCCATCAGCACGAACAAATTCTGATAAGTTCAATCCTAAACTGAGAGAGAGAGAGAGAGAGAGAGAGAGAGAGTAAGAGAGAATAATGTTTAATTATTTAGTTTTTGTTTTCGAGCTGAGCCTTTTGACAACTAAACGGAGATAATGACAATAACATTACCTTTGTCTTTTATGTTGTAAATTGCGTAACAACACTAAAGGCAAAGGTAATGTTATTATGAATAGTGTACAGTCTCATCACTATGACAGCGTATAGTCAATAGATTGCTTGAGGAGGAAAACTCAGTGCTCAACTCTGAAATCAGACAAACCCATACGTCTAACTTACATAAATGATAATTCGACAGATGTCCTTTGTTCATTTTCATATGCTACTCTATGAAAGCTGTCGTCTTTCACAGTTAATTCCCCCTCCCCCCTCCCCAATAATCCGTTTCCTTAGATGGCTTTCCAAAAATCTTCTCATTGGCCGTTGACAGCATTCAACTAGATTATTCCGCTCTGGTTAACTCCTCTCATCGATATCATCGCATGTTTGTTCACCCGCGAATGATTCCATGTATACACGCACACTTAAAGTTTATTATAGACGCCAAACTGGTAAAGGCGGATTGCGAAATGATGGATCCCACCCCTTTAAGAAATAATTAGAATTGGGTAGGAGATCGTGATAAACCGTCAATTAGCTTTTCATGCACACAATCTTCACCTTGTTTTTTCATCAACTTCCGCGTGAAGTTTGAGTATGCAGTACTAAAATAATCGAATGTATGTGAAAACAACGATGAGGAGAATATTTGAGAAAATTATAAGTGAATTGATTGCATTGGATATGCAATGAACAGAAGAAATAGTAAAAGTTAAGTAATTCGAATTCGAAGATCGCCTTAGAATTCAAATGCATGCGATCTTCGACTTAAACATTTTTAGGGAAGTTAGAGCCAATCATATACACAGTACGTATTTAAATATGATCCACCAGTTGACCCAGATCGTGTTTAGTGTTAGATATCTTTTCAGTCATTCGAAAAGTTTAATATCCATAAATATCCACACGTTGCCCTACCGAAACAAACGCTTCATTGATGTAATTGACAGGATTTCTGGTTGGTCTATGAGGCCTTTCTGTTAATTCCGTGTGCTTCTCGGCTAGTGTGCCTGTTTTTCGGGAGGGAAAATGAGTTCGCTGCAAAGAATTGAACTCCTCAATCTAAAGTATGAAATCAGGTAAGTCACCTTCGGAGGACAACGACGATGATACGGCATTTTCATTTATACAGAACATTTATACAACCAACAGGGTTCAGATAGATACCATTGTGGCATCGATATGTCGAAAGCTTTAAGGGCCGTAGATGATTTTAATTTCCAATGTGTGAGATCACCATCTTGCTGATTGGAAGCATAACGTGGCAAAAAAGATTCGTATTTGATCCTATCCACGGTACTAAACGCTCAATAAGTTTATCTTTCATGGATTGGATGCATATAAATAGTAAAGTAAGTTTCGCCATATATTTCAAAATCATTATTCCAAATAATTTAATAAATAAAGCAGTATGGTGTATGTTGGCGCGTCAACCACCGAAGATTATCGTAATAATTGCTTAATAATATTCTATTTTATAATCTTCTAAGTAATAATAAGGGTTGCGTAAATATTAATGTGTCAAACCATCGACCCATCAGCGTCTTCTGTGTGGTTGTGAAGACTTTGGAAAAGTTGGTTATAACTGGCATATAGAAATAGGTTGACAGAGAATCTTTACTCTGCATGGACATCAGGGGATTACTAATGGAAGGTCATGTTTGAGTAACCTGTTCATATTTCATAATAATGATATGGTTGAGTTTGACAAGGAGAATGGATATGCTTTGATACTACTGGACTTTGCTAAAGGTTTTTAGAGATTACAGCATGTAAGGCTACTTAAATTGGAGGATGTGGGATTGGATTATAAACTATAAAGTTGGATGAAACGATGGCTGACTCACTCATATGGAAAAGTAGTATATGGGGATGTGAGTCTGCAAGATTTAAGGGAACCAGTGGCGTTCCAAAATTCAGTATGATGATTCCTCAAACGTTTTAAGGCATTTGTTCGAAGATGAATGGAAAACCCACCTTCGAACATATGTCCATGAAAACTAATAAGCAAGAAGATCCTCTGTTGATCAGCTGTGGAGAATTCCATATTGGAGCCAGTTAATGAATAGAGAAGATTCTAGGTCAATGTTCAGAAGGTGAAATAAGAGCAATGAAATGATGAAAAACGTGTTAGAATCGATATGTAGTAGAGGAAAAGCGACAAAAACCAGAAGAGAAATGAGATCATAATGGACCAACCATTACATGCAAAGTTTGAAGCTTGAACATCCTGATGGGCTTAGTTTTTTTTTTTTTTTTTTTTTGATCAAAGAGACTTTCAAAGGAGTGAGGCCTTGAAAGTCACGAGTTTTTCAATGATAGCAGGGTATTTCTTCATATATTCAATATAGGAAAACAACTAAAGGAAAGTAAGATATCTGAAGATTGGCTTCTTCTATGGGTTTAGTATGACACTATTCGTGCCAAAGGAGGTGGAAGCAGGTTTGGACAAAAGTCATTGCCAGTAAATATTTTACAAAAAGGGACTGCACAGCTGCTAAATGCAAGTGATGATTCGTCGTCTTAATTCCCTTAAAACGGAATTTAAAGATGAACTCAATGCAAATATCCCGACAGACGAGTGACCAAAGAATTTCTGGATCGAGGAATTAGTCAGTTTATAGTTTTATATTTTTTTATTATTATTAGAATCATTCGATTAGTTGAATCAATAGACATTGAGACGGGAAGGAGCAACGGATAAGCGAGACTTCCAGTTGAGCGGCATATCGCTGTAGCCAGTTTTCACCGTTTGGAGGCGCGGAGGATTCGGTGCATTGCTGTCTACACGGTGTCTTGTGTAGTTGGAAACCCACGTGTCTATGAAGTGGAGACTCATGATAGCGTTGTGGAAAAGTGTTGAGGTTGAGCTGGGTGGGTTTGAGACCAAAGTTGTAACATTAGGTGGAAGGTCTGGTGGAATTAAGAGTCCACATTACCTTCAAGCATTTACAGCATAAGTGTTTTATATTTTCGCCAGATGTCGCCACCTGTATATAAACAGATAGCAACATGTAGTTGGAAATGAGTTGAGTCGTTTGTGATTTAGCAGCAAGTTGGTTGCAGAGAATTTCAGAGAGGTTTTTTTTCCCCGGATTGCTCTGGATTTCCTTCTCACTGACTGCGAAGCAAATTACTATAGCCAAGAAATTTTCAGGCGATTAAATGCTATTGGGAAAATCTGAATTTAACTATAAATCTTTATTAATTTTATTTATGTAATAAAACATTTTTATAAAGTTTGATTTGGAAACTTTTGATTGTTTATAAAAATTAGATAGTTCACCCCGATGGCACGAGAGATCTCTAAAGGAATAAACTAGTACTCATTGAACCCTGTACTCCTGTTGTTATACTAAATTTATTTAACAAATATTGATTCAAGTCCAACATGTCACTATATTTATTTATACAGCTCATATTAAAAGAAGAAGTTGTCTTTCACAGATGATAATATTTTTTTTTTTCATAAATAATTTTCCTTATGGAAGTCCAAAGATTTGCTCACTGGACGTTAACAACACTAAAATGGTTCGTTCGTTCCACTCTGGTTAGCTCACCTCTTCATTATCAGCACATATTGGTTCGCGGAAAAATGATTCTATGTTGGCACCCCCCCCCCCCACACACACACCCTAACGTTTTCTCTTAACGCGTTACTGTTTAAATCTCGTAAGGGATTATCATAAGGTAATTGATCCCACCAGTTTATGAATAAATACTTTTCATTTACATAATCTCAATCCATGCGTGAGCCTCCGTACCTCAGGCGGTATAGACGAAGCCTTTTGGTTGGAAAGAACTGGGTTCGATTCGTATCCATGACTTACGACTAAAGGTGAGTTAACCGGCCTCGTACGAAGGTAGAGGATTTTGTCTCCCGGTAACACTATACATCTAACATTGATAGGTCAAGGCTCCAGATTCATTACATCCTCAACTCTTCAAAGGCGGAAGATGAGCACCCCTAATCTGGATACTAGTCCTGGAGCAGACTGTGGTACAGACCATCAGCTAGGAAGAGCTAAAGTGAGAGTGAGACTCCGAATCCTTCCAAGTCCAGTCGTCCCACTTAGCCTGAATGTTAGAGTAATCCCTAGTGGGTTCACAGAAGAAAATCAACTCAACTCAGCTGGATGATCTTTTGGAGACTAGTGAGGAGAATCCACCTGGAATGCTCTTGAAAGGAGTTAAGGTTATGTTACAGGATATACCCTCAAGAAGTATCAAGGCCCACTTAGAAGACCAAGAGACTGATAGATATCAGTCATCAAAGATCGAAATGGAGCAGTACTAACAGAACTGGAAAGAATACTGAGTAACTGTACAGCAGAGAGGATAAGAAATATCTGGACGAGCCCTCTCACCAGGTCAATTTCGATTTGAAACCCCCCACCTACACTTACGCATGACTTTGAAAGAGCAGTTAAACAGCTTAACAACAACAAGGCCTCACGTGCAGATGGAATCCCAGCACAGTTAAGGACACAGGGAATGGAGGGATAAGAGTGTTTCATAAAGGGATATGAGAGTATAGAAGAAATCACGATGGGAAATATGAAGGATTGCAAGAACTATAGAACTATTAGTTTAATCTCTCATGCAAGCAAGGTTTTGTTAAAGATCATTCATAATAGGATTGAGTCTAAATTTGAGGCAGAGATGCCCGGATTTAGGAAATATAAGGATACCAGATATCAGATCCTTTGCTTAGACAGATCATAGAAAAGTAAAAAGAATTCAGACTGCTCATGGTAATGTGTTTCACAGATACTCTAAAGCTCTTGACAGAGTTCAGCATCTGAAACTGTGGGAAGTATTGAAAAGAATGCGTTTTCCTCAGAACACTATCGTGTTGATAGCCAACTTGAACTGGGATCAAGAAGCCAGAGTAAGAATAGGTGTTGGATTGAATGATTGGTTTCACGTTGGAGAGGGAGTTAGGCAAAGATGCCTACTTTCTCCACATCTGTTTAGTATCTATGCTAAAGACATCATGCGTGTAGTATTGAATGATCTTAAGACAGAAATTAGGATAGGTGGTAGATTGATTAATAATCTGAGATACGTTGATGATACAGTATTCCTCTGTAATGACAAGGAAGAACTAGGATGAATCCTTGACAAAGTCAATGAGATCAATAAGAAGAGAAGACTTCAGTTCAATCCTAGCAAGACATAGATTATCGTTCTCAAAGGAAATACAAATAGTAAAGCATCATGAGAAACAAATGTACCTTAATGTAGAAAGAACTGAGAAGAATTAATGTGAAGAATTGTTGTTCAGAAGACGATTATGGGTGGGTTAGACAATAGTCAGAGACTTCTTTAGAACCTGGAAGGCGGGATCGATCTTCACAGGAACAAAAGTGACGATTCTGGATGTAGCTGTGTTGTCCATAATGACTTATGTATGTAAGATTTGAAGCCTAAAGAAGTCTGATAGGAAAAGGATATCTGCTTGAGAGATGTGTGTTACAGAAGGCTGTTGAGGATATTCATATACTGAAAGGAGGACAAATGGATGGGTGTTAGAGAGGATCGATACAACTTCAAATCTGCTTAACAATATTGACAGAAGAAAGTTGAAATTCCTTGGACACATTTAACGGATAGAATGAGGACCCTCAAAACAGTAATAGACGATAAAGTTCCTGAAAAAAGAGAGAAAGGGGTAGACTGTCAATGAGATAAAGGGATGGATGGTGATGTGGAGCGACTGATCCTCAGAGTTGCGAAGTCTCCAGAAAAGATACAACAGGACTATCTGGCGAGAACTGCTGTGGCACATCACCGGCGGACAACTGAGTGACCATACGGCATCTGATAATGTCCAGTGAATAGCTGGACTGATACAAGTGTAGTGCAAGGCAACTCGTGGCAAAGACGGAGAAAGCTGTACACGATATTCGACCTTTTCCTGACAAACTTTGCGATTTCCTTTGGATATTAGATACAGTCGTTGGAGCTTGCTTAAACAAACATTTATGTCTTGGATATACATTAAAAAATAGAACGTACGAAAAAAAATGCGTACATTAGCAGATTTTATATCACAATACAACAAATTTAGAATTTGAAGTAATGGATTAGTGATATCGTTTTAAATAAATTTGGGAGGGGATCTCCGAGGAAGAAATGTTATACCTCGTTATTAAAAATTAAAGCCAAATGTATTTGGTTATTACTAGAAAATGATATTTTTCATTCCCTTGGAATTGAATCTGAGCCCAATAAAATTATATATAGTATGGAATTTAATATATTTAAAATAATTATATTGAAATTGAAAAATCAACGTAAATTTCATCTGAAGTTTGAATTATTTTTGTTTTAGGTCGCACACCCTTTCTTAAAACATATCAAAATTATGATAAATAAATACCACAATACAATCGAGGTATACAAAAATATAGACGTTGATGAAATTGAAGAATAGAGAAAAGTAACTGGATTTTTAAACGAAGGGAAGAAACAATTTACAATTCATGGCTTGAAGTTACTTTTACTTTTGGAGGAATTTGAATTCATCACGTAAGAAGGACATGACCATCGATAGCTATAATTGAGTTATGTTAAGCTTCTTATAACCTTCGATTCATGTAATCGATATAATGAACTAAACATGCTGTTTAAGAGAAATGATTAAAATTTACTGTAATATAGCCTTTTAATTTTCAAATTAATTATGAAGAAAAAAAATATATATATATATATAAAATGACATAATGATTACTTAATATGAAATGCTCAAAAATAGTCTTGTTAAAAATGCTCCACACGGGGCATTGCTAGTCCTTATAAGGACTGGCTTAAAGGGGCGAAGCAGAATGCTTTTCATCTTCCCCGTTATCTGTAGAGGACAGTGTAGGGATAAAGTGTTATTAAGCTATTAAATTAAAGCTCTGATCATGGCAGGAGGGTAACAGCAATAGCCGAGCCTCAGTTGGAACTTCATTGGCTACAGCATTGCCATCCGTTACCCTCCAAGGGTATTGGATTGAATGAATCAATCCAGCATTGCTAGTATTAGTTTTGTGAAGCTTATTTATACAGACTAACTAATTATTTAAAAGGTGTATTAAAATTACGATAATTATTTAGGGATTTTAAAAAAATTTTTGAAAATTGTTAAACATTTCACATTAAATAATCATTATTTCATTTTGTTATATATTTATTCATAATTAATTTGAAAATTAAAAGGCCATAGTTACAATCAATGTCACAATCTATCGCCAGCCACTACCACCAACAATAGTATTTTTGTCTGTAAACTTATGTCGGAACTGAGTTGATTTGATTTTCCCATAAGAGGGATGAAAAACCTAACTTTCTGAGTAAACATCCTACTACCTCGAGATGAAATCGAATCATTGAGGATTAATTCATTTTGTTTTTGAAAATGTTTCAATCAATTTCTGATTTGAGGGACGAATATAAATTCTATTACATACGCAATTATACATTGCATATGTAATACAACAGATACACTACCACGAGCGTATAAATAAAGCTTTATAAAAATAATTCTATGAAAAACAAATCCGGCCAAAATCTGAAACTGATCATTTTTTTTTCTAATCCGCGTATATTGTGGTATGGTGTAATCCAATTTATTCATGTACTAATAGAACTCTAAGAAGGTTGTTAAATAAAACCTATGAATATTTGAAAGTTTTGCGTAATGCTATTATTAGGAATAATAACTCAATCAAAAAAGTTAAAATAATAAAGAAATAAAGAAAACAAATGTTTAGAGTAATGATGAAAGTTTGACTTTATAACAAGTAGGCAACTTATGTTTGAGAAATTAGTTCAAGGGTATCGACCATATTTTTCCTTTTATTAGCGGTATATTTCAAAGTAAACTTATTATATAAATAAAATATAATAATTAAAGAATCAAAAAATCAAGAAAAAGCAATTATTTCTTAAGAATTAGGGGAAAATCATTAAATTTCTAACAATAATTAGATGTTTTGCTAAATTACTTAGAGTCTCTTCAATATTTAATTAAAATACTTATACAGTATTTTTTTTATTCATGTTGAAGATGGACTGCAATGTTTTATTGCAGTCTATATCAATGCGAATACGATAACGAAGGGGAGCGATGTTATCATCTTTGTTGTTTTTTTTACTATTTATTTACAAAAATCGCAGATTTTTATGACTGTGGCATAGTAGTGGAAAATTAGCTAACAAGGAGTAGGGTGTCTGTATGTCTGTATTTGTTGTGCAAAAATCGCGGTTACCAATGCTGTTACTGAGTTAGACAAGGAGAATGGATGCACCATGATACTTTTTGATTTTGCTAAGGTTTTTGATAGAATATAGCATGGAAGACTGTTGTATAAATTAGAGAATATGGATTTGTATTATTAAACATTACGTAGATAAGAGGATGGCTGACTAACAGATATCAAAACCTCGTATGGGGGGGGGTGAATGTGCCAGATTCAAGGTAACCAGCGGAGGATCAGTCCCTGGTCCATTGTTATTCAGTCTATACATTAATGACATTGGTATGGATTTAACATGTGTCATACAGCTATTTGCTGATGATCAAAGGTAGGCAGGGTAATCAGGAGTGAGCAGCTGATATGCATACTTGCAGAATCATTTGAATAGGCTTGAATTGTGGGGATGTGAAAATGTTCTGTCAGTTCAATGTTAATGTAACGTCATGCAGTTTGGTGTGATTAGATATCCAATGTGGTATTATATTGGTGGGATTATGCTAGAAGAAACTGTTCAGGCAAATGATCTTGGAGTTTTAGTAAATAAGAAGTCAAAGTTCAAGAATCATATAGCAAAATTTGAAATACAACTCAGAGATTATGAAATGAACGTTCACGTGTAAAGATAAGGATGTTATTTTGCTTCTTTACAAGACCTTGATAAGACTTTACTTGGACTATTGAGTATAAGACGACACTTGGACATGTCTTGTCTCCTATTTCCGTTGTGATTCTGATATGTTGGAGAGAGTGCAAAGGAGAGTGTTAAAAATGATATCAGGATTGTAGAATACTGATTATGAAGACAGATTGAGAATTTGTAGACTGCAGATACTAGCAAAGTTTGAGACTTAATAACTTCTGAAAGAGTCATACAGGATTTCAAGTGATGGAATTTTTCAATTTATAGAAGGTGGGGAAAGGACAAGAGGGCATGCTTGAAAGCTGAGAATGCCGCTTAGAAGGAGATGGGTTAGATTTTTCTCTTATAGAATGGTGCGTGATTGGAATGGATTGCCGTTGGATGTTGTGTGCAAGCAGTGCGAATGAATTCAAGAACAGGTATGAGAGTTGGTGCGAATAGTATGGCTTCCTCTGTGAGTTCCGACCTGATCTCTCTTGATAATAATAATAATAATGAGTTTTTTTAATATTATTATTGAATTCAATGCAGCCTTTTTATAATTATATTTAGAAAATTTCAATTATATTATACTTAAAAATGCTCATAAATATTTATTGTATTCGCAAGCCGATTGCATGGACAAGGTCTCTGCTATCTAACCGCCACCTTTGGATTCGAATACCAATTTAGCATGGATGTGTCAACATGTTTAAAGGTTGCAGGTGATTTTAATCGGTCTTTTCGTGGGACAACCAAACTTGCTTACTGGAAGTTTAATTATTCGCAAAAAAGCTTCGTGTTTAATCTCCAGAAGATCTCCGATTATTCAGCACTTAGCGTATCTACGGTGCGATACCAAATTGATAATAAGTTTACAACCAGGCTGGGATTCACATAAAGATAATAAATATGATCCACATGCTCGCGATCTGTGGATGGCATAATCTACATTCCATAATCCCGAGGTTATGTTTGTAACTCTTCTGTGAATCCTTTCCACATCTTCTTCATCCCTTCGGAAACCAAGAGACAAAATCCGAGAACAGAAGTCCAGATGCAGACAAAATACTTCCTTCAAAAGAAGCGAAGACCCTCCTTATGTGTTAGTGTTCCTTTCAGAACAGCAGTTATCGTCCGAATTGTATTTCTAATATAAGTGAATGCTGTGTTTAGTTGTTTATACAATAATTTTCTTTGAAACACCAAAATGCAATCTATTAGAACCAAATAGAGTAGTAGTTCAAGCAACAACAACAAAACAAAATTTAAATTGATAGCAATGGTAACAGTACATAATAGGAATTATTGCTTGTATGTAAATATATAAACAAACGATCAATGATCGTTTGTTTGTTTGTATATGATCAACAGCAACCGTTGCAAATTCTTTCTCGCATGTGTTTCAATAGGTTAACAATTAACAAGCAAAGAAGTGACAGAATTTTACACTCCACAGAATACAACGAATCGCTTTGAGAAGCACAAGAATCAGAAATCTAGGATTGACAATTGACATTAATGTCTTTAGGGGTGAAGCAAGATGCTTTCCTATTCCCCGCTATCTGTTACGGCTACAGTGAGGGGGGGTAGAATTTTATGAGCAATTTGCTCGCCCTGAATGGGCATGGGGATTATGCATCACTACTACAGGAGGAAGTTAAAATGGCTTTTGGCCTTTTATGTTTGAATATATCCGTTGCCTCGTAGGCAAAACTTGCTGAACTAGATCGTTGGGGTGTATGGACGTTTTTAGGAAAAACTTTGTTGCTAAAGATTGTAGGAAAGAGAAGATATAAGGAACATTTGTATCTCGATGAAGTTGGTTGTTTCTGACGAACCACAGAGCGTTCAGAATCATTCTCAAGCTTGTTTTGTACACGTTGCAGTTCGATAATATTTGTAGTGGAGGTGTGGCTCCAGGCTGGAGAAGCGTCAGTGAGTTCCGATGTTTAGCTTGCTGCATCTGTTTATTAGCGATTAGATCTGAGCGATGACTTTAGATACCTTTTTCACACGTAGTCTTGATGTGCTGGTTAAAAGTTAATTTTTTGGTGAGCATGGCACCAAGGTATTTTGTTTCTCTCTGCCAGGGAATTTTGTTAATGATATCTCCTGCAAGACGTCTCTTGCAGGAGATATTGACCTTTTAGTAAAGAGAATGGCTGCGCTTTTTTGGGAATTTACTTGCAGTCTCCATTTGGAGAACCATTTCTCTAACTTTAGAAAGTTTTCTTGAAGCTTTCTAGTAATGAAGATTGGCTAATAATGCTGTATCATCCGTATATAGGGCCACATGATGGATGACATTGGGTTGTGCGGGATATCTAACATGTATATATCTGACATGTATATAGAGAACAACAATGGAGCCCGTAGGGATTCCTGCGGTACTCCAGCCAAGATCCAAGATTGCAGAACGCAGAACGATACTGTTTTGATGGGTGAAGCATAAATGCTTTTCATATTCCCCTCCGTCTGAAAAGGTAAGTTCTTTGGGTAGAGAATTATTGAGCTTTAAGCTCGCCCTGAAAGGGCAGTGAGATTAACTGTGTTCAGCTGAGCATAGAATTGATTTGGGTCTTTTGTATTTGCAGAAATATGCTGCTTCATTATAGTCTGAAGCTTGCTTGATCAGTGGGTTCGGATGCTTAATTGTCTTGATGAAGAACTTTTCAGATAGGTCATGAAGGAGAGATGCGATATAGGGAATGTTGACGTCTCTGTGAATTTGGGAGTTTCTGATAAACCCCGGAGCATCCATATATTTATATATTAACATATATAAATAATTTTCAAACTTTATTTTAAAATATGAATTTCCATTAATTCTTCATAAAAATATTTAGTTTCTCAAAATATTATTTAAATTTTTTCGCACTTTTCTGCACTGTTAAGATCTCCTGGTTAGCCTTCTACAGAAATATATAAATATTGTGCATGCGCAACACTATCCAGTGTATTCCAGAACAATTTACGATATGCAGATAATGAATTGTTTTAAGAACATCGTGCAACGTACTGTTACTCCTTGTATATACTTTCAGAAATATGAAGCAGAATCCGATCGCTTTATGTATACTTCTGGCGTCTTGTTATTGAACTTGGAGGTGCTATCGCATCTACACCCAAAATACCAAATAAATTGAACCATCCTGCCAACACTATGGAAATTTTCTTATCCAGCGCTCATTCAGATATACTGTAATTGTGAAATCTCCTTTTGGTAACCAAGATCATTACTTTATTGTTGTAGTGCCAACATTACAGTTCTGTATCCATTGGTACTACAACTGTACCAGCTGAGATGACTTTAATGATTTCTATCCTCTTCACGATGGTCTGATTACTCTTTCTGTTCATCTTATACAAATATCTGCTCCTATCAGAATAACTGTAATAATTCGTTTTTGAGTGAAATCCGGAATCTGTCATTAAGCTCGAACCCTTGGACTATAGCTGAAGGATCATTTTTCCCAATAAACGTACCAAAGTCGATATACTCGTAATTTGGAAAACGTAATTCAAATCGATGCTGATTGCAAGATTGGAGTTATCTAATCCTGCAATCAACATCCACGACAGCTGATGACACTTGAAATTTAAAAAAAAAAATCAATAAATCCTCATCCAGTTTTGAAAGAGGCAAATACAGAAAACCTACTTTTCTCCAACTATTGTACAATCTAGCATTCTGTCTTCTCGCTAAGGTTGTTGGACCCACCTTCTGCTCTTGTGTGATTGTAACTCACAAATGATACTATTTTTATATCATCCAATGATGAGGCTGACCTGCAGGAACCAGACTGCTTCTCCAACAACGAACAATGCACTTTTACCCACTGTTCCATAGTGGGGGATTAGATTGACAAAATATAACCTCGTCAAAACTAACGACAGTTAGAATAAACGGTCTAGATGATATTTTAAGTGTCCATTTTGTTAAAAAGCTATCAACCTGGTGTATGCAACATTGAGCTCAATGCTACCTCTTCACTGGATGAAGAAACTCAGATGTATGAGGACGAGGTATTAGAGATGCTGCACAAACCGAATCAGAATTCAGCAATTGGAACTGATGGGATATCAGCACGTGTGCTAAAAGAATGTTCAGCTGAACTGGTCATTCCTTTGATCGGGCTGTTTTTATGAGTCTAAGAACAGGGAAGATTCCGTAGGAATGGAAAGAATGTATGGTAATTCCATTGTACGAAGGTGGTGCAAAGACCGATGTATCCAACTATCAACCAATTAGTATCTCAGCAGTGGTGGTGAAGATTTTCGAAAAATTGGTAAGGGCTCGCATTCAGAAATGGGTTGAGAGTGAATCTCTATTTTGTAAAGAACAACATGGGTTTACTAAAGGTAGGTCATGTTTTAGCAACCTGCTCACATTCTATGACAAAGTTACCATTGAACTAGACAAGGGGAATGGATGCACCATGATACTTTTGGATTTTGCTAAGGCTTTTTACAGAATATCGCATGGTAGATTGTTGTATATAGTAGATAATATGGGTTTGGATTATAAAATATTAACGTGTAAAAGAGGATGGCTGACTGACAGATATGAAAATGTGGTATACGGGGAATGTGCAAGATTTAAGGTAACCAGTGTTGTACAACAAGAATCAATGCTTAGTTCACTGTTATTCAATCAGTACATTAATTATATTGGGATGGATTTCACAAGCAACATACAGCTATTTGCTGATGATGCAATTGTAGGTCTGTCAATCAGGAATGCTACTGATATACGGTACTTACAGAATGATTTGAATATGCTGGAATTATGGTCATGGGAAAATGGATGTCAATTCAATGTCAGTAAATGTAAAATTATTCACTTCGGCGTGATTAGATTTCCAATTTCGTATTATATTGGTGGGATAAAAAATTATCAGGCTAGAGATTTTGGAGTGTTAATAGATAGGGAGTTGAAGTTTAGGGGCCATGTGGCAAAGATTGCAAATAGAATTCAAACGATAATTGCAATTGTGAAACAAACTTTCAGTCGTAAAGAAAATTATGTCATTTTGACTCTCTACGAGGCGTTGATAAGCCCTCACCTGGACTATTGTGCGCAGGTCTAGTCTCCTGGTTTCCGTTGTGATTAATTGGAGAGAGTACAAAGGAGAGTGTTAAAAGTGATATTAGAATTGTGGAATACCGAGTATGAAGACAGATTGAGAATTTGTAAACTGCAGACACTAGCAAACAGGAGAAAGAGGAGTTTTCATCAGTTGAAATCACAGAGGATTTCAACTGATGGAATTTTTCAATTTATGGAGGATGAAGAAAGGACGAGGGAGCATCCCTGGAAGCTGAGAATGAATGCTGCTAAGAAGGGGTGAGGGTTAGATTTTCTCTCACAGGGTGGTTAATGATTGGAATGGTTTGCCATTGGATGTTGTGAGTGCAAACAGTATGAATGAAATGAAGAATGAAACGATGTGAATGAAATAGTTTGTTTGTGTGTAGTATGTGGCCTCTGACTCGATGAGTCCCTGACTCCCTGGAACTCTCTCTTAATTTTTTATTTTTTGAAAAAGAAATTTTTTTAATTATCCTCTTCATATATACATAATATTTACAGATATACAATTGAAGTATTACTATTACATTTTTGTTCATTACAAATATTCAGTATTTAATGTTAGGTGAATATCTTATTTAAATACCTAAATAATAATAACTAACAATGTATTTTCCATTTTTCCATACATATTTACAATTATTCATTTCATGTGTTAAGAGAGAGATATTTTTCATATTAACGATATTGGTTGTGGAATAATTTTTTTAAGATAAATATACATAATTTTTTTCAGCATTTTGTCATTTACATTTTATATTTTCATCTGTAGTTCAATTAATTCTCAGATTATTATAATTCATAATTCTTTCATTTTAACAATATTGGTTATGGATTAAATTTGTATAAATATATTTACTGTTTTTTTTTCTACATTTTATCTATTACATTTTATCTATTACATATGTCAAAATTAACAATAAATAATAAAAAAAAAATAATAATAATAATAATATTTTTTTACATTTTATTTTATTTTTTTTATTACATTACATACATTTCATCACATTTGATACAACATTACGTATATTTGTTTACATATAATACATACATTGGTTTTCATGTAATACGTACTTTACATGAATTTGGTTACATATGATACATACTTTTTTTTTTTTGTCTTGGATGAGATGTAATTTCTCTGCTTTCATCCTCGAAGCTTATTTGTAAGCTTACCTGAGGATGACACCGGTTTGTTATTATTTATTGGTTTGTTTGCTGTGTTGGGAAGCTACGAAATCTATGATTGAGAAATAATAATAATAATAATAACATACACCTTGTTTTTAAACTTTTTTTACATTAAACTATCTTCCTGCAGATAACTGTTAACTCATTCAAAACTTCGAAGTTGTCGACATGATTTGACTTGAAATTTTCATTCAAAATAGTTCATCTTCGTGTCTAATATGGAAAATACGGCCGTCCTTTCCGTTTTTCATTATAATTTTTCACACCTTATGGTTATAGAAATTAAGGGGATAAAAATCCCCTGTTGTTTTATAGCCAGTAAACGAAACTTAAGATCGAGAACTACGATCTATGAGTTTCATGCCGAAAAACTATCGGCGAAGGCAACTCGAAGCAAAGGTAGAGCAAGCTCCCTCACTATTCTTGATATTTTCTCATAATGTAAAACACAGCTCCTAGGTTATAGCTAAGATGAAAAGCCGTTTGGCTTTTCATCTTAGCTATAACCTTATGGTTATGTTTTTAGAAGTATCTCATCTCCCTCAGACTTCTTCTTGCCAACTCTAATTATCTCGAAGCGGCATTTCTCTAATTTTTCTGCTATAGGTCACCGACTTCTCATTGATGTTTCTTCAGTTGTGGGTTCCGATCTTTAATTCTGTTTATGTTTGGAAGTTACTTCTGTTCCACGAGCCGACTTTTTTGGCGTTTACTCTTTGATTTCTTGATGAAAATAGTGGATGATGATGGAACTTGCCATCATGTTGCATCACCAATTATTAATCTGCGTTTAATTCTTAAGCTAGCTCTTCATTTATTATAAAATGCATACTTAACAATAAATGAAATAAAAATGAAGAAATAAAACTTTTATAATTATAATATAAATTATTAGAATGTTATACATTACTATATAAACTTTGTGTTGTTTATTATATTGTGCACCACATATGCATAACATTCATTTTATTGGAACATTATAAATTCACGAATCATCACACACACACACACACACACACACACACACACACACACACACACACACACACACACACACACACACACACACACACACACACACACACACACACACACACACACACACACACACACACACACACACACACACACACACACACACACACACACACACACACACACACACACACACACACACAGAGTGAGAGTACAATCATGAAGGAGAAAAGGATTTGGAAGTGCGAAAAAGTGCTTGAACTGGACAAAATTGATCTAAAGATGAGAACAAAATTTATAATGAAAAAAAAGGAGTGAATTGTATTGTGTGGTCTTTCTCTGAAAATTTCGTTTAAAACATTTTGTACCATTCACATTACGTGTGCTGCCTCATGTTTGAACGTTCTGAAAATTAATTTTTTGTGTCCAAGCAGGCCTTAAAAACGTTTTTATCGTACGGTCCTTGCACGTGATGCTTCCATATTTAACGATTTCATAACGATAACGAAACATTTTTTTTTTATTTCTGCAAAATACGGTAAAGACGTTTATAACACCAACCTATATACTGTAGTGTTGCTGGGACAAAAAATGCATTCATAAACAAACATGAAAAAGCACGGAACATTTTCCTTATATCCTTATAAGGACTGGCTTAAAGGGGCGAAGCAAAAATGCTTTTCATCTTCCCCGTTATCTGTAGAGGACAGTGTAGGGATAAGGTGTTATTGAGCTATTAAAGCTCTGATCATGGCAGGAAGGTAACAGCAACAGCCGAACCTCAGTTAGAACTTCATTGGCTACAGCATTGCTAATTGTTACCCTGGAAGTCCTAAAAAGGACTTTTTTCAAATCCGATCTCTCCCATCGCACGGAACATTTCTTATGTTTACAGCCTTTAATACACAATTCTTTTAGTTGAATTAATGGTGTCTTTGTAAAATTATTGTTAATTAATAATTGGAAGAATTATTTATTAAATTATTTATTTTATTATATATAATAATTATATTGCACTATTCTTGAATATTATTTATTAAATATTACTTTATAAACTAAGACTTACTTAAGATCATCCTCTTAAAATAAATGTAAAAGTTAGTATAATGAATATTCGAAATTAATATGAAATAATCACGACATCATAATATAGCTTCCTTGGAACCATTTTTGGTTACTGAAATACATTTTATTTTTCTTTCTAATTCCAAATTATCATCATTTAACTTTCCAGATATGGATTCAGAATCGAAGGGCGATGTAGCATAGTTCAAAAAAGGTTCAACTACAATCCCATCACATCAATCAACTTCGGTTCCTTTTTGAAAACGATAATACGCAATAAGAAAAAAAAAAAATCCATGTCTTTCTAAAATGTTAATCTTTTAGAATTGCATTGCCCTTCCTTCCTGGAATGTTGTGGCACCAGCCAAGACTTGAAAACAGATGAAAATTCTTCTTGATTAAAGGGATTTACCCTTATTTGATGTAATAAGCAAAACATTCGCTCTTTGTTCATTACACATTACACAGGGTTTACTTATTAAGTGTTGATCGAATTGTGATTAACCTTACTAAATAATCCTCGTTTTTGTTTGTGTATAGCAGCGTTCGACTTGATATGAACAATGTTTGTATCTGTACACTTCATAGTTATCGTATGATGAAATCCAGGTCGTGAGGCCCGTAAGGGCAGATGCGACATTATATTATGAAATTATTATAATATAGGAACAGGTTTCAGAAATTTCTATTTGCGTCACAACAACCATCACGTGCTGCGGTTAGCATGATTAGCATGGTGTTATCATGAAGTATGATGTATTCTTCCGGAAGCAACCAAGGATATCCTGCCATGTGGCAAGTGATGGAACGTTCTATATACCTCCATGCGCCATCTCGTGGTGACATGGGAAAGAGTGATGCAAACGCTTTCTTCGCCTATTGAAATCTCACTCCATGATGCGATGTGCTGGTATACAATTACAATGAATAATTGTACTCCTAATAATGTCGAATATCTATATCTGACGAATCGTTAATGTCTGATAATACTGAACTTTTTCAAGCTGTTGGTTACTTACCTATTAAACATCGCAGCTATGGTGGGCTTCGAAAAGCTTGTAACATTTGGTTTCCATTATAGACAACGAAGAGACTTAAGACCTTAATATCTGTAAATTTTTTACATTTTCAGATCAAGTTGTGGAATGGTTTGCGTGTCAACACACGTAGAGGACTGATAGGAGAAACAATAGCTAAGGTAGTTTAGTGTAGAACCAGAAGAGTATTAATTACTTGGAATTAATATATCCAATACACCCCGATGAGGTATCTTTTGAAGATGCTATCCAGAGTTTTTGGAGTGGTTTGGCTGCACGAGGACAGCCAGGAACTGTACGATTTGTTTTATGTGGTCGTTTGCTTCATTCTATGTTAGTCTGCTGGATGTCGCCATTGCAATTTATATTCTTTTCACATGAGTGGTTTAATTTCTTGATTGTTTGGGTTCTGCTACTTGCTTTCTAATACGATTTGTTTTATACTTGAACATTAAAGGGAAAAGGTGGCCCTCGCTTAGTATTTACTTTTTGAAAACTGGGAGGGAGCAGGTTTCCACCTGTCAACATTTTTTAGGGCGTAGACGATAGGAGATTCATTCCTAATTGTAACTAACATTTATTTGATGTGCTGTGTGTGTGTGTGTGTGTGTGTGTGTGTGTGTGTGTGTGTGTGTGTGTGTGTGTGTGTGTGCGCGCGCGCTAGGCTAATTACCAGGGAGGAAGAATCATCTTCATTCCATTTCACATTTCATAATATGGTTTGTATCCTCCAGTCAAGATCTGATTCAGCTGTGTGTATTTGCGTGTGTGTTTTACCATTCATTAATGATTTTGTTCGTTTAACCCTTACAGGAGTTGTGAATGCGGTATTTATTCGGGCACACCAAGTTGTCAACCAATAGCATTACTTAAGGTGTTTAAGAGAAAGTATTCTGTGAAAAGCTCCAAAAAATGATCCTGAAATCAATTCGGTTATAATCAAGCCGGCCTGTTTGGCCAAGTAGTTAGCGTATCCACTATCCAGCCAAAAGACTGAGGGTTCGAATCCTGCCTTGGGCATGGATGTCTGTGAAGATACTAGTGGTGGTGGCGGGCAGTAGATGGCGTGGGTGTAGGTTCGCTGTAGTTGGTGGAGACGGAGAGTTGTAGAGTGGGTGTCCTCCCTCGATGAGTCTTTGGACTCCCTGGAGGTGTCACGTAATAATAATAATAATAATAATAATAATAATAATAACAGTTCAGAGTGCGTTGTCAGTGATAAGTCTTAAAAGTGTAGAAAGATATTGTCTTTGTTCAGTTATATAAATCAAAATATGAATTATTTTGGATTAGATAAGACAAATGCAGAAAGGAGATTGAAACTAGTAGTAAAGTTGTCTCATTTAATCCCAAGTCTCTCTCTCATTCGGTACAATTCAATTTTGACTTGTGTATACGAGAATATTTGTACTATTTGGAAACGATAAATACAGAATTATTAGGAATGTACCTACTAATAGTAGGAATAATACTTTATTGTTCCTTTGCACCATCAAATGAAAAATAATCGTCTGAAGTTATTAGTGAGATGAAGGGACTTGTACAAATAACCAAATTAATGTCCCAAAAGAAAGCATTTGGGATAAGACACAACATCGTTAAGACTTATAAGGTGATTTGAATACTGAATTCTTAATGATGCTGTTCTGTAAAGGAGAGAGAGAGAGAGAGAGAGAGAGAGAGAGAGAGAGAGAGAGAGAAAGAGAGAGAGGACAGACACTGTGGAGGGTTTTTTAATCACTGAGTAATCGGATTAGTGCATCTCCTTATCGGAATGTTGAAAGCTAATTCTGACTTGCTTTAAGATCAAGGAATATATGAAGGTGTCTCGAAATACTGCACCAATGATTGTTTTTCCAAAAGTAATTTTAAACTAGTGGTGGGGTAAACCTCTGATCGAGCAGATTCACAACTCATTTTATACGTGGAAGAAGATGACACTTGCAATATTTTTGTGTTCAGAAATTATAAAATCTTTCAGCGATATGAGTGTTGTCTGGAGTCTTATGGAAGACAAGAATTTTTCTTTTACAAGAAATAAGACAGGAAAGAAATTAACAGGACTGTCAGATTTGGAGATTAGCATTCAAGGTTATAAAACTAGATCTTAGAAGCAGAAAGTTCGACAGGAGTATAATAAGTAGTTTTTGGTATTTGAGTAATGAAAGGTTTGTTTGGACAGACGAGCCTCGTCGTATAGTATAGTGAGATGATTATTACGATACCTATGGACGGGACTTACTGTCATTTGGGAAAGGTCACTAATAGCAAACAAAAGAGCGGATCTCTACGGTACTCTAGCAGTACTTGCAAATTTTAATCGCACGTGATATGCGTCTAAACGGAAATCTGCCGACGTCAGAAGAAGAGAATAACATAGAATAAGGTACATTAATAGGCTTTTGTATTTTCTCCCAACACAAAATACACCATACAGACATTAGAAGGAACTATTTCAAATATCCAAACTCTATCATATATTTATATTTAGTTTAGTTTGTTATAGTTCTTTATATTTTTTTTTTATTTTTGGGGTTCAGTTACTAGGTGTTTAGTAGGTGCAAAGAGTGGGATGGGCGATGGATGTGTGCGACTTCCAGTTGAGCGGCATATCGATGTAGCCAATTTTCACCGTTAGGAGGCGCGGAGGAAGCGGTGCATTGCTGTCTACGTGTGTTGCGTATTTGGAAACCCACGTGTCTATCAAGTGGAGGCTCATGACAGTGTGGTGGAAAGGAGTTGGGGTCGAGGTGGGTGGTTTTGGCAAGAGGTAAGCAAATGAGAATGACGAAATCACAGGGTTATGTAGTATGGAAACGAGCACGTTTTGAATTTATTATGATTATTATTTGGTTTCGAAATCGGAAACACGAATTGCATTTCGCTCTGTTTTGTATTGTTTCAGGGTATTTGGATGTTAGGTGAAAGACGTTGCATTGTAGTCTCTTCCACATTACGTTCAATTTCAAGGATTTACCGCAATCGTGATTTCGATTTCATCACTAGATGTCACCACCTGTATATCAACAGATTGTAACATACAGAACAGGAAATGAGCTAAATCTTACATTTCCTGTTTCGAACTGGTTTGACAGCGTGTTAACACAAGGAATTACAGAGAGGTTTTTTCCCCCTCCGGAATTGCTCCGGTGTTTCTCCTCACTGACAGTCGAGTCAACGATTACAGTCAGGAATTTTCAGGCGAACGTTGCTTTCGAGAAATTCTTAAATTAAACGTAAATCTTCATTAAATTTATTTAAGTAATAAAGCATTTCTATAAATTTTGGTTTGGAAAATTGTCTGGATTATTTATAAAAATTACATTTATTGCACGCGATCTCTTGAAAAGAATAAACCGGTGCTTCTGTTGCACACTCGACGTTGAAGTAAATATATTTAACAAAATCATTTAAAGTAATTCGAAGAATTTTAAAATACATCCATTCGAATAAGGTTAACACACACACACACACACACACACACACACACACACACACACACACACACACACACAAAGTGCTATAATTCTAGAAAATGCTGGCGCATTTTGGTGAGAACATCCGTAAAAGGATACGGATAGGAACTTAGAGAGGGAGAGAGAGATGAGAGAGAGAGAGACAGACAGACAGACAGACTAATGTTTCTTTAATTTGCGTTTTTCTCACAGCCTTTGATAATTGGATAGAATTAGACACAGTTTCGAAATTTGACTTTAATAAAGAAAGGAAATTTGCTTTTTATGTTATAGACTAACAATATTTACATAAGAGGTCGATATTAAGAAAGTTATCCAAGAATCTCTCTCTCAAAAAAAAAAATAAAATAAATAAATAAAAAAAAATCAGCCGTCTATCATAGTTTCGTGATAGTTCTTTACATGGCTTTCCAAAGATCTGCCTCATGGGACGTTTATAGTATTAAACGAAATTATTCCGCTCTGTTAGCTCCTCCGTATTTGTAAGAATAGGAATGACCTCATGTTGATACACGCACACTTAGTTTGTAATCGACTCTCATAAGTGTTCCATACTGGGAAAGGCTGATCGTAAGATAATTGATCCCAACCGTTTTCATTACATTTCCAGGCTTTTGAGTTCCACATTATAATCCATTCATCAGCTTACTTTTAGTGTGTGAGTTTGAATAACTAAATATAGGAATGTATGTGAAGAGGACGGAGCCGAATATTTGGGGGAATTATAAGTGCACAGATTACATGTATTATCCAGTAGCTAAATACACTGCACTAATTCAATTATCAGGCGCATCTGTGTGGTCAGAGAAATGTTAAAATAAAATCGAACAAACAAGGCAAAATAAAATAAAATAAAAAGTCGAAATTATCCCCTAAGTCTTTTATGCAGTGCAGTGCACACAAAGGCAACTCTTGGCAAAGTTGGAGTAATCTACATGATATTCGAAGTATATTTTTATTTTTCTTATTTATTAGATGCGTCGGAGTCTGCTTCAATAGACACCTATGTCTTTCATCTATATTTTTTAAAAATAGAACATGTCAAAAAATCTCAATACATTAGCAGATTTTATATAATTTTAATGTGATGAGGAAAAGGGATAAAAAAATCAGCTGGCTTTTATTCCGTTTTCGGGAGCAGCCAAGGCCTTTTAATTCTATCCAGCTTTTGGAGACTATGTGGGCTGTTCAAAAGAAATAAAATTGTTATTTTGGTTTCCCCTGGAATTGAATTTCAGCATAGGAATATGACTGTTAGAAAACATTTCAATTAATGTATTGAAAAAAGCATGAACTTTATTTGAAATTCGATCTTTTTTCATTTGGCACACCCTTTCTTAAAATATATAAGAATCATTGATAAAAGCCAGACGGCATTTAAAGTCAGCATATGTTAATTGATAAAATTATAGAATGGGAGGTTTGTTGTTTTTGGAAATTTAAAAAAGTAAGGAAACGAGTACGTTGATTGGATTTATTTTATTTTTAGCGGTATTTTAATACTGCTCAATATAATGTATAGAAGGGCACGTGATTGGGCCTTGAATTCCTTTATGACAAATTTCTTACTACGTCTGCTCATTCCAGTCATTACTTGCAATTTGATGGTAACTGTAAGTTGTAACCGATACAGTGAACTCGTTTAGAAAAAAACAAAAAGGTTAAAATTTCTGTTGTACTAAAACCGTTTAATTTTCATATTAATTATGAACACACACATATGTATAATTCGAAAATATTATAATATTAAATAGTGAATAAATTTCAGAAATCTTTTAAAAATACCTAAACAATTGCACGAATATAAATACATCTTTTAATTAATTTGTTACTTCGCCATAAATAAACTTTACGAAGGTACGCTTTCACAATTTTCAGCTTTTTCTGAGTCCCAAACAACACTCTTTCCACTTCAAATAAATTGCAAATCTTTTCAGGCTGGTGTTTCGGAATCGGATCTTTAACTTTAAGAATATTATGACGTCTCTGAGTGCAATGGATTATCCTTGTCTTTTCGATCCAATAGATCCTCTTTCTGTTCTTTCGTGATAATTATCAGAATGAATTTTGTTGAGTAACTGTATCGTCAAATATTTTGTTAAATTTCAATAAGAACCACATCCAGTTCAATATCTCGAATAATTAAATATGGAAATAGAAATACGAAATAACGAAAAATGAAATATGGCAATCAAAACTTTATTTCTGACGCAACTATGATGCAGATTTGACGTAATATGTAGAGAGCACAAGGCAATACTGATAAAACATTTTCTTTCGATATAATTCTCTTTTTATTAGAAAGAAACAGTTGCTATGTCAATCGTATTTTTTCTCACGCTATAATTTAACAAGGAAATAATTAAATATTGTTAGTATAACTTACATTGTATATAATTGTGAGTATATGTGATATTATGACACGCATTATTATTATACAATTACATGATATAAAATTGTGGTATATTATGTGAGTATAATTATATGATTTATAATGGTGAGTATAGAATCGAAACACATACACCGTCAGGGTACATAAAGCCACATTGATCCTCTATAGCCAATTCAACCGAATTTTAAAATTGATTCATTTTTTTATGGCTAGATGGGTGAAGCACGAATGCTTTTCATATTCTCCGTTATCTGTAGAAGAAAATGTATAGATAGGGTGTTATTGAGCCATAAGCTCTGGTCATGGCGAGGTAACGGCAATAACCGAGTCTCAGTTAAATCTTCATTGGCTATCCTGTTTTATATGCGGGGTTACCTCTCCAAAAACTCGGGAGAAACCCTAACAATGAGCGACCAGAAGAATCATATAACTCAGCTGTAGTTCCACTCAGTAACAGGCTCACCCCATCACCGAGCACTCTCAGAGTTGGCTCTGCCTAGTGGCAGGCTTACCCCATTACCGAGCAGAGCCACTCGTATTTCATCTGAGGGGCAACAACCGAGCCTCAGTTAATTTCATGGGCTACAGCAATTTCATCCTTTACCACTCCCCAATCCCAGGGATAACAGCAACAGCCGAGCCTCAGTTAAAACTCCACTGGCAACAGCATTGCTGTTACCCCCGATATTTCCCCAAATTGAATCCTTTTTTTTTTGGCTAGATGAGTGAAACAAGAATGCTTTTTATATTCCCCGTTATCCGTAGAAGAAAATGTATGGATAGGGCGCTATTGAGCTATAAGCTCTGGTCATGGCGGGGTAATGGAAATAGCCGAGCCACAATTAAACCTTCATTGGCTACAGCTTTGCTATCTGTTACCGTCTGGAATCCTTCATACTTTTTGTCCCAAATTGATTCTTTTTTTTTTTTTGGCTAGATGGGTGAAGCAAAATGGTTTTCATATTCTCCGTTATCTGTAAAGAAAATGTATGGATAGGGTAATATATATTGGCTCTGATCATGGCATGAGGGTAACAGCAATAGCCGAGCCACAGTTAAAACTTCATTGACTACAGCATTACCGTCCATTACCCTCTCTGGGTACCCATTTTAGTCGTCTCATACGTCATGCATGGGCTACAGTGGGACTATTCTAATCCCGGCCACCACACCGGGTATTGATTCCTTCCTTAAGGGGCGAAGCAAGAATGCTTTTCATCTTCCTCGTTATCTATAGAGGGTGTAGGGATAAGGTGTTATTGAGCTATAAAATAAAAGCTCTGATTGGCAAGAGGGTAACAGCAATAGCCGAGCCTCAGTTAGAACTTCATTGCCATCCATTACCCTCCAACGGTATTAATCACCTCTTATAAGGACTGGCTTAAAGGGGGCGAAGCCAGAATGCTTTTCATCTTCCCTGTTATCTGTAGAGGACAGTGTAGGGATAAAGTGTTATTGAGCTATTAAAGCTCTGATCATGGCAGGAAGGTAACAGCAATTGCGGAGCCTCTGTTAGAACTTCATTGGCTACAGCTTTGCAATCCATTACCCTCCCAGGGTTTCATTCATCTCCCAAAGCCTCGGTATTAATCAATGCCTGTTGTTCCACTTATTCATTAAGTAGCTATTGGAACTCTAAGAAGGTTTACAAATTTAAACTTCCAAATATTTGAAATTTACAAATATTCTTAATAAAAGAGATATTGTTTCAATCTTGAAAGTTAAAATAAATAAATAAATATAGAAAAATAATATTTAGAAAAAAAAAAACAGTAAAAATTCAACTTTATATCAAATAGGCGACTGAATTTTGGGATATGAGTTCATCGACTGTATTTTTCCTTTTTTTTTTAATTAGTGGTTTTATTTTAAAGTATTTCAGTAATGAAAATCATCATCACTCGCTTTCAAATACTATCTTTTTTCTCCTTCTATTTGATTATTCAAGTCTCTGCACCAAAAAATTGGAAAATACCCTTGAGTTATGTACTTTGATTTTAAGTTATTTGGAGAGATCTGTATTTCGCCACATATTTCTAAGTTTGGTCATAGCAGACCACCCAAGTTTGGTCACTTGACATTTTCTTCTTTATTATACCCGTCTATGACCAACGTGCTTAAGTAATTTCAATTTCTAACCTGTTATGGCATATTTCCTTTCACTTGTAAAATAAGTTAATATAATATAAATACAGTTTAATAATTAAATATTTAAGAAAAAGTAATTTATTTATTAAGAATTAAATGAAAATCGTTAAAAGTTCTATGAAAACATAGATATTTTAATGAAACTTTCAATTTGTCTTTAATTTCTGATTAAAATACGAACACAGTTATTTTTTTTATTTATGTTGAAGAATACAATGAAATGGACGGCAAATTTGAATTGGTGTTCATATCATTGCCCATGCTTTATGTCTAAATTCAAGGAAAAAGTTGCGAGAACGTTGGCTGGCCAAGAAGAGTCAATTCATGTTGAAGTGGAGAAAGGAATAAGGAAATATACGAATTCGTCACACAACGAGAAAGACGTACTTTATACGTAAAGTTTTCCAACTGTTGTATAGAATTTTATAATTGTATTCGAAAAATATCAGCACATTATACTTAAAAACACGCATAAAAATAATATACGAAATGTGCAATAAGTTCATGGGTGAGATTATTATAAAATTAATGAATAACTAAATATACCAAAAAGGTATTATTGAATTTAATAATAATAATAATAATAATAATAATAATCTGAGACATCCAGGAAGTCAAGGGAGACCATTCACCCACACCAGTTGTAATTCTCTTAAGCTCATTCCCATTTAATGCACTCAGCACTTGAAGATGCAAATTGTTCCACTCACTGACAGCACTGGGAGAGAAAAATGTAGCTTTTATCCCTTTCTCAACCACACACAAGCTTGATTTCCACGAATTACCCTTGCACTCTTCATATAATAAAATATTTCACCACTCAATGAAATTTTTCACTGCGATTATTCTGCGCGACAACACCAATGCAACATGAGATGTATTATAGGACACAAGCAAATAGGTTTTAGGAGTAAAGCCAAAAATGGTAAGGTTGCAGAGGCCCTGTCCGCAGATCAACGGATGTCTTTGATCCCATTTCATCGCACGTTGACCAAGATGGGGATTTGACTTTCGCCTCCTAGATTAAGAAAATACCTAGGAGAGGATGGGTGGACACCCACTGCAAGACGATTTACCCCCAGCACTCAAATATATCTATACAGGTATCCGTATAGATATATAAGGCTCGTTAATCAAAACTCTTGCCACGTATATCAAGGGATTGCCACAATTAATTTCGCCTCGTTAATCAAATCCAGCGTTAAGCGAAATCGCGTTAAGCGAGGAATACCTGTATTTATTTTATATTACTATATTATATAAAAATTAAGGTTTTTGATACTTATTTATTTGAAAGAAAATGGTTATACAACATAAAATAAAAATAAAAGATTTACGATTTCATAGTACAAACAAAAATAGCTTAACTATAAATGTTACTGAACTTTCAACACGTGTATTTTTAAGAAGACAGAAGACACGTGTTGTAAGTTCGTTATTCGAGTATCCTATGTACTTGCAGTTGCATAAAAAGTTAGCTCACCTGTAATATTCAGATCAAACCAGTCTTGTTTCTATGGTCATTGTTTTTTAGGCCAAGGTTTACAAATCAAAAATCGGAGATTATCTTCTTACCATCCTTAATTCTGCTAACATAGTCATTAGCTCGTTTAGTTACAGTTCTTAAAATTCTTTCTTGTTTAGTGAGGTGTTAACTTACCTGAATTCAATAATAGGTCAATCGAGCGATTAAGGTTTAGACTTATCTCAGGAAACTTCTTAGAGAATTGTAAGAGAACTTCATATTCTTGTTTTGTTTAATAGTTACGTGCAACCCTGGGTGCACGCCCAAACAGATATCTATACTTATCTGAAGTCTCATAATTATGGATATAGAAATCAAATCATAAATGATGGTTCTGTTAGCAATTATTTGAATTAAACTTACAGTGAAGAGAACTGGTGTAAGACCTAAAAATCACGTGACCATTCAAATTATTCCAAGAGGTTATGGTCATGGTAGAATGATACTTGCGGATTTTATATATTGTCACGGATCTTTTCTCCCTGATCACTTCTTCGTCTTAATTCCGAACCTTGTAGCCACCAGACCTGTGCCAACTATCCCACATAAGCTGCTACTTAACCTAAAATGTAAATATTTGGTAATCGATTTCTGTGTGTTGTATAAAAGATGTTCGGTTACATTCATTCATCAGTTCCAAACCAGAATGGTGATCAGTAGAAGAAGCATCCAGATTAAAAGACAGAGGTAAGAGAATAGTTTAAAGTATGAATGACTGTGAAGAAGAATTTATCTGATTAATAAAAGGATATAATTAGATAGATAGATAGATAGATAGATAGATAGATAGATAGATAGATAGATAGAGAGAGAGAGAGAGAGAGAGAGAGAGAGAATGAAAAATGAATAGAAAAAATTAATATCACACATTAATTATTTATTAATACGTTATTTAATTTATATACATTTCATTAATACTTGCATAAATGTATTAATCAATAATATGCAGTTGATATTGGATATATATACTCGACAGAAGCGAAATTTTATTTGTAAATATTCATTCGTGAGCCAAAACATTATGACCAACTCCTAGCATGTTGGGTCTTCTTCAGCGAAGATAACCACCTGCATCTATCTTGACATTGACTCCACTAGACAACGGAAAGTATCCTGACATATACCGTCTCGGAGGCCTGTGACTGAGCGAAATAATGACCTCGACGAAATTGCTCGTTCCCGCTATGTTCGATGAGATACAAATCAGGAGAATTAAGAGACCAGGAGAGCACAGACGCACTGCTTGGATATGCTTTTCAAACCATGCTTGGAAAATGCGAATCTTGTGGCGTTATTTACTTGAAGAGTCGAGATCCATCGGTGCACATTGCCGCAATGTAGAGCAATATCTGGTCCAAAACAACCCCTAAGGAAGAACTGGTGGTCACAGCGTTCAGTTGGATGAGAAGACAATGTGATGTCCATGAGAACAATCGCCATACCAGAGGATGCTGCCACCATCGGCCTGTTTCCGGCCTACCATCACGTTTGGTTGGTCAGAAACAGGCTGGATCATCATAATGCTTTGGCTCGTGAGTATATTATATTATCATATGTAATGATAAGTATGTGTGTGTGTAGGTCTATGCTTGCTAGAAAAGAAGAGAAAAATGATTCAACCGAAAGATGACACAGAGAGAGAAAGAGAGAGAGAGAGAGAGAGAGAGAGAGAGAGATGAATGATAATCTGAAATGATGTAATGACAGAAGATATAGAGAGAAAGATCAACGGAGGCACTGAAATATTATGTATGAAATTTAAATTAATAGTAAGAATAAAGTGAAGAAGATAAAAGTAACTCACAAATTATAAATAATTGAAAACTGAATGAATGAAACTTGTGCGTGCTTACATAGAAGAGAGAGAGAGAGAGAGAGAGAGAGAGAGAGCGGGATATCAGACATTAAGAAACTATGGTAGAAAAATATTCGAAACTGTGTGACATTTGAATAGAGAGAGAGAGAGAGAGAGATGGGTGTTAGTGAAGTTTGTGAAATCAAGGAAATATACAAGAAGAGGAGAGAAAGAACGATACTTACAAACATAGAGAAAGAAAGAAGTAAAACTCGTTCACACAACACACACACACACACACACACACACACACACACACACACACACACACACACACACACACACACACACACACACACACACACACACACACACACACACACACACACACACACACAATAAGAGAAACGAACGAAACTCATAGACCCTGTGAGGCATATAAATGAACGAATGGTACAAAAATAGCGAAGGCAGTGGGTTTCTGAGAGAGAGGGAGAATGAATCATTCATTATTATCACGAATATAGAGGAATCACGAATATAGAGGAATCCGTAATAAAATATATACAGAGAGAGAGAACGAAAGAGAGAGAGAGAGAGAGAGAGAGAAAGAATGAACTAGAAAGACTAACAAAGAGAGAGTAAATTAGAGTGATGGTGAGAGAGAGAGAGAATGACGTAGTGTAACTTACAGCGAGCAAACGAGAGAGAATGAATTAGAATGACTTGGAAAAAAAGAGAGAGAAATGAGAGATTACAACAGAATGAGATTGAAATAATCTCTTTCTTAGAGAGAGAGAGAGAGAGAGAGAGGTGCGATTTTATTGACTAAATAAGAGCTGGAAAGTAGACAGAGAGATTGAATTAATCACCTTTCAGTAATGATTGAAAGAGAGACAAGAGGAGTAGAATAGCTAGACACTGACAGGGAGACATATATCAAGAGAAAGAGAGAGACAAGCAGAAAAAATGAAATACAAGAGAGAGAGAGGGAGATGTGCTTTTATTGATAATAGGAATTCAGTGATAGATAGTGAGTAACTGAGTGGAATAATCAGACATTACGAAAGCAACAATAGAGGGAGAGAGCGAGAGAGACAGAATGAGTGAAATAATCGGACAGTACAATAGTAATAGAGAGAGACAGTAGTAGATGGAGAGAGTGAGAGTGACAGAGGTGTGATTTTAGAGAGAAAGAGAGATTCAAATAATCAAATAATATGATAGTAATTGAATAGACATTGAAATAAATGACAATGTGATAGTATAGAGGGAAAACGAGAGTGCAATAATTAGACAGAAGGATCGTAAATGACAGAAAGAGAGAGAGACAGAGAGAGAGAGAGAGAGAGAGAGAGAAATTAAAGTTATCACCCAATACAATATTAATAGAGACAGAGAGAATGAGGAGAGAATGAATGAGAGAAATAATACGAGAATACGAGAGGATCATCGAGAGAGAGAGAAAGAGAGAGAGAGAGAGAGAGAGAGAGAGAGATTCAAATCAAATAATCATATTTTAACTAATTGAAAGAGAGGCTGAAATAAAAGGCAATGTGATAGTAATAGAGAGTGACACAGTGGGTGGGTGAAATAATCAGATGATATGACGGTAGTAGAGAGGGGAGAGGGAGAGAAAGTGAGAGTATTGTGATTTTATTGACAACATAAGAGCTGTAAGAAAGATAGAGATTCAAACAATCAAATAGCGTGATAGTAATAGACAGAGATATTAAAGTGATAGTAGAGAGAAAGAGAGAGAGAGAGAGAGAGAGAGAGCGTGTGTGTGTGTGTGCAATAATCACATAATAGAATAGTAATAGAGAGAAAGAGACAGTGAAGTGATTTCGTAATAGTTTCTTACAGGGAGGGGGGGAGATAGAGCAATTATCGAACAATACGACACTAATAAAGAGATATGAAATATTCAAGTAGCACGATAGTAAGAGAGAGAGAGGAACATTTAGAGAATATGATAGTAATAGACAGGACGAGAGAGAGAGAAATATTCACACAATATGATCGTATAGAGATGGGGGGGGAAGAGATTTGATTTTATTGATAATATATGCTGGAAGATAGTGAGTGATTGAGCAGAGTATTAAAATCAATACAATAGCAATAGAGAAAGAGGGAAATGATTGATATACACAGACAATATGCAGAGGGAAAGAGAGAGAGAAAAGTTTAATTTTATTGATAAAATAAAAGCTGATATATTTTATTGATAGACAGACAGAGAGATTCAAATAATCAAATAATACGATATTAATACAGAGAGAGAGGGAGAGAGAGAGGGAGAGAGAGATTGAAATTAAAGGCAATGTGGTGTATAAACATGATATGCAATAAACAACTGGATAGTAATAGAGAGAAAGAGAGATAAACAATCAGACAATAAATAACAGAGAAAGAGACAGAGATGCAAAATTATTTATAGAATAAGAGCTGGAAGATAGAAGGATCGACAGATAGACAGAGAGAGTTAGAAATAATGAGATAATGTAATATTAATAGAGAGAGAGACATATTGAAGCAAAAACACATCATAAAAGTAATAGGGGAAAGGGAGAGAGATTAATAATCATACTGTGCGATACGAAAAGAGACAAAGAGAGAGTGAGAGAGAGAGAGAGAGAGAAGAGAGAGAGCGAGAGAGAGAGAGAGTGGGTGAAATAATCAGACAATATGACAGCGCAGTAGATAGAATAGAAAGAGGGAAAGAGAGAGAGAGAGAGAGAGGGAGGGAAAGAGAGACAGACAGGGGGAAAGAGAGTAAGAGAGAGAGAGAGAGAGAGTGGGTGAAATAATCAAATGCTATTAAGTGCAGTTGATAGAATAGAGAGAGAGAGAGAAAGAGATAGGGGAGGGATAGAGAGAGGGGAAGAGAAATAGAATGTGAGTGTGTATGAGAGAGCTAGATAGAGTGTGAAATAATCAAACAATATGACAGTGTAGTAGATATAATAGAGAGAGAGAGAAAGGAGAGAGAGAGAGAGAGAGAGAGAGAGAGTGGGTAAAATAATCAGTCATGATAGGGCAGTAGAGAGAGAGAGAGAGAAAGAGAGAGAGAGAGAGAGAGAGAGAGAGAGAGAGAGAGGGTGGGTGGGTGAAATAATCATGTGATATTAAAGTGCAGTTGATAGAATAGAGAGAGACAAAGACATAGGGAGGGATAGAGAGAGGGAGTGACATAATCAGACAATATGACAGGTGGTACATAGAATAGAGAGAAAGGGGGAAGAGAGAGAGTGAGTAAAATAATCAAACATGATAGGGCAGTAGAGAAAGAGAGAGAGGGAAAGAGAGAGAGTGGATGTAATAATCAGAAAATAAGACAGCACAGTAGATAGAATAGAGAGAGAGAGAAGGAGAGGGGGAAAGAGAGAGAGAATGAGTGGGTGAAATATCAAATAATATTAAAGTGCAGTTGAGAGAATAGAGAGAGACAAAGACATAGGGAGGGATAGAGAGAGGGGGTGACATAATCAGACAATATGACAGTGTAGTACATAGAATAGAGAGAAAGAAGGGAAGAGGGAGAGTGGGTGAAATAATCAGAAAATATGACAGCACAGTAGACAGAATAGAGAGAGAGAGGGAAAGAGGGAGATGGGAGAAGAGAGAGAGAGAGAGAGAGAGAGAGACAGAGGGGAAAGAGATGGATAGATAGATAGAGAGAGAGAGAGAGAGAGAGAGAGAGAGAGTGAAATAATCAAATGGTATTAAAGTGCAGTTGATAGAATAGAGAGAGAGAAAGAGATAGGAAGGGATAGAGAGATGGGGGAAAGAAATAGTGTGAATGTGTGTGTGAGAGAGAGAGAGAGAGAGAGAGAGAGAGGGTGAAATAATCAGAAAATATGACAGTGCAGAGGGGGAATGTGAAATGGGAATGTGAGGGGAGTGTGAAAGTGTGTGTGTGTGTGTGTGAGAGAGAGAGAGAGAGAGAGAGAGAGAGAGGGTGAAATAATCAGACAATATGACAGTGCAGTAGATAGAATAGAGAGAGAGTGATAGAGAGAGGGAAAGACAGATTGAGAGAAAGAGTGGTTGAAATAATCAGACAATATGACAGTGCAGTAGATAGACAAGGGGAAAAGAGAGAGAGAGAGAGAGAGAGAGACAGGGGTAAAAGAGAGAGACAGAGAGAGAGAGAGAGAGAGAGAGATAGAGAAAGAGGGAGAGGGGAAAAGAGAGAGTGAGGGAAATAGTCAAATGATATAAAAGTGCAGTTGATAGAATAGAGAGAGAGAATGAGATCAGGAGGGAATAGACAGAGGAAGAAGAGAAATAGCAAGTGAGAGTGTGTGTGACAGAGATGGTGAAACAATCAGACAATGTGACAGTGTAGTAGACACAATAGAGAGAGAGAGGAAAGAGAGAGAGTGTGTGAAATAATCAAATGATATTAAAGTGCAGTTGATAGAATAGGAAGAGGGGGAAGAGAAATAGAGTTTGAGTGTGTGTGTGAGAGAGAGAGTGAATTAATCAGACAACATGACAGTCTAGTAGAGAGAGAGCAGAGAAAGAGAAAGTGGGTAAAATAATAAGACAAGACAGGGCAGTAGAGAGAGAGAGAGAGGAAAGAGAGAGAGAGAGGGGAAAGAGAGAGAGAGAGAGAGGAAAGAGAGAGAGAGAGTTGGTGAAATAATCAAATGATATTACAGTGCAGTTGATAGAATAGGGAGAGGGGAAAGAGAAATAGAGTTTGAGTGTGTGTGTGTGTGAGAGAGAGATGGTGAAATAATCAGGCAACATGACAGTGTAGTAGATAGAATAGAGAGAGAGAGAGCAGAGAAAGAGAGAGTGGGTAAAATAATCAGACATGACAGGGCAGTAGAAAGAGAGAGAGAGAGAGAAGGAACACAGAGAGAGAATCGGTGAAATAATCAGAAAATATGACAGCGGAGCAGATAGAATAGAGAGAGAGAGAGAGGGAAAGAGAGAGAGAGAGAGAGAGAGGGGAAAGAGAGAGAGAGACAGAGAGAGAGTGTGAAATGAAGAGAAATAGTGTGAGTGTGTGAGAGAGAGGGTGAAATAATCAGACAATATGACAGTGTAGTAGATAGAATAGAGAGAGAGAATATATAAAGAAGAGAAAGTGAGAGTGGGTAAAATAATCAGACATGATAGGGCAGTAGAGAGAGAGATAGTGAGAGAGAGAGGTGGAGAAAGAGTGGGAAAGGGAGAGAGAGAGAGAGAGAGAGAGAGAGAGAGAGTGGGTGAAATTGTCAAATCATACTACATTCCAGTAGATAGAATAGAGAGAGAGAGAAAGGGATAGGGGAGAGAGAGTAAGTGGTTGACATATTCAGACATGACAATTCAGAGGGTAGGAGAGAGGATAAATCACCAGTAAATATAATATAGATAGAGGGATGGAGAGACAGAGTGGGTAAATAATCACATGTTATGACATTTTGGTAGATACAATAGAGAGAAAAAGACAGGGGAGGGGGAGAGAGAGAGAAGGGGATGAGAGGGAGGGTGAGAGAGAGTGAATGAAATAATCAGATAACATGACAGTGAAGTAGATGGAATAGAGAGAGAGAGAGAGAGAGGTGAGACAGAGAGGTAAAGACAGACAGAGGGAAAGAGAGAGAGAGGGAGAGAGAGGCATATTGGGTAAAGTAATCAGACCTTGTGCCATGTTGTAGTAAATAGAGATAGAGAGATCGGGAGAGGGGAAGATCGAGTGAGAGAGAGAGAGGGAGGGGAAGAAAGAGTGTGCAAAAGGGGAGAAAGAGAGAGGAAAAGAAAGAGAGAGAGTGAGTGGGTGAAATAATCAGACATGACAGTGCATTACACAGAATAGAGAGAGAGAGAGAGAGAGAGAGAGAGGATGAAATAATCAGAAAATATGACAGTACAGTAGATAGAATAGAGAGAGAGATGAAGACAGCGAGAGAGAGCTGGGGAAAGAGAGAAAGACAGAGATAGTCTGTGAAATAATCAAATAATGTTAGGTGCAGTAGAATAGAGAGAGGGAGAGATAGAGACAGAATGGATGAAATAATCAGACATTATGATGGTGCAGTAGAGAGAATAGAAAGAGAGAGGGATGTGGATAAAGAGAGTTGGAAAGGGAGAGAGAGAGAGAGGGGGGAAAAGAGAGAGAGAGAGAGAGCAGGGGAAAGAGAGAGGGAGATAATGGGTGAAATAATCAAATAATAGTAGAGTGCAGTAGATAGAATAGAGAGAGAAAAGGAGGGAGGGAGAGAGGAGGAAGAGTAATAGAGTGTGTGTGTGTCTGAGAGAGAGAGAGGGTGAAATAATCAGACAACATGACAATGTAGTAGATAGAATAGAGAGAGAGGGGGGGGGAAAGAGAGAGAGAGATTGTGTGAAATAATGAGACATTATGATAGTGAAGTAGAGAGAATAGAGACAGACAGTGAGATAGAGAGAGAGAGAGAGAGAGGGAGGGGGAGAAAGAGAGTGGGAAAAGGGAGAGAGAGGGAGTGGGTGAAATAATCAGACAACAGTGTATTAGCTAGAATAGAGAGAGAGACAGAGAGAGAAAGAGAGACAGGGAGTAAGAGAGTAAATATGACAGTCCAGTAGATAGAACAGAGAGAGAGAGAGAGAGAGTGGGTGAAATAATCAGACATAACAAGGCAGTAGTGAGAGAGGGAGAGAGAGAAAAAGAGAGTGATAGAGAGGAGGAAAGACAGTGAGAGAGAGAGGGTGAAATAATCAGACATGACAGGGGAGTAATGAGACAGAGAGAGAGAGAGTGAGAGAGAGAGAGTGAGTAAAATAATCAGACATTATGATAGTGCAGTAGAGAGAATAGAGTGAGAGAGAGTGAAAGAGAAGGAGAGGGACAAAGAGAGTGGGAAAGGAAGAGAGAGTGATAGAGAGAGTAAAGACAGAATGATAGAGAGAGAGAGTGGGTGAAATAATCAGACCTTATGATAGTGCAGTAGAGAGAATATAGTGAGACAGTGAGAGAGAGAGAGAGATAGAGAGAGAGAGGGAGGATAAGAAAGAGAGTGGGAAAGGGAGAGAGTGTGTGTGAAATAATCAGACATGACAGTGCATTAGATAGAATAGAGAGAGAGAGAGAGATGGATAGAGTATAATAATCAGACAATATGACAGTGCAGTAGATCGAGTAGTGATAGAGAGAGGGAAATACAGAGTGAAAGAGAAAGTTGGTGAAATAATGAGATATGAGAGGGCAGCAGCAGGAGATAGAGAGAGAGAGAGAGTGAGTGAAAGCAAGGGAGAGGATGAAAGAGAGTGGAAAAGGAAGAGAGAGAGAGGGGGTGAAATAATCAGGAAAGATGTCATTGTGGTAGACAGAATAGAGATAGGGAGAAAGAGAGACAGAGTGGATGAAATAATCGGACAATATGAGAATTTAATAGATAGAGAGCAGGTGAAATAATCAGACAACATTACAGTGCAGTAGATAGAATAGAGAGAGAGAGAGAGAGAGAGAGAGAGAGAGAGAGAGAGAGAGAGAGAGAAAGAGAGATAGGAGGAAAGAGAGAGGGGAAGAGATAGAGAGGGGGAAGGAGAGAGAAATAGTGGGTGAAATAATCAAATGATATTAAAGTGCATTCGATAGAATAGAGAGAGAAAGAGATAGGGAAAGGATAGAGAGAGGGGGGAAAGAGAAATAGTGTGTGAGTGTGTGTGATAGAGAGAGAGTGTGAAATAATCAGACAATATGACAGTGTAGTAGTGCAGTCAGAGAGTGCAGATGTAAGTATGAGAGTGCAGTCAGAGAGAGTGGGTAAAATAATCAGTCATGATAGGGCAGTACAGAGAGAGAGAGAGAGAGAGAGAGAGTGGGTGAAATAATTAGACATTGTGATAGTGCAGTAGAGAGAATAGAGAGAGAGATTGAGAAGACAGAGAGTGGGTGAAATAATTAGACATTGTGATAGTGCAGTAGAGAGAATAGAGAGAGAGATTGAGAAGACAGAGAGTGGGTGAAATAATCAGACATGATAGCAGATTAGATAGAACAGAAAGAAAGAGAGAGAGAGAGAGAGATAGTGAAAGAGAGAGAGGGGAGAAAGAAAGTGGGAAAGGGAGAGAGAGAGTGAGTGAAATAATCAGGCATGACAGAGAGAGAGAGAGAGGGGAGGAGAGAGATTGAGAGAGTGAAAGAAAGAGAGGATGAAATAATCAAACAATATTACAGTGAAGTAGATAGGATAGAGAGAGTGAGAGAGGGGAGAGAAATGGTGTGTGTGAGAGAGAGAGAGGGGAGGAGAGAGATTGAGAGAGTGAAAGAAAGAGAGGATGAAATAATCAAACAATATTACAGTGAAGTAGATAGGATAGAGAGAGAGAGAGGAGAGAGAGTGAGAGAGGGGAGAGAAATAGTGTGTATGAGAGAGAGAGAGAGGGGAGGAGAGAGATTGAGAGAGTGAAAGAAAGAGAGGATGAAATAATCAAACAATATTACAGTGAAGTAGATAGGATAGAGAAAGAGAGAGAGAGAGAGAGAGAGGAGAGAGAGTGAGAGAGAGAGGATGGTGAAATAATCAGACAATATGATAATGCATTAGATAGAATAGAGAGAGAGAGCAGAGAAAGAGAGAGTGGATAAAATAATCAGACAAGACAGGGCAGTAGAGAGAGAGAGAGAGGAAGGAGAGAGAGAGAGTGGGTGAAATAATCAGACAATATGATAAGGCATTAGATAGAATAGAGAGAGAGAGAGCAGAGAAAGAGAGAGTGGATAAAATAATCAGACAAGACAGGGCAGTAGAGAGAGAGAGAGAGGAAGGAGAGAGAGAGAGTGGGTGAAATAATCAAATGATATTAACGTGCAGTTGATAGAATAGAGAGAGGGGGAAGAGAAATAGAATTTGACTGTGTGTGTGTGAGAGAGAGAAGTGAAATAATCAGACAACATGACAGTGTAGTAGATAGAATAAAGAGAGAGAGAGAGCAGAGAAAGAGAGGGTGGGTAAAATAGTGAGACATACAGGGCAGTAGAAAGAGAGAGAGAGAGAGAGAGAGAGAGAGAGAGAGAGAGAGAGAGCGAGTGGGTGAAATAATCAGAAAACATGACAGCAGAGCAGGTAGAATAGAGAGAGAGAGGGAGAAATAATCAGACAATATGACAGTGTAGTAGATAGAATAGAGAGAGAGATAAAGAAGAGAAAGTTAGAGTGGATAAAATAATCACACATGATAGGGCAGTAGAGAGAGAGAGATAGTGAGAGAGAGGGAGGTGGAGAAAGAAAGTGGGTGAAATTATCAAATCATACTATATTGCAGTAGATAGAATACAGAGAGAGAGAAAGAGAGAGAGAGAGAGAAAGGGGTAGAGGAGAGAGAGTAAGTGGTTGACATATTTAGACATGACAGTTCAGTGGGTAGAGAGTACAATAGAGAGAAGAAGACAGGGTGAGAGGGAGAGAGAGAGAGAAAGAAGGGGAGAGAGTGAGGTTGAGAGAGAGTTAATAAAATAATCAGACAATGACAATGCAGTAGATAGAGCAGAGAGAGAGAGAGAAAGAGAGAGGGAAGGAGAGAGAGGGGAGAGAAATAGAGTGAGAGAGAGAATGTGAAATAATCAGACAATATGACAGTGAAGTAGGTATCATAGAGAGAGAGAGGGGTGAGATAGAGAGGGAAAGCAAGACTGATGGAAAGAGAGAGAGGGGGAGAGAGAGGCATATTGGGTACAGTAATCACACCTTATGCCATGTCGTAGTACATAGAGATAGAGAGATTGGGAGAGGGAAAGACCGAGTGAGAGAGGGTGCAAAAGGGGAGAAAGATAAAGGAAAAGGGACAGAGAGAGAGAGTGAGTGAGTCGGTGAAATAATCAGACATGACGGTGCATTACACAGAATAGAGAGAGAGGAAAGAGAGAGAGAGAGAGTGAGGAAAGATAATGAAATAATGAAAAAACAGTACAGTAGATAGAGAGAGAGAGGGGGAAAGAGAGAGAGAGAATGAGAAAGAGAGAGAGAGAGAGAGCTGGGGAAAGAGAGAAAGATATAGATAGTGGGCAAAATAATCAAATAATACTAGAGTGCAGTAGAATAGAGAGAGGGAGAGATAGAGACAGAATGGATGAAATAATCAGACATTATGAGACATTATTAGACAGAATAGAGAGAGAGAGAGAGAGGGAGAGAGGATGTGGAGAAAAAGAGTTGGAAAGGGAGAGAGTGAGAGGGGGGAAAGAGAGAGAGAGGAAAAGAGAGAAAGCGAGCAGGGGGAAAAGAGAGAGAGAGAGATAGTGGGTGAAATAATCAAATAATACTAGAGTGCAGTGGATAGAATATATATATATAGAGAGAGAGAGAGGGGGAGAAGAGAAATAGAGTGTGTATGTGTCAGAGAGAGGGTGAAATAATTAGACAATATGATATTTTAGTAGATAGAATAGAGAGAGAGAGAGAGAGAGAGAGAGATTGGGTGAAATAATCAGACATTATGATAGTGCAGTAGAGAGAATAGACACAGACAGTGAAATAGAGAGAGAGGGAGGGGGAGAAAAAGAGAGTATAATAATTAGGCAATGTGACAGTGCAGTAGATAGAATAGGGAGAGAGAGAGTGATAGGGAGAGGGAAAGACAGAGTGAGAGAGAGAGAGAGAGAGAGTGGGTGAAATAATCAGACATGATAGGGCAGTAGCGAGAGAGAGACAGAGAGAGAGAGAGAGAGAAGGTGAAATAATCAGACAATGTGACAGTGTAGTAGACGGAATAGAGAGAGAGAAAAAGAAAGGGAGGGTGAGAGAGGATGGAAGAGAGAAATAGAGTCTGTGTGTGAGAGAGAGAGGGTGAAAAATTCAGACAATATGATAGTGTAGTAGACACAATAGAGAGAGAGAGGGGGAAGTGAGACAGAGTGGGTAAAATAATCAGACATGATAGGGCAGTAGAGAGAGAGAGAGAGAGAGAGTGGGAAAGAGAGAGGGAGAATGGGTGAAATAAACAGACATGATAGTGCAGTAGAGAGAATAGAGAGAGACAATGAGAGAGAGAGAGGGATGTGGAGAAAGAGAGTGGGAAAAGGAGAGAGAGAGTGGGTGAAATAATCAGACATAACAGTGCATTAGCTAGAATAAAGAGAGAGAGCAAGAGAGAGAAAGGGAGAAAGAATACAATAATCAGACAATATGACAGTGCAGGAGATTGAATAGAGAGAGAGTGATAGACACAGGTAAAGACAGAGTGAAAGAAACAGTGGGTGAAATAATCAGACATGATCGGGCATTAGCAAGAGAGAGAGAGAGAGAGATACAGTGGGTGAAATAATCAGAAAATATGACAGTGTAGGAGGGAGTGGAGAAAGAGAGTGGGTGAAATAATCAGATATGACAGTGCATTAGATAGAATAGAGAGAGAAGGAGTGATATAGAGAGGGAAAGATAGAGTGATTGAGAGAGTGGGTGAAATAATCAGACATGATCAGGCAGTAGCAAGAGAGAGAGAGGGAGTGGGTGAAATAATCAGACATTATGATAGTGCAGTAGAAAGAATTGATAGAAAGAGAGAGAGAGTGAAAGAGAGGGAGAGGGAGAAAGAGAGTGGGAAAGGAAGAGTGTGTGTGTGTGTGTGTGTGTGTGTGTGTGTGTGTGTGTGTGTGTGTGTGTGTGTGTGAGAGAGAGAGAGAGAGGCTAAAATAATCAGAAAATATGTCATTGTGGTAGATAGAATAGAGAGAGGGAGAGATAGAGACAGTGTAGATGAAATACTCGGACAATATGAGAATGTAGTAGATAGAGAGAGAGAGAAGGGGAAAGAAAGTGGGAAGGGAGAGAGAGAGTGAGAATGAGTAAGAGAGTATAATAATCAGACAATATGACAGTGCAGTAGATAGAACAGAGAGAGAGAGAGTGACAGAGAGAGGGAAAAACAGCATGAGAGAAAGAGAGAGTGGATGAAATAATCAGACATGACAGGGCAGTAGCGAGAGAGAGAGAGACAGAAAAGAGAGAGAGAGAGCAAGTGAAATACTCAGAGAATATGACACCAGTAGAAATTATAGTAGTAGTAGAAATAGAGAGTAGATAGAATAGAGAGAGAGAGAGAGAGAGAGTGGGGTAAAATAATCAGACATTATGATAGTGCAGTAGAGAGAATAGAGTGAGAGAGAGTGAAAGAGAAGGAGAGGGACAAAGAGAGTGGGAAAGGGAGAGAGAGAGTGATAGAGAAAGGAAAGACAGAGTGATAGAGAGAGGAAAGACAGAGTGATAGAGAGAGTGGGTGAAATAATCAGACATGATAGGGCAGTAGCAAAAGAGAGAGAGAGAGAGATGGAAAGAGGGAGAAAGTGGGTGAAATAATCAGACAATATGACAGTGTAGTAGATAGAAAAGAGAGAGAGTGAAAGAGAGGGAGAGGGAGAAAGAGAGTGGGAAAGGGAGAGAGGGTGACAGAGAGAGGGAAAGACAGAGTGAGAGAGAGTTTGTGAAATAATCAGACCTTATGATAATGCAGTAGAGAGAATATAGAGAGACAGTGAGAGAGAGAGAGAGAGGGAGGGGGAAAAAGAGAGTGTGTAGTATAATCAGACATGACAGTGCATTAGATAGAATAGAGAGAGAGAGAGTGATAGAGGGAGGGAGAGACAGAGTGAAAGAGAGAGTGGGTGAAATTGTGAGACATGAGAGGGCAGCAGTGGGAGATAGAGAGGATAGAGAGAAAGAGAGAGTGAAAGAGAGGGAGAGGGAGAAAGAGAGGGTGAAATAATCAGAAAATATGTCATTGTGGTAGCTAGAATAGAGAGAGGGAGAAAGTGAGACAGAGTGGATGAAATAATCAGACAATATGAGAATTTAATAGATAGAGAGCAGGTGAAATAATCAGACAACATTACAGTGCAGTAGATAGAATAGAGAGAGAGAAAGAGAGAGATAGGAGGAAAGAGAGAGAGAGAGGGGAGGAAAGAAAGGGGGAAAGAGAGAAATAGTGGGTGAAATAATCAAATGATATTAAAGTGCATTTGATAGAATAGAGAGAGAGAAAAAGTTACAGAAAGGATAGAGAGAGTGGGAAGAGAAATAGAGTGTGAGTGTGTGTGAGAGAGAGAGTGTGAAATAATCACACAATATGACAATGTAGTAGATATAATAGAGAGAGAGAGAGTGGAGTAAGAGAGAGTGGGTAAAATAATCAGTCATGATAGGGTAGTAGAGAGAGAGAGAGGGAGGGGAATTAATTAGACATTGTGATAGTGCAGTAGAGAGAATATAGAGAGAGAGATTGAGAATACATAGAGTGGGTGAAATAATCAGACATGACAGCACATTAGATAGAATAGAAAGAAAAAGAGAGAGATAGTGAAAGAGTGATGGGGAGAAAGAAAGTGGGAAAGGGAGAGAGAGAGAGAGAGTGAGTGAAATAATCAGACAATATGAGAATTCAATAGATAGAATAGAGAGAGAGAGAATGGGATAGAGAGGGAAAGGGAGCAAGAGGGAGAGAGAGTGGGTGAAATAATCAAAATCATACTACATTGCAGTAGATAGAATAGAGAGAGAAAGAGAGCGGGGGTGGTAGGGGAGAGAGAGTGAGTGGTTGAAATATTCAGACATGACAGTTCAGAGGGGTGGGAGAGAGGATAAATTATCAGTAGATAGAATAGAGAGAGAGAGAGGGGGAAAGAGGGAGACAGATAATGGGTAAAATAATCAGACATGACAGTGCAGTAGATAGACTAGAGAGAGACAGAGAGAGGGAGATACAGAGTGGCTAAATAATCACACATTATGACATTGTGGTAGATAGAATAGAGGGAGGGAGACAGAGGGAGGGGAGAGAGAGAGAAGTGGAGAGGGAGGATGAGAGAGAGAGTGGATGAAATAAGCAGACAATATGAGAATGCAGTAGATAGAATAGAGAGAGAGAGAGAGAGAGAAAGAAAGAGGGAGGGAGGAAGAGAGAGGGGAGAGAAATAGTGTGTGTAAGAGAGAGAGAAGGTGAAATATTCAGACAATATGATAGTGAAGTAGATAGAATAGAGAGAGAGAGAGAGAGAGAGAGAGAAAGAAAGAGGGAGGAAGAGAGAGGGGAGAGAAATAGTGTGTGTAAGAGAGAGAGAAGGTGAAATATTCAGACAATATGATAGTGAAGTAGATAGAATAGAGAGAGAGAGAGAGATCGGGAGAGGGAAAGACAAAGTGAGAGAGAGATAGGGAGGGGAAGAAAGAGAGTGGGAAAGGGAAGAAAGAGAGAAAAAAGGTCGAGAGAGAATACAGTATTACAGTATTACAATATTACAGTGAAGTAGATAGGATAGAGAGAAAGAGAGAAAGAGAGAGAGAGGGAGCGAGAGAGAGAGAGAAAGAGAAGGGGAGTGAGTGAGAGAGGGAAAGAGAGAGAGAGTGGGGAGAGATGGTGAATGTCATTGTGGTAGATAGAATAGAGAGAGGAAGAGAGAGTGAGGAGAGAGAGTGAGAGAGAGGGATGGTGAAATAAGAGAGTGAGAGTGTGGAATAATCAGCCTTGACAGTGCATTAGATAGAATAGAGAGAGAGAGAGAAGGAAAGAGAGAGAGTGAGAGAGAGATAAAGAGAGAGAGAGGATGAAATAATCAGAAAATATGACATGGCAGTAGATAGAATAGAAAGAGAGAAAGAGAGAAGGAGGGAGAGAGAGGGGAGTGAAATAGAGTGTGTGTATGAGAGAGAGAGGGGAGAGAGATTGAGAGAGCAAAAGAGAGAGGATGAAATAATCAGACAATATTACAGTGAAGTAGATAGGTTAGAGAGAGAGAAAAAAAGAGAGAGGGAGCGAGAGAGAGAGAAGGAGGAGTGAGTGAGAGAGGGAAAGAGAGAGAGAGAGAGGGTGAATATCATTGTGGTAGATAGGATAGAGAGAGGGAGAGAGAGAGAGTGAGGAGAGAGAGTGAAAGAGAGAGATGGTGAAATAATCAGACAATATGACGATGCATTAGATAGAATAGAGAGAGAGAGAAAGAGTATAATAATCAGCCAATATGACAGTGCAGTAGATAGAAGAGAGAGAGAGAGAGAGTGGGTGAAATAATCATACATTTTGATAGTGTAGTAAATAGAGAGAGAGATAGATGAGATAACATGAGGTAATACAGAGAGTGAGAGAGAGTGAGTGAGTGAGTGAAATAATTAGAGAATGTGACACTCTTATAGATAGGGATAGATAACGACGGAGAGAGAGTGAGAGGTGAATATAAAAATAATAGTAAGAGAGAATGCAATAATCGGATAATTCCATATTAATAACGAGATAGAGAGAGAGAG